>NC_090448.1:7055089-7365714 GCF_031143425.1 Pleurodeles waltl | reverse complement strand
CGGTATACACACAGACAAGGTGAGTAGATGTGGAGTTGAGAAAAGTAAACCTGTCCTTACCGGTATACAAACAGACAAGGTGCGTAGATGTGGAGAATAGTAATCACGTCCTTACCGGTATACACACAGACTAGGTGCGTACATGTGAAGAAAAGTAATCCTGTCCTTACCTGTATACACACAGACAAGGTGCATAGATGTGGAGAAAAGTAACACTGCCCTTACCTGTATACACACAGACAAGGTGCGTAGATGGGGAGAAAAGTAAACCTGTCCTTACCTGTATACACACAGACAAGGTGCATAGATGTGGAGAAAAGAAACCTGCCCTTACCTGTATACGCACCGACAAGGTGCTTAGATGTGGAGAAAAGTAAACGTGTCCTTACCTGTATACACACAGACAAGGTGCGTAGATGTGGAGAAAAGAAACCTGTCCTTACCTGTATACACACAAACAGGGTGCATAGATGTGGAGAAAAGTAACACTGCCCTTACCTGTGTACACACAGACAAGGTGCGTAGATGTGGAGAAAAGTAAACCTGTCCTTACCGGTATACACACAGACAAGGTGCGTAGATGTGGGGAAAAGTAAAACTGTCCTTAACTGTATACACACAGACCTTCATGATATTTTGCTCCTTGATATTTTGACCACAGTATTTTGGTAGCCAATAATATTGAAACACAACTGGCTATAAAATAAGTAATTTTAAGACCTTGCTTAAAGCATATTTTCAAATAGGGTGTGGTTAGTCACTTACTGTGTTCTCTGTGAACATTGTGTGTGTCTGTGTTGTATCTGTGTGTGTACACACATGTATGTGTGTGTGTGTCTGTGTCGTATCTGTGTGTGCACACACATGTGAGTGTCTGTGTTGTATCTGTGTGCACACACATGTTTCTGTGTCGTATCTGTGTGTGCACATGTGTGTGTGTCTGTGTTGTATCTGTGTGCACACATGTGTATCTGTCTCTGTGTGTGTGTGTGTGTGTGTGTGTGTGTGTGTGTGTAACCACACAGCATGCACCTAGCTACTAAACAACAAACTACTATACCACTGAGGGACTATTTAATATTTAATGATGTCGCAAGGATAGAGCAAGTGCCCATTCTGAAACTGTCATGGACCCCCTTCCATTCTGACCCACCACCAGGCATTGAAATCTGAGCCTGTGAACAGCCATCTTGTTCCTGTTTACATTTACAATACACTTACTCTTGAATTCCTTAACAATATTTGCTTTTTCTAGGGTGTTGTGTTTCTAGAGTTTTTTCATGCAACACATTACTCAGATATAGGGCCTAATTAAGAGTTTGGTGGACAGGAAAGCCCAACAGCCAACCTCCTGACAGGGAGGCCCTCACCTAAGCGGCAACCTCTGAACCAGAGTTATTATAATTTCCCACTAGGACGCGGGTGGAAACTTGAGTTTACGCCCACTGGCCTAGCAGGAAATAGGCCACCGCTTTGTCTCTGGCTCGCAAATGAGCCAGCGGCAATTCTGTAGCCTGCAGGGTGCATCAGCACCCTCGCAATGTTCACTGTCTTCGCAGCAGACATTGAACATTGAGAGGGTGCTAGGCAGGGGGGCCCCTGCAATGGCCATGCCAAGTACATGGGCAGAGGGCAGTGCAGGGGCCCCCCTGTGGCCCCCTGCACCTGTTCTCCACCAGCCTTTTAATGGTGGTGTTACTGCCATGAAAAGTCTGGCAGAGAACAAGGTATTAATCTGCAGGGCAGCGCTGCCCTGACAGAGTACGATCTCCGCCACCACCAGGCCGCCAGAATCATGGATCCTGACGGAGCTGGCGGTCGGACAGCCAGGGTTGTAATGTGGCAGTCGGATCTGACTGCCACCATAAGTGTGGCGGTCATGAGACTGCCAGACTCATAATAAGGCCCATAGTGTGTATTGTGAAAAGAATCCTCTCTACGTATCTGTGAAATTTCATGTTGTGACTGGGTGTTTATAACAGACCTCAATTGACAGCTTCACAGTTCAGGCCGGAGGCAGTGAGAATTTTTCACATTTTATATCAGTGGCTCATTAAGGGGCTCAGAGTACATGCAAAAACGAACAGATGATGGACGGAGTGCTGAACAATACAAACATTCACCCCCAGTCACAGATCCGGGTTTAATCCATTGTTCTTTTGCTCACTATGCCACCGCAGTTTGAACCCAGCCATATGTAAATCAGTCTTGACGCTGTTCCTCATGGGCAACTATGCCACTGGATTCAAGCTAGCCTGGCTGATGAAGGGTGATACCCTGAATACCCGCCTGACGCCAGATAAAATACACTGCAGTGAGCAACGCTGACTCGATGCTATGGTGGCTCCTGAATCTATGCTGAGAGGGATCCAGCCAGTCATTGCCGCCTGTAAAGTGAGTAAGTTCTTGATTACGATATTTCTCCAGTACTTTAGCTGGAGCTGGCAACATCAAAATAGCCAGGAGATTTTTCATATCATTAGCCTCTCCATTAAGGTTTTTCTTCTGATGAATGATGATAGTTTCTTTCCACACTGTGGATAACCCCAGAGGCAAGCAAATGGGAGTAGACTTTCTCTGGTGCTTCTGCGATGACATCAGGGGCCTTCAACAGCACCCTGGGTGGACACGGGTCTTCAGGTGACCCCGATCATATTTGCATTCACAAGAATATTATCTTGTCCTGGGTAAGGGGTGAAAACTTGGCTAATATACCTGCATTAGAGTGTTCTACAACACTCTTCACCCCCATGCCTGGTGATTTCAGGGTCCTCTACTTCGGGGAACTCAGCAAAGACATTCAAAGTCTTGTTCCTGAAGTACATGGCCACCTCGTCACAGAACTCCTGGGAATTCTCCAGCGCCGGCTGCGTTGGGGGAGTTGCAAGGTGCTTAACCATCTTGAACAGTTCCCTCAGAATGTTCAATGCCGATCTAATTTTCAGTCTTGCCCTCCTTGATGGCTGTTTCATAAATCCTAATTAATTAGAGAAGGGAGAACGTCACCCTTCTGTAAGATGGACCACCTTTGATAATGTAACCCAGTCTCTGAGGCCATGCTGCTGGACATCTCTCATAAGAAGGGGGTCTTCTGGCTGCAGGGAGCTTGGCCAGACAGGCTGCCATGGATAGGGGGTTTCAACAGAACTACTGAGGCCTGCCCTAGCTCTGGGGGTAAACCTTGGCAAATATGTGCCTCTCAATCCCTGGAAGTGACGCAAAGTCCCAGTTTCTATCCTATTTTTAAAACTTCGAGAACAAGGCACTTGGAGCAGTTATCAAATTCTTAACTCAGTTGTGTAGTTGTAAGATGTCTTCACATCTCCCACACTCCTCCCCAAGACACACATGTAGGATCTAGGTGTCACCAGGCAGCTGAAGGACTTCCTATGTTCGGGGTTAGGGGTCCTTGCCACCTCTTAACACAGTTTCCATGAACATCATCATTCATTATAAAAACCTAAAAAAACATAGGCCCTCTGTAGCACAAACAGCGCAGCGGTAACCACCAGCAGACAGATGGAAGACAATGTACCGCCCACTCTATCACAAGATGCCAATCAGCCACCTTTTCCGGGGGCGGAACCAACGCAAACAAAAACACGGCGGAAACAGTACACAGAAGGGGAAATCACTCACCTCTCCACACCCCATGAGGAACCAGGACACCATGGAGCCACAACTGCAGATCCTGCCAGCGATGGTCTTCCTGCTCCTCTATCAGGAGCTCCAGAGGCGGCGGCGACGACCACGACCACGGTGAGTACTGCACCTACAACACAGGGGAGGGGTGGAGGGAAAAGAGAGAGACACACACACGCAACACCCCCACCCGCACCCACAACACCATACACACAAATACATGCTGCAACATTACACATACACCCCCCCACCCCTCCTTGAATAACGCAAGGACAAAAGGAATTGATTTGAACGATTGTAATCAATAAAAATCCAGTACTCAAAACTCTAAGGTGGTCATTACAATCCTAGCGGTCGGTGTTAAAACGGCGGTAAAACCGCCAACAGGCCAGCGGTAAAAAAATTGAATTACGACCATGGCGGAAACCGCCAACATAGACAGGCACTTTAACACTCCGACCGCCAAGGCGATACAAACAAACACTGCGGCGGTAGCCGCCAACAGACAGGCAGAAGACAAGGTTCCGCCCACTGCATTAACATACAACACGCCAATCCGCCACCTTTCTGTGGCAGATTCACTGCGAACAAAAACACAGTGGAAACAGGACTTTGAAGGGAAAACGCTCACCTCTACACACCCCACGGGGAACCAGGATGCCATGGAGCTGGAACTTCAGATACTCCCAGCCTTTATCTTTCTGCTCCACTACCAGGAGCATGAACGCCGGCGGCGAAGACCACGGTGAGTACTGCACCTATGACACAGGGGAGGGGGAGGGAAAAGACAGTGACACACTCACGCAATACGCAACACCCCCACCCCCACCCTCACCCACTACAACACACACACAAATACAGCATGATACATTACATTTACAACCCCCAAACCCTCCTGGAAGAATGCAAGGACAAAATGAAATGAGTCGAATGATTGTAATATATTCAAAGACAGTAATCAAAATTATTTACACATATATATACATTTACACTATAAACCAGTGCTTCCCAACCTGTGGTCCGGGGACCCCTGGGGGTCCGCAAAGCCTTCTCAGGGGGTCCGCGAGAGCCTAGAAAATTACAAAATATTAACAAATATTGAAAAATTAGGACCCCAGCTTCCAGTAATGACTCAGACGGGGGTCCCCGGATTCTAATGATGATTCAGTGGGGGTCCCTGGGTTCCATTAATGTTAAAGTGGGGGTCCGCAGAAATCAAAAGGTTGGGAACCACTGCTATAAACAATTATATACACCAAGAACACAAGTCCAAGGGATTCCACCATCATAGTCCGTGGACCACTGGGCCCAAAAGGCATGGGCGAGGCCCACACAAGATACCCGAACAAGACGGAGAGAACACTGCTGGGGCATCAGATAGAAATAAAACAGGCATCTCAGGGGGAAGGGAAGGGGGGGCACCTCAGCCAGATGAGTGCACGACGCCAGATCCACGAGGGGGGTCCATGCCCACTGTTCAATCCTGGGGAGTGCAAAGCCACAGTCTCTCAAGTCTCTACAGTGGGTGGGTTGCCCACTGTTCAAACCTGGGGAGTGCAAAGCCACAGTCTCTCAAGTCTCTACAGTGGGTGGGTTGCCCACTGTTCAATCCTGGGGAGTGCAAAGCCACAGTCTCTCAAGTGGATAACAGTCTCCACTGGTTCTGGAGGGGGCCTAGTGCCCAGAGTGCTTCATGCTGCCAAGGACTCAGGTAGTGGATGTGAATCTCCACTGGTTCTGGAGGGGGCCTTGTGCCCAGAGTGCTTCATCCTGCCCGTGGCGGCCTCAGTAGCGCTGTAATCATTGGCGCTCACTGTCCTGCGGTGGTGCTGGCGGTCTTGTCCTGGCCAGCGGGGCTGGTAGTGGCGGTCCTGTCCTGGGCAGCGGGGCTGCTGGTTGCGGTCTTGTCCTGGGCAGCGGTGCTGCTGGCGGTCTTGTCCTGGGCAGTGGGACTGGTGGCGGTCTTGTCCTGGGCAGCGGGGCTGCTGGTGGCGGTCCTGTTCTGGGCAGCGGTGCTGCTGGCGGTCCTGTCCTGGGCAGTGGGGCTGCTGGTGGTGGTCTTGTCCTGGGCAGCGGGGCTGCTGGTGGCAGTCCTGTCCTGGGCAGCGGTGCTGCTGGCGGTCTTGTCCTGCGCAGCGGGGCTGCTGGTGGTGGTCCTGTCCTGGGCAGCGGGCTGCTAGTGGCGGTCTTGTCCTGGGCAGCGGTGTTGCTGGTGGTCGTGTCCTGGGCAGCAGTGCTGCTGGTGATCTTGTCCTGGGCAGCGGGGCTGCTGGTGGCAGTCTTGTCCGCCGTGCTGTTCTTCCCAGGCTTGCTGGTTTTACTGTGCCCCTTCCCCACCTTGGATGGTGTTGCAGGTGTCTCCACACTGACAACTATAACCCTGGGAGAGGCTTTGGAGGCTGATTTCTTTCCCCTCTCCCGCCAGGCACTGGACAACTTATTATGCTTGACAGGTGGGGGACTGTCCGTGCTGTGGCTCCTTGCCACACTGGCTGCCCTGCTGCCTGGTGCATTCCACAATCTGGTGACTACTGGCACCACTGGTCCCGTGATGTTGTGGCTGAGGTGCTAGGTTGGGACCTGGAGAGTTGGGCCCTAGGACACTGCAGGGGTGGGGGAGGTGAGGGAAAGAGGTCAAGGCTGGCCAGGAAAAGTTTCTTAGGAACACTGGGATGGGTAGCTGGAGGGGGTTTGGGAGTGGAGGAAGAGGTAGTGGTTGTAGGAGGTGTACGTTTTGTGACTTTGGGTGAAGGTGCATGGGCTGGAGGCTGTCGTGAGGTGGATGGCAGTTGGGTGGGTGTGTGGCTGCGCTTGTGTACCTTGGGAGGTGGCCTCACAGATACACTGGGAGAGGACACAGGGGACGTGTGAATGGTAGTGGGGGTGGTGATTGCACGTGAGCGGGGTGTCGTGGTGGGTGTGCTGGTGATGGACGTAGTGGCTGAGGATGTAGAGCATGCAGGTGTGACTGGAGACGAGACAGGGAGGGAGGAGAGAGATGAGGAGGAGGGGGACAAAGTGGAGGCAGTGGATATTGGTGTGTCTGCATGTGTCTGATGCTTGCATGAGTGCCTGTGGGATGTGTGGTGCTTATGTTTGCCAGAGCTTCCCTTGTGTGTTGAGGTGTGTGCATGCTGGTCCGATGGTGTGCTTGGGATAGGCTGAGGTACAGGGGTGTGGGTCTGGGTGGAGGAAGTTGGAGGGGGGAGGCTAGAGACAGGGACAATGGCTGCCATCAGTGCTGAGGCCAGAGTCTGAAAAGCTCACTGAAGGGCTGCCTGACCAGAGTGAATGCCCTCCAGGTATGCATTGGTTTGTTGCAACTGCCTCTCTACACCCTGGATGGTATTCAAAATGTTAGACTGCCCAACAGTGAGGGACCTGAGGAGGTCAATGGCCTCCTCACTGAGGGCAGCAGGGGTGACTGGGACAGGGCCTGAGGTGCCTGGGGCGAAGGTGATGTCCACCCTCCTGGGTAAGCGGGCATGGGGCAAACGCTGAGGGGCTGCTGGGAGGGTGGTGCTGGTAGGGGGTGGCGGTTGTATCTGTAGATGCGGGGGGCACAGATGGGGCCGCCACCGCAAGGGAGCTCCCATTAGAGGAGGAGTCCAGATCGCTGGTCTCAGCTCCTGTCCCCGCCGTGGAGCTCCCCTCGCCCTCCGTCCCACTGGTGACTTCAGACTCCATAGTGTCGCCCTCCAGGGCCATGTGGGATGCAGCTCCCTCCTGCTCCGGTGCCACTGCTCCTCCGCCTGATGATGCTAATGCACACAATAACAGGGAGACCACAAAAAGTGGGGGGAAGACAGAAGAAAGACATGTTGAGTGCATGCAATACTGCTACCGTTGGCGGACACGACAGACACAGAAGCCGCCTGCACTACGCCGCGCACTTGGAGTCCACTATTCAATCCCAGGGACATGGGTTACAAGGCTATGGCTGATTTCTGCACACATGGATGTCACAGGAGCCTGACTAGGTGTAGTTGGCACTGTACACAGGTGGGGTGGGGTGGGGTGCCACAGGGCCTGCCTTAAGAAGGGTCCTTGCCTACTAAACTCGCCCTGGCCTAGGGGAACCCACAGCCCACCTCCCCTACCCAGACACCTCCAATGCACGCTGAATCAGCAGAATGAGAGTGTACTCACCCACTTGTTGCTGCTGTGATGCCCTCAAGCGCCCATCCAACTCCAGGTACGCCACCACCAGGATCCTGAACATCAGGAGGGTCATGGTGCAACGGGCACCCCTCCCATGTTGGGAGGCCATCCCCAGCTGGGCCTCTGCCGTCTTCTTGCTACAGTGGCGAATGTCCTCCCATCTTTTCCGGCAGTGGGTGCTCCGTCTGTGGTAGACACCCAGGGTCTGGACTTCCTTGGCGATGGCACGCCAAATGTCCTTCTTCTGGTGGGCGCTGACCTACAGGAATTGTACAGGGGCAAAAGGTAAGTTATTACCATCTGCACCGTCACAGTCATTGGCCCGCATCCCTACCCTTGCCATGACGCACATGCACTCACCGTCGTTTCATGCACACCTCATTCTCACTCCCCCTGTCTTTCATCCACACCACTCCACACAGGCATTGCCCATACAGCATGCTCACAGTGTACTTACCTGTTTGTCTGGAGGACCGTAGAGTAGCGTGTACTGGGGGCAGACCCCATCCACGAGTTTCTCCAACTCCTCCGTGCTGAAGGCAGGGGCCCTTTCCCCAGCCACACGATCCATTGTCTCTTCCAGACTGAGGTCACATCAACACTTGCAGTGTAGGTCCTCTCCTGTCGAAGGGCAGGTATCAAGTGATTGAATAGAGAGAAAATGGCAGTCACGTCCACGGCTGTGCGTACCGTCACCGCTGGCTTACATCGTCATTGGCTCCTGGGACCCATAGGGTCCAATGTTAACCAATGCAGGATTGCACTGCGGTCTTCTGCCACCTACCGCGACGGTGTACAACGCCAGCGCAGTTACCTCATATCCCCTTGTCCCACCTTACAGGTCAGGCAGCCGCCATTTCAGGGGGCCACATGGCATTATTTTTGACTGCGTCACACATATCTAGGCCTTGCCTAAACACTCATACAGGCAAATTTCAAATTGCTAATCTTTTCAGACTAAGCTGTGTTTACGTACCTCAGAGTTGGTTGACTCTCTGCTCGCTGTTCTCCTCCATAGGCACCGTCCGCTGGGGCATGTGAGGGTGTGGCGGCATCCTCCGGCGTGCAGACCGCTGGTGGACCTGTCGACAATGGAGGAGCGAGATGTGATCATCACCTACAGGCATGATCGTGCCACAATCCAGGAACTGTGTGCCCAGCTGGAGCCAGACCTGATGTCAGCTATCTGCCATCCCACAGGAATCTCCCCTCAAGTTCAGGTGATGTCAGTACTCCATTTCCTAGCAAGTGGGTCTTTTCAAACTACAGTGGCCATAGCATCAGGGATGTCCCAGCCTATGTTTTCCAACGTGTTGTCCAGAGTGTTGTCTGCCCTGCTGAAACACATGCGGAGCTACATCGTTTTCCCTCAGATCGAGGATTTGCAGACAGTGAAAGGTGACTTATATGCCCTGGGACATATCCCCAACATCATAGGTGCCATTGATGGGACACACGTGGCCTTGGTCCCCCCCGCAGGAGTGAACAGGTGTGGAGAAACCGGAAGAGTTACCATTCCATGAATGTGCAGATGGTGTGTTTGGCAGACCAGTACATCTCCCATGTTAATGCGAAATTCCCTGGGTCAGTGCATGACGCTTCTGAGGAATAGCAGCATCCCTTATGTAATGGGGCAACTCCAGAGGCACCGTGTGTGGCTATTAGGGGACTCTGGTTACCCCAACCTGTCATGGCTACTGACCCCAGTGAGGAATCCCAGGACAAGGGCAGAGGAACGCTACAATGAGGCACATGGTCGAACTAGGAGGATTATAGAGCGGACCTTCGGCCTCCTGAAGGCCAGGTTCCGGTGCCTCCATATGACAGGTGGTTCCCTATTATACTCACCAAAGAAGGTATGCCAGATCATCGTGGCCTGCTGTATGCTTCACAACTTGGCTTTGCGACGACAGGTGCCTTTTCTGCAGGAGGATGGTCCAGATGGAAGTCTTGTGGCAGCTGTGGACCCTGTGGACAGTGAAGATGAGGAAGCAGAAGAAGAGGACATAGACAACAGGAACACGGTGATCCACCAATACTTCCAGTGAGACACAGGTAAGAAGACAACACTGCCTGCTACATCTTATTAAAATCTACTACCTGTCTACTGTCTGTCATTTTCACCCAGTGTATGGTCACTGAGTTGTCACTTTCCCTTACGATTTCACAGATGTGGGTCCCACTGTGTGACATCTGCTTTGTTTACTCATGGACTAGAGCTGTGTGACATAGGTATGTTGACATAACATTTGAAAGAGCATTTTGCCACTGTAAGTGCTAATACACATTTGCGAAATCACAGACAGACTCCAGATTGTTTTGTGCTTTAAGGGTGTTTATTTAAATGCTCAATATTGGAGGGGGTTGTAAAAATGGTCAGGGGTGATGGTGGCGGAATGTCCATGGCAGAGTCCAGTCTTAGTCTCACAGGTGCATTGTCCAAAGGGGCATCGGAAGTGGAGCTGGAGCAGTTCAAGGACAGACAGGGTGACAAGGTGGGACAAAAGGATGACAATCAGGGTGGTCTCATTTCTTGGCGGGGGTCTTGGCATTGTTCTCTGTCTTTGTCATGGATCTCAGGGACCGTTTGCGGGGTGGTTCACCATCTGCAGGGGGTGGGGTGCTGGTGTTGTGGTCCTGTGGTGGTGCCTCCTGTCCACTAGCGCCGGCAGAGGTGGTGGGCTGTTCATCGTCCAGGCTAGTGTCAGGGGCCCCTTGTTGTGCCACAGTATCCCTCCTGGTGTTGACGAGTTCCTTCAGCACCCCTACAATTGTGCCCAGGGTGGAATTGATAGATTTGAGTTCCTCCCTGAAGCCCAAATACTGCTCCTCCTGCAGCCGCTGGGTCTCCTGAAACTTGGCCAGTACCGTTGCCATCGTCTCCTGGGAATGGTGGTAGGCTCCCATGATGTTGGAGAGGGCCTCGTGGAGAGTGGGTTCCCTAGGCCTGTCCTCCCCCTGTCGCACAGCAGCCCTCCTAGTTCCCCAGTGTTCCTGGGCCTCTTTCCCCTGAACCGTGTGCCCACTGCCACTGCCCCCAGGTCTCTGTTGTTGTTGGGGTGGTGGGTTAGCCTGGGTTCCCTGCAGTGGTGGACACACTGCTGCTTCACATGTCCTGGGGACAGAGGGATGGGCCCACTGGATGGGTGCTGTGCTGGTGTTTCCTGAGAGTGGAGGCTCTGTGGTGGCTTGTGACAGTGTCAGGGGAACCGATTGTCCCGAGGTCCCAGATGGGCCGGGCTGGTCATCTTGATCCAGTTGTGCAGAGCTGCTGGTGTCGTTGAGGTGCCATGATGTGGTGTGGGTGATGTGTGAGGTGGTGTCGGTTGTGTTGTGTGAGGGGATGTGTTTGTGTGTGTTGTCTGAGGCGCATGGATGTTGTGTGAGTGATGATGTTGTGTGCCTGTGGATGCTATTGTTGTTTCTGGTGGTGTCTCTCTCTGGCCTTCTATCGCGGTCTGGTCGTAAGGGTTTGTGGGTGATGTGGGGGGGTGTTTTATATTGTATTGAGTGTGCGGGAGTGGTGTGTGTATGTGTATCAGGTGTGTGTATTTCGATTTGTCCAATGTGGTTGTGTTTTGTAAATGTGTGTGTATTTTGAGCGCAGCGGTGTGTACCGCCAATGGAATACCGCGGTTGAAAGACCGCCACGTGGATTCGTGGGTCGTGATAGTGTGGGCGTATTCCTGTTGGCGTGACGGTGTCGGTTTTGTTATCGCCAGTTTATCACTGACCTTTGGTGTGGCGGACTTGTGTGGGTGTCTGGATTTTGGCAGATTCCGAGCTGTGGGTTGTAATAGCTGTAGCGGAATTCCGCCGCCGCAGTGGTGTGTTGGCGGTCTTCTGCATGGCGGTAAGTGGGATTTACCACCAGGGTTGTAATGAGGGCCATAATGTTTTTAAAAATCAAATTGAAGACTTGTTAAAGGCTTTATCAAGGGCTGGCTCTGGCAGAAATTTCCAAGACAGTCCCACGCTGCAAGGGGCTGGGAGCAGAATGGGCCAGCGGGCAGGGTTGGGTCATAGCAGTCCATCTTCTTCTGAAAGCAGCCGGTACCCTGCATCCTACTGGGGAAGTGCCATAGTGGTAGAGTGGCCAGTCCAGCCCGGGTCCCACCACAGCCTGGCACAGTTTCATCGCTGGCATTAGTGAGGTAGGTGACAGGCTGTGCGGAAAGCATCAGCTTATTTATTTATTTATTTACTTGAATGACACTACTTGAGGGTTCAAGGCGCTATGTGCAAAGTTTTTTCACGGGTGTCCTGAGGGCTGAATCTGTGGCATTAGAAGTGGTTGACCAGGGTGCTGTTCCAAACCGCACCAGCGACTGCTGAAAAACAACAAAAAGATCTCCTTTTTGTTTCAGAGCATTGTTTCTGTTTTTGAGGTCTTCGTATGGTGTTCGCTGCGTCCTGTGAGCCCATACAGCACAGGCCCTTTGTCCTCTCCTCACGCTCCTGTCCCCCCTCACCCAACCTTCCTTCTAATTACACACCTTGATAATACTCTTATGAAACACCCAGGGTCTGAAATCTCACAGCTCCTGATAGGCGCTATTCTTAGTACATTACGAGCAGCCGAGTGCTAGTTCTGCCTGAAACAAGGCTTAGTCACCAGTGAGTCAGAGCTGAAGGTTCTGAGATGAGAAGCCTGGAGAATGTTCACAGCTCCTCATCAGGTGGATGTCTTGGGTTGTATCCTCCCCAGCCCGGAAGCATGCACAAGAACACGCCCCACACAGAGCTCATTGCTAACGTCTTTATTCCTCAGCATACAACATTCAACTGAACTTTTCATGATCTCATAACTGGTAATAACCACACCTTAACACCTCCCAAAATGATTATGTGACTCTTTCATTGAGTCCACCCATGGCTGCGGAGTCCTAATGCTCACAGTCCTAAGACACTACGGGGCTCATTACAACATTGGCGGTGAATTCCGCTTACCGCCGTGCAAAAGACCGCCAACACACCGCCGCGGAATTCCGCCACAGCTAATATGACCCACAGCTCGGAATCCACAAAAATTTAGACACTCACACAAGTCCGCCACACCAAAGGTCAGTGATAAACTGGCGATAACAAAACCGACACCGTCACGCCAACAGGAATACGCCCACACTATCACGACCCACTAATCCACGCGGCAGTTTTTCAACCGCGGTATTCCATTGGCGGTACACACCACCGCGCTCAAAATACACGCACATTTACAAAACACATCCACATTGGACAAATCGAAATACACACACCTGATACACATACACACACCACTCCCACACACTCAATACAATATATAACACACACCCACATTACCCACAAACCCCTACGACTACAATTGCGACTGAAGGCCAGAGAGAGACACCACCATCTACAAACTAGCACCCACAGGCACTCAACACCATCACTCACACAACATCCAGGCACAAAACACCACACACCCCTAAACATCACCCCACACATCACAACACACACCACCCCACACATCACCCACACCACCCCATGGCACCACAAAGACACCCCAGGTTTTCTGAGGAGGAGCTCAGGGTCATGGTGGAGGAAATCATCCAGGTAGAGCCACAGCTATTCGGATCACAGGTGCAGCACACCACCATAGCTAGGAAGATGGAGCTATGGCGCAGAATCGTGGACAGGGTCAATGCTGTGGGACAGCACCCAAGAACTAGGGATAACATCAGGAAGAGATGGAATGACCTATGGAGGAAGGTGTGTTCCGTGGTCTCTAGGCACCAGATTGCAGTTCAGAGGACTGGCGGCAGACCCCCACCTCCTCCCCAGAACTAACAACATGGGAGGAGCAGGTCTTGGCTATACTGCATCCTGAGGGCCTCGCAGGAGTAGCTGGAGGAATGGACTCTGGTAAGTCAAATCTTATCTACTTCATCCCCCACCCTACCTGCATGCTATCACATACCCCCACCCTCGCCCTCACCCCATCACTCCAACTCCTCACACATATCCCACTATCACAAACCACACGTCCAAACCCAAGCACTGCATGCAACACCAAAGCATGGACACCCATCTCCAATGCATGGCCACTGCACATACCCATACACCCCCCGAAACCATTATCACACAAGGTCCCACACAGGAATGCAAGCACTGGGCTACAGGGTCACCCACCCATTGCACACCATGGCACACACAGATGCAATAATCATGCCTTTACACCCCTGCAGGACCCCTACCCAACGTCACCGGACAGGAGGGTCCAGACGTGTCCACTCTACTCACAGAAGAGGCCCACAGTGATGACAGCAGATCTGTCCAACTGGATCTAGATGACCAGCCCGGCCCATCTGGGACCTCGGGACAGTCGGTTCCCCTCACACAGTCACAGGCCACTACAGAGCTCCCCCCCTCTGGAAACACCAGCACAGCACCCACCCAGCGGGCCCATACCTCTGTCCCCAGGACACGTCAAGCAGCAGTGTGTCCACCACTACAGGGAACCCAGGCTAACCCACCACCCCAACAACACCAGGAACCTGGGAGCAGTGATAGTGGGCACACGGTTCAGGGGACAGAGGCCCAGGAACACTGGGGAACTGGGAGGGCTGCTGTGCAACAGGGGGAGGACAGGCCCAGGGAACCCACTCTCCACGAGGCCCTCTCCAACATCATGGGAGCCTACCACCATTCCCAGGAGACGATGGCAACGGTACTGGCCAAGTTTCAGGAGACCCCGTGGCTGCAAAAGGAACAGTATTTGGGGTTCAGGGAGGAACTCAAATCCATCAATTCCACCCTGGGCACCATTGTAAGGGTGCTGAAGGAACTCGTCAACACCAGGAGGGACACTGTGGCACAACAAGGGGCCCCTGACACTAGCCTGGACGATGAACTGCCCACTACCTCTGCCGGCGCTAGTGGACAGGAGGCACCACCACAGGACCACGACACCAGCATCCCACCCCCTGCAGATGGTGAACCACCCCGCAAACGGTCCCTGAGATCCAGGACAAAGACAGAGAACAATGCCAAGACCCCCACCAAGAAATGAGACCACCCTGATTGTCATCCTTCTGTCCCACTTTGTCACCCTGTCCATACTTAAACTGCCCTAGCTCCACTTCCTATGCCCCTTTGGACAATGCACCTGTGAGACTAATAAACTGGACTCTGTCATGGAAATTCCTCCACCATCACCCCTGACCAATTTACAACCCCCTCCACTATTTTGCACTTAAATAAACACTCTTAAATCACAAAACAATCTGGAGTCAGTCTGTGCTTTCGAAAATGTTTATTTGCAATTACTGTGGAAAAATGCTATATCCAATGTATTGTCAACATACCTATGTCACACAGCTCTAGTCCATGTGGAAACAAAGCAGATGTCACACAGTGGGACCCACATCTGTGAAATTGAAAGGGAAAGTGACAAATCAGGGTCCATACACTGGGTGAAAGTGACAGACAGATGAGAGGTAGAAGTAAATCAGATGTTGCAGGCAGTGTTGTCTTCTTACCTGTGTCTAACTGGAAGTATTGATGAATCACCGTGTTCCTGTTGTCTATGTCCTCTTCTTCTGCTTCCTCGTCTTCACTGTCCACAGGCTCCACAGCTGCCACAACACCTCCATCTGGACCATCCTCCTGCAGAAAAGGCACCTGTCGTCGCAAAGCCAAGTTGTGAAGCATACAGCAGGCCACGATGATCTGGCACACCTTCTTTGGTGAGTAAAATAGGGAACCACCTGTCATATGGAGACACCTGAACCTGGCCTTCAGGAGGCCGAAGGTCCTTTCTATAATCCTCCTAGTTCACCCATGTGCCTCATTGTAGCGTTCCTCTGCCCTTGTCCTGGGATTCCTCACTGGGGTCAGTAGCCATGACAGGTTGGAGTAACCACAGTCACCTGCAAATATGGAGGGACAACTGTTAGACACACACTAACACTTAGGGACATCCTCAGACCCAGACACCTAGTCACACTGTATTGGGTCCATGTCCTCACCTAATAGCCATACACGGTGGCTCTGGAGTTGCCCCATCACATAAGGGATGCTGCTGTTCCTCAAAATGTAAGCGTCATGCACTGAGCCAGGAAACTTGGCATTCACATGGGAGATTTACTAGTCAGCCAAACACACCATCTGCACATTCATCGAATGGTAACTCTTCCGGTTTCTGTACACCTGTTCACTCCTGCGGGGGGACCAAGGCCACGTGTGTCCCATCAATGGCACCTATGATGTTGGGGATATGCCCCAGGGCATAGAAGTCACCTTTCACTGTAGGCAAATCCTCCACCTGAGGGAACACGATGTAGCTGCGCATGTGTTTCAGCAGGGCAGACAACACTCTGGACAACACGTTGGAGAACATAGGCTGGGACATCCCTGATGCAATGGCCACTGTTGTTTGAAAAGACCCACTTGCCAGGAAATGGAGTAATGACAGGACCTGCACTAGAGGGGGGATTCCTGTGGGATGGCGGATAGCTGACATCAGGTCTGGCTCCAACTGGGCACACAGTTCCAGGATTGTGGTATGATCAAGTCTGTATGTGACAATTACATGTCACTCCTCTATTGTCGACAGGTCCACCAGCGGTCTGTACACCGGAGGATGCCGACATCTCCTCACCTGCCCCAGCGTGCGTGCTCTATGGACGAGAACAGCGAGCAGAGAGTCAACCAACTCTGAGGTACGTAAACACAACATAATTCCATTCTTTTTTGGAATTCGATATATGCCTGTATTATTGTATATGCAAGGCCTAGATACGTGTGACGCAGTCAAAATTAATGCCATGTGGCCCCCTGATATGGCGGCTGCCTGACCTGTAAGGTGGGACAAGGGGGTATGAGGTGACTTCACTGGCGTTGTGCACCGTCGCAGTAGGCGATCGAAGACAGTGGCGCAATCCTGCATTGGTTAACATTGGACCCTATGGGTCCCAGGAGCCAATGACGATGTACGCAGGCAGTGACGGTACGCACCGCCGCGGACGTGACTGCCATTTTCTCTCTATTCACTCACTTGATACCTGATCTTCGACAGGAGAGGACCTACACTGCAAGTGCTGCTGTGACCTCAGTCTGGAAGAGACAATGGCTCATGTGTCTGGGGAAAGGGCCCCTGCCTTCAGCACGGAGGAGTTGGAGAAACTCGTGGATGGGGTCCTTCCCCAGTACACGCTACTCTACGGTCCTCCAAACAAACAGGTAAGTACACTGTGAGCATGCTGTATGGGCAATGCCTGTGTGGAGTGGTGTGGATGAAAGATGGGAGGGGGGAGAATGAGCCGTGCATGAAACGACGGTGAGTGCATGTGCGTCAGGGCAAGGTTAGGGATGCGGGCCAATGACTGTGATGGTGCGGACAGTAATAACTTATCTTTTTCCCCTGTACTATTCCTGTAGGTCAGCGTCCACCAGAAGAAGGACATTTGGCATGCCATCACCAAGGAAGTCCGGACCCTGTGGGTCTACCACAGACGGAGCACCCACTGCCATAAAAGATGGGAGGACATTTGCCGCTGGAGCAAGAAGACGGCGGAGGCCCAGCTGGGGATGCCCTCCCAACGTGGGAGGGGTGCCCGTCGCACCATGATCCCCCTGATATTCCGGATCCTGGCGGTGGCGTATCCGGAGTTGGATGGGCACTTAAGGGCATCACTGCAGCCACAAGGGGGTGAGTACACTCTCATTCTGCTGATTCAGCGCGCATTGGAGGTGTCTGGGTGGGGGAGGTGGGCTGTGGGTTCCCCTAGGCCAGGGCGAGTTTAGTAGGCAAGGTCCCTTCTTAAGGCAGGCCATGTGGCACCCCACCTGTGTTCAGAGCCAACTACACCTAGTCAGGCTCCTGTGACTTCCATGTGTGCAGCAATCGGGCATAGGCCTTGTACCCCATGTCCCTGGGATTAATATGGGAACTCAAAGTGCACGGCGTAGTGCAGGCGGCTTCTGTGTCTGTAGTGCCCGCCAACGGTAGCGGTATTGCATGCACTCAACATGTCTTTCTTCTGTTTCCCCCCCCTTTTTGTGGTCTCCCTGTTCTTGTGTGCATTAGCATCATCAGGCGGAGGAGCAGTGGCACCGGAGCAGGAGGGAGCTGCATCCCACATAGCCCTGGAGGGTGACACAATGGAGTCAGAAGCCACCAGTGGGACGGAGGGCTAGGGGAGCTCCACGGCAGTGACAGGAGCTGAAACCAGCGACACGGACTCCTCCTCTGATGGGAGCTCCTTTGCGGTGGCGGGGCCCCTCTGTGCCCCCCGTATCTACAGGTACAGCCGCCACCCCCCTACCAGCAACGCACTACCAGCAGCCCCTCAGCGTGTGCCCTGTGCCCGCTCACCCAGGAGGGTGGGCATCTCCTTCGCCCCAGGCACCTCAGCCCCTGCCCCAGTCAGCACTGCTGCCCTCAGTGAGGAGGCCATTGACCTCCTCAGGTCCCTCACTGTTGGGCAGTCTACCATTTTGAATGCCATCCAGGGTATAGAGAGGCAGTTGCAACAGACCAATGCACACCTGGAGGGCATGAATTCTGGTCAGGCCGCCCAACATCGAGCTTTTCAGAGACTGGCCTCAGCACTGATGGCAGCCATTGTTCCTGTGTCCAGCCTCCCCCTCCAACTTCCTCCACCCAGACCCAAACCCCTGTACCTCAGCCTATCCCAAGCACACAATCAGACCAGCATGCACACACATCAACACACAAGGGAAGCTCAGGCAAACATAAGCACCACACATTCCACAGGCACTCACACAAGCATCATACCCATGCAGACATACCAACATCCACTGCCTCCACTGTGTCCCCCTCCTCCTCATCTCCCTCATCCCTCCCTGTCTCGTCTCCACTCACAACTGCATGCACTACATCTTCAGCCACTACCTCCATCACCAGCACACCCATCACCACACCCCGCTCACTTGCACTCACCACCCCCACTACCATTCACACATCTCCTGTGTCCTCTCCCAGTGTGTCTGTGAGCCCACCTCCCAAGGTACACAAACGCAGCCACACACCCACCCAACAGCCATCCACCTCACAACAGCCTCCAGCCCATGCACCTTCACCCAAAGTCAGAAAACGTACACCTCCTACAACCACTACCTCTTCCTCTTCCTACTACCACTCCCAAACCCCCTCCATCTACCCGTCCCAGTGTGTCCCAAAACCTTTTCCTGTCCAACCTTGACCTCTTCCCCTCACCTTCCCCACCCCTTCAGTCCCCTAGGGCCCGCCTTTCCAGGTCCCAACCCAGCACCTCAGCCACAACATCTGCGGGAACAGTGGTGCCAGTAGTAACCGGCTTCTGGAGTGTGCCAAGCAGCAGGGCAGCCAGTGTGCCAAGGAGCCAGACCACGGACAATCCCCCACCTCAAAAGCACAAAAAGTTGGCCACTGCCCGGCAGGGGAGAGGCAAAACATCTACCACCAAACCCTCTCCCAGAAGTACAGTTGGGACTGGGAAGACAGCTGTGCCACCATCCAAGGTGGGGCAGGGGCACCAAAAAACGGCAAGTCGCAGAAAACCTGCACGACGGACAAGACCGCCACCAGCACCGCTGAACAGGACACCGCCACCACAAGCACTGCTGCCAAGGACACCGCCGCCACAAGCACCGCTGCCAAGGACACCGCCGCCACAAGCACCGCTGAACAGGACACCGCCGACACCAGCACCGCTGAACAGGACACCGCCGACACAAGCACAGCTGAACAGGACACCACCGCCACCAGCACCGCTGAACAGGACACCGCCGCTGAACAGGACACCGCCGCCACCATCACCGCTGAACAGGACACCGCCGCCACCAGCACCGCTGAACAGGACACCACTGACACCAGCACCGCAGGCCAATGAGCGTCAAAAGCTCCGACGCTACTGAGGCCGCCATGAGCAGGATGAAGCACTCTGGGCACAAAGCCCCCTCCAGAACCAGTGGAGTATCACTTCCACTACCTCAGTCCTTGGCAGTATGAAGCACTCTGGGCACAAAGCCCCCTCTAGAACCAGTGGAGAAAGACATCCACTACCTCAGTCCTTGGCAGGATGAAGCTCTCTGGGCACAATGCCCCCTCCAGAACCAGTGGAGAAAGACATCCACTACCTCAGTCCTTGGCAGGATGAAGCACTCTGAGCACAAAGCCCCTTCTAGGACCAGTGGAGTATCACTTCCACTACCTCAGTCCTTGGCAGGATGAAGCACTCTGGGCACAAAGCCCCCTCCAGAACCAGTGGAGAAAGACATCCTCTACCTCAGTCCTTGGCAGGGTGAAGCACTCTGGGCACAAAGCCCCCTCCAGAACCAGTGGAGACTGTTATCCACATGTGAGACTGTGGCTTTGCACTCCCCAGGATACAGAAGTGGGCAAACCACCCACTGAAAAGACTTGTGAGACTGTGGCTTTGCACTCCCCAGGATACAGCAGTGGGCAAACCACCAACTGAAAAGACTTGTGAGACTGTGGCTTTGCACTTCCCAGGATAAAGCAGTGGGCAAACCACCCACCTAAAAGACTTGTGAGACTGTGGCTTTGCACTCCCCAGGATACAGAAGAGGGCAAACCACCCACTGTAAATACTTGTGAGACTGTGGCTTTGCACTCCCCAGGATACAGAAGTGGGCAAACCACCCACTGTAAAGACTTGTGAGACTGTGGCTTTGCACTCCCCAGGATACATCAGTGGGCATGGAGCCCCCTCGTGGATCTGGCATCAGGCACTCACCCGGCTGAGGTGCCCCCTCTTCCCTTCCCTCTGAGGTGCCTGTTGTATTTCTATCTGATGCCCCAGCAGTGTTCTCTCCGTTTTGATCGGGTATCGAGTGTGGGCCTCACCCATGCATTTTGGGCCCAGTGGTCCACGGACTTTAATGGTGGAATACCTTGGGCTTGTATTCTTGGTGTATATATTTGTTTATAGTGTAAATATATATATTTTTGAATACTGTATTTTAATAGATTACAAACGTTCAACTAATTTCCTTTTGTCTTTGCATTCTTCCAGGTGGGAGTGGGGGGGTAGTAAATGTAATGTATCAACATGTATTGGTGTGTGTGTTGTTGTGGGTGAGGGTGGGGGTGGGGGTGTTGCGTGTGTGTCACTCTTTTTTCGCTCCCCCCTCCTCTGTGTCGTAGGTGCAGTACTCACCGTGGTCTTCGCCACCGTCTTTGATGTTCCTGGTAGAGGAGCAGGAAGACAAAGGCTGGGAGTATCTGGAGCTCGGGTTCCATGGCGTCCTGGTTCCTCGTGGGGTGTGTAGAGGTGAGCGTTTTCCCTTCCAAGTCCTGTTTCCGCTGTGTTTTTGTTTGCGGTAAATCCGCACCGGAAAAAGGTGGCGGATTGGACTGTTGTAATACAGTGGGCGGAACCTTGTCTTCCGCCTGTCTGTTGGCGGTTACCTCCGCGTGTGTGTTTGTACCTCCGTGGCGGTCGGAGTGTTAAAGTGGCTCTCTATGTTGGCAGTTTCCGCCACAGTCCTGATACCATTTTTTTTACTGCCGGCCTGTTGGCGGTTTTACCGCCGCTTTAACACCGACCGCCTGGGTTGTAATGACCACCTACATCTCCCCTTTGTTAAATAAAAAGGTATAAACAATAACAGCATTACATTTCTTCGATCAGTTATCGAGGTGCTCGCACAGTTTGGCCAGACCACGTGATATGAGGTAGCTGAGCTGTACTCCAACACTTGGCACTGACCACTATTTCATGGTGTCTGTAGGAGGCTGGACTGGCTTGTAGTGAGTACCAAGGGGTACTTGCACCTTGCACCAGGCCCAGTTATCCCTTATTAGTGTATAGGGTGTCTAGCAGCTTAGGCTGATAGATAATGGTAGCTTAGCAGAGCAGCTTAGGCTGAACTAGGAGACGTGTGAAGCTACTACAGTACCACTTAGTGTCATATGCACAATATCATAAGAAAACACAATACACAGTTATACTAAAAATAAAGGTACCTTATTTTTATGACAATATGCCAAAGTATCTCAGAGTGTACCCTCAGTGAGAGGATAGGAAATATACACAAGATATATATACACAATACCAGAAATATGCAGTATAGTCTTAGAAAACAGTGCAAACAATGTATAGTTACAATAGGATGCAATGGGGACACATAGGGATAGGGGCAACACAAACCATAAACTCCAAAAGTGGAATGCGAACCACGAATGGACCCCAAACCTATGTGACCTTGTAGAGGGTCGCTGGGACTATTAGAAAATAGTGAGAGTTAGAAAATTAGCCCTTCCCAAGACCCTGAAAAGTGAGTGCAAAGTGCACTAAAGTTCCCCTAAGGACAAAGAAGTCGTGTTAGAGGAATAATGCAGGAAAGACACAAACCAACAATGCAACAACTGTGGATTTCCAATCTAGGGTACCTGTGGAACAAGGGGACCAAGTCCAAAAGTCACAAGCAAGTCGGAGATGGGCAGATGCCCAGGAAATGCCAGCTGCGGGTGCAAAGAAGCTTCCACTGGACAGAAGAAGCTGCGGTTTCCCCTTTGGTGGACGGATCCCTCTCGCCGTGGAGAGTCGTGCAGAAGTGTTTTCCCGCCAAAAGAACGCCAACAAGCCTTGCTAGCTGCAAATCGTGCGGTTAGCGTTTTTGGACACTGCTGTGGCCCTGGAGGGACCAGGAGGTCACAAATTGGACCAGGAGAGAGAGGGGACGTCGAGCAAGACAACGAGCCCTCTCAGCAGCAGGTAGCACCCGGAGAAGTGCCAGAAACAAGCACTACAAGGATGCGTGAAACGGTGCTCACCCGAAGTCGCACAAAGGAGTCCCACGTCACCGGAGACCAACTTAGAAAGTCGTGCAATGCAGGTTAGAGTGCTGTGGACCCAGGCTTGGCTGTGCACAAAGGATTTCCGCCGGAAGTGCACAGGGGCCGGAGTAGCTGCAAAAGTCGCGGTTCCCAGCAATGCAGCCCAGCGAGGTGAGGCAAGGACTTACCTCCACCAAACTTGGACTGAAGAGTCACTGGACTGTGGGGGTCACTTGGACAGAGTTGCTGGATTCGAGGGACCTCGCTTGTCGTGCTGAGAGGAGACCCAAGGGACCGGTAATGCAGCTTTTTGGTGCCTGCGGTTGCAGGGGGAAGATTCCGTCGACCCACTGGAGATTTCTTCGGAGCTTCTGGTGCAGAGAGGAGGCAGACTACCCCCACAGCATGCACAAGCAGGAAAACAGTCGAGAAGGCGGCAGGATCAGCGTTACAGAGTTGCAGTAGTCGTCTTTGCTACTATGTTGCAGGTTTGCAGGCTTCCAGCGCGGTCAGCAGTCGATTCCTTGGCAGAAGGTGAAGAGAGAGATGCAGAGGAACTCGGATGAGCTCTTGCATTCGTTATCTAAAGTTTCCCCAGAGACAGAGACCCTAAATAGCCAGAAAAGAGGGTTTGGCTACTTAGGAGAGAGGATAGGCTAGCAACACCTGAAGGAGCCTATCACAAGGAGTCTCTGACGTCGCCTGGTGGCACTGGCCACTCAGAGCAGTCCAGTGTGCCAGCAGCACCTCTGTTTCCAAGATGGCAGAGGTCTGGAGCACACTGGAGGAGCTCTGGACACCTCCCAGGGGAGGTGCAGGTCAGGGGAGTGGTCACTCCCCTTTCCTTTGTCCAGTTTCACGCCAGAGCAGGGCTAAGGGGTCCCCTGAACCAGTGTAGACTGGCTTATGCAGAATTGGGCACATCTGTGCCCAAGAAAGCATTTCCAGAGGCTGGGGGAGGCTACTCCTCCCCTGCCTTCACACCATTTTCCAAAGGGAGAGGGTGTAACACCCTCTCTCAGAGGAAGTCCTTTGTTCTGCCATCCTGGGCCAGGCCTGGCTGGACCCCAGGGGGGCAGATGCCTGTCTGAGGGGTTGGCAGCAGCAGCAGCTGCAGTGAAACCCCAGGAAAGGCAGTTTGGCAGTACCAGGGTCTGTGCTACAGACCACTGGGATCATGGGATTGTGCCAACTATGCCAGGATGGCATAGAGGGGGCAATTCCATGATCATAGACATGTTACATGGCCATATTCGGAGTTACCATTGTGAAGCTACATATAGGTAGTGACCTATATGTAGTGCACGCGTGTAATGGTGTCCCCGCACTCACAAAGTTCAGGGAATTGGCTCTGAACAATGTGGGGGCACCTTGGCTAGTGCCAGGGTGCCCTTACACTAAGTAACTTTGCACCTAACCTTTACCAGGTAAAGGTTAGACATATAGGTGACTTATAAGTTACTTAAGTGCAGTGTAAAATGGCTGTGAAATAACGTGGACGTTATTTCACTCAGGCTGCAGTGGCAGGCCTGTGTAAGAATTGTCAGAGCTCCCTATGGGTGGCAAAAGAAATGCTGCAGCCCATAGGGATCTCCTGGAACCCCAATACCCTGGGTACCTCAGTACCATATACTAGGGAATTATAAGGGTGTTCCAGTAAGCCAATGTAAATTGGTAAAATTGGTCACTAGCCTGTTAGTGACAATTTGAAAGTAATGAGAGAGCATAACCACTGAGGTTCTGGTTAGCAGAGTCTCAGTGAGACAGTTAGGCATCACACAGGGAACACATACCTTTAGGTCACAAACTTATGAGCACTGGGGTCCTGACTAGCAGGGTCCCAGTGACACATAACAAACATACTGAAAACATAGGGTTTTCACTATGAGCACTGGGCCCTGGCAAGCAGGATACCAGTGAGACAGTGAAAACACCCTGACATACACTCACAAACAGGCCCAAAGTGGGGGTAACAAGGCTAGAAAGAGGCTACTTTCTCACAGTGTCCATTTGCTACGGGCCTAAAAATTATACGCCCACTCTTTCCCAAACACTTTAGGGGAAAGGCACTTGCATAAATAACATTTCTATAACTCCTTCTCAACTATCTCATCCAAGCGAGGGAAGCACGCTCGATCCCTCAGGGCTCTTTCAGTGATGACAATTCCACAATGCCTCTTCTGAGTTAGTTAAATGATTTGCTGTCTCGGACTCGCAGGTAAGACAATACTGAAGCCTCTTTGTACAAAGCCTTCTTTAGTGACAGACAGTTCATCTTGGCCATTTAAATACTTTTGAAATTCAACTCGTCACTCAGAGGTCAAACACTCTGGCCCTCATTCTGACCTTGGCGGTCTTTTCGCAAGACCGCCGAGTTACCGCCGCGGTGAAGACCGCCGACCGCGGCGGTATGCCGCTGTGCGCATTCTGACCGCTGGGAGCGTTCCGCCGGAAAACCGCCAGCAGCCACACTGGCGGTCGGCGGGAAAGTGGAGACTGGTCAACCTCCACCGCCACGCCAGCAGAACACCGCCCACAGAATAACGACCCACATTTCTGTGTGGCGGTCTTCTGTTGGCGGTCTTCTGTTGGCGGTCACCTCCCCATGGCTCCGTCGCCTCCCGGAGGACCAACGCACAAGGTAAGTTGACCGTCCGTGAGGGGAGGGGGTGGGGGGGTGTTGTGTGATGTGGGCGTGCATGGGGGTGTGCGTGTGAGTGTGTAGAGGGGGTGTGTGAGTGCGTGTATGCGGGCGGGGGGTGCTGCTGTGTCTATGGGTAATGTGTGCTGTTCGGCAGGTGCGCATGTCTGCATGTATGTGTGCGGGTATGTGTCCCCGTTGTGTATGTGTGTGTAGGGGGTGTGTATATGTGCATGTTGGGGGTGTGTGCATGTCGGGGTGCATGTATGTGCATGTCGGGGTGGGGGTGGGGAGGGGGTTCGTACCACCTCTGGGGGGTGGCAGGGGGGTGGAGGGTGTGGGGGGAGGACTCGGGTGGGTAGTGGGGGGTGGGGGAGACCCCTATCAGTGCCAGGGAAGGAATTCCCTGGCCCCGATAGTGCTTACCGCCATGGTTCGCACGGCGGTTCCCACCCGCAAGAAACCGCGGCGGTAGGCAGGGTCATAATACCCTTGGTGGTCTTGGGACGACCGCCGGGCCGGAGTGCGCAAACTCCAGCCCCGCGGTCATGACCGCCGTGGCGGTCGGAGTGGAGAAGTGGCGGTCGGTCGCGGCAGGGACCGCCGCGGTCAGAATGCCATTTTTAATACCGCCGGTCTGTTCGCGGTCCGACCGCCGTCTCTCCGCCGACCGCCAGGGTCAGAATGAGGGCCTCTGTCTTCATGATTGCTTTGAAATAATATTTTTAAGGGGAATCATGTCTTTTTCAGCATTTGTTGTGGCAGCAATCAGTTTGATAGATAAGGCTGCTGGCATATTGGACCTTACAATGAAGTTGATGTATTCCTCAGCAGTTTTTGTCGTTGAGCTGTGCTGCTGTAGTGGTACACGTGAGAAGTAATCTGCAGGGTTGTGGTTCTTGCCTGGCTTATGCACAACTGTATAGTTGTTGTTAGACCTGGCAGCTTTTTGGCCTGGGTAGCAGCCAGAACTGCCAGTGGGCAGTCTGAGGATCCAAATGGAGAGTCCACTGACACAAATTCTAGGGAAGATGTACTGAGGGTGCAGGAGCTGCCGGGGGGGGGGGGAGGTACCCCCTGTGCCAAGTAGCAGTGGTGGATCAAAAGAACTGACTCCAGAGGAGCTGGAGGACAGGAGAGAAGCCAGGAGGCACCAGATTGAGTTGGAGAGATTAAAAATGGAGGCTCAGAGAGAGCAGCGAGCCATGGAGGAAAGAAAGATGCTTTTGGACCATAAGCTCAAAGTGAAAGAGCTGGATGTGAGGAGCAGGTCCATTCAGGATGGTGGCAGCAATTCCTCAGTGCAGTCATACAGAATTGTGCACATTCCTAAAAACGTAGGGAGAGAGTACAAGAAGGGAGATGTCATACAGAGGTGGATTCAGGGATATGAGGCGTCCATCCACATGAATGGGGTCCCTGAGAAGAATTGGGGAGCAGGATTGTGGAACCACTTCACAGAGGAGGGGAGGGACACTTTGCTAGCTTTGGGTAAGGGGTACAACCTCACCTACGCTGACATGAAGGAGGCCCTTCTCACTCGGTATGGTCTCACTCCTGACAAGTACAGGGATCAGTTTAGGCAGAGTAAGAAAACTGAGTCCCAGACCTGGTTAGAGTGTGTAGATTCGTTTTACAGATCACTGGATGGTTGGGTGAAGGGCAGTAACATGGTAGATTTTCAGGGGCTGTACAACTTCATTGCATGGCAGCACTTGTCTAGTCTGTGTTTTGCAGAGCTGCGCCAGCACTCGACTGATAGCAGGCTGACTGACCCCAGGAAGCTTGCTATGGAGGCAGACCGCTGGGTGAGTACCAGAGTCCACAAAAAGGTATATGGGGGAAATTCTGCCAAAGGTGGGCAGGGTTCCCAGCAGCAGTGGGGGGACACGAGTAAACAAAAGGAGTCTTCCAAAGGGTCCGAATCTAGTAACCCGGGTAAGAAATCCCACCCCCCAGGAGATAAGAAACAATGGGCCTCTGCAGAAAATCCTGCAGAGGCAGGGCACCGTAAGTGCTTTGCTTGTGACCAGGAGGGTCACATGAAGGGAGATCCCAAGTGTCCCAAGTGGACAACAGCAACCCAGCGGTGGGCAGACCAAGGGGTTGGCCAGTGTAGGGCTTGGGGAGGAGGTGGTCCAAGGGGGGGGTGGGGATCTCACGGAAATGACCCTTGTCGCACTAGGGGACAGTGAGATGGTCCAGAGAAAACTAATGCCTGATAACACTAAAAAATACAGGCAGTGGGTGACCATCAATGGGCAGAGGCTCTCAGAGATACCGGAGCCAGTGTGACCATGGTCCCGTGTCACCTGGTGTCTGAAGAGCACATAGTCCCTGGTGTATTCCATCAAATAGTTGCAGTGGACAGCTCAGAGTGCCAATGTAAGGTTGCACAGGTTCCCTTTGAGTGGGGAGTGGTCTCAGGTTCCTTGAGGGTAGCTGTGAGTCCCACCATGCCAGTTGACTGTCTGCTGGGCAACGACCTGGAGACTTCTGCCTGGAAGTGGGTGGAGCTCGGTCGCACTTGGGGATGTTGGAGTTGCCAGAGTGGGCGTGCGTGACCACTCGGTCCATGGCAGCCAATCAAGGTGATCAGACAGACCTGGAGCCTGAAACAGTGGCCCAGGTGACTGCCACAAGAATGGGCAAGGGGCGTGGGAAACCCGCCCCAGAAGTTCCCACGGTCCGGGAGGAGGCTGACCTTCGAGGGGGAAGCCCCGGCACCTACAGGGGAACAAGTGGCTGAACTGAGAGACCTACTGAGCTGACCCATTGGCAGCAAGAGGGGGGTCCCACCAGGGAGGAGTTCTGCACAGAGCAGAAGGTGTGCCCTACTCTCATGGGTCTTAGGCAGCAGGCCGAAGACCAGGCAGCTGGTGCTGAGCCCAAGGATCACCTGATATACTGGGACAATGATCTCCTGTACAGCGAGCCTATGGTTGCTGAGCCTGGGGCAGCACGTGTGCTGGTGGTACCCCAGCGCTTCAGAGCCTTCCTACTGGATTTGGCTCATGATGCGCCTCTGGCAGGACATTTGGGGCAAGGCAAGACCTTTGACATGCTTGTCACCCACTTTCATTGGCCCCAGATGAGAAAACATTCTGATGCATTCTGCAGATCCAGTCAGACTTGCCAAGCTAATGGCAAAAGTGGAGGGAAATGTAAGGCCCCCCTCCAACCCTTTGCTGTTGTGAGCACCCATTTTGAGCGGGTGGGCATTGACATAGTGGGGCCTCTGGACCCCAAGACAGCCCTAAGCAACAGATTCATCATGGTCTTGGTGGACCATGCCACCCGGTACCCGGAAGCTATCCCTCTGAGGACAGTGACAGCGCCCGTTGTGGCCAGGGTACTGATGGGGATCTTTACCCAAGTGGGTTTCCCCAAGGAGGTGGTATCTGACCGGGGTACCAACTTTATGTCCATGTACATAAAAGCTATGTGGAAGGAATGTGGAGTGAACTACAAATTCACCACCCCTTACCACCCCCAAAGTAATGGGTTGGTTGAGAGATTCAACCGAACCCTGAAAGGCATGATTGGGGGTCTGTCAGACTCCATGAGGCATAAGTGGGACATCCTATTACCATGCCTTCTCTTTGCCTACCGGGATGTACCACAGAAGGGGGTTGGCTTTAGCCCCTTTGAACTGTTGTATGGGCACCCGGTCAGAGGACCTCTGAGTCTGGTGAAACAGGGCTGGGAGCAAGCTCCTAGGAAGCCACCCCAGGATGTATTTACTTACATGCTGGCCTTCCGAAACCAGACTGCCCGCTTCAGGAAGCTCGCACAAGAGAACCTTGAGGCAAGCCAGGAGGACATGAAACGCTGGTACGACCAGAATACCACTGTGGTTGAGTTTCAGCCTGGCCAAAAAGAGTGGGTCATGGCCCCAGTAGAGCCTTGTGCTCTACAAGACAGGTGGTCAGGGCCATTTGAGGTGAAGGAGCGCAAGAGTGACGTCATCTACTTGGTGGACTTGCAGACTCCTAGGAACCCCTTGAGGGTTCTACATGTGAACTGCCTCAAACCTCACTTAGAGAGGTCTGAGTTAACCATGCTTCTGGCTACAGATGATGGGACAGAAGAGGAGAGTGAACCTCTCCCTGACCTCCTGTCTAGCAAGGAGCAGGATGGGTCAGTAGAAGGCGTGGTCCTCTCCCCTTCTCTGACTCTAGAACAGCAGAGTGAGTGTTGCCAGTTGCTGGAACACTTTGCCACTCTGTTCTCACTCACTCCAGGGGTCACCCATCTATGCATGCATGATGTGGACACTGGGGACAGCCTGCCTGTGAAAAACAAGGTTTACAGGTTGGTTGACAGAGTGAAGGCCAGCATCAAAGAGGAAGTTTCCAAGATGTTGGCTCTAGGGGTGATTGAGCGCTCCAGCAGCCCTTGGTCCAGTCCAGTGGTTCTGGTTCCCAAGCCTGCTGCACCTGGTGCCACACCAGAACTTCGGTTCTTTGTGGACTACCGGGGGCTCAATACCGTCACCAAAACAGACACCCACCCTATCCCCAGAGCTGATGAGCTCATAGATCGGTTGGGGGAAGCCAAGTTCCTTAGCACGACTGATTTAATATCTGGGTACTGGCAGATTGCCTTAACTGAAGGGGCCAAGGAGAGGTCAGCGTTCTCAACACCAGAGGGGCACTTCCAGTTCTGTGTCATGCCCTTCGGGTTGAAGAACGCCCCTGCCACCTTCCAGAGGTTGGTCAATCAGGTCCTGGCAGGGCTTGAAAACTTCAGTGCCGCTTACCTTGATGACATTGCTGTTTTCATCTCCAGTTGGGAGGACCACCTGCACCACCTCTGGGAAGTGTTGAAGGCACTGCAAGCCGCAGGCCTCACTATCAAGGCCAGGAAGTGCCAGATAGGGAAGGGGTCGGTGGTGTACTTAGGACACCAGGTAGGGAGTCGACGGGTGGCACCCCTACAACCCAAAATTGATGCCATTCGGGCTTGGGCACCCCCCAAGACCCAGACAGAGGTGAAAGCCTTCTTAGGCCTCACCGAGTACAACAGGAGGTTTGTCAAGGGATATGGCACCATTGTTGCCCCCTTGACAGAGCTGACTACTAAGAAGCAGCCTACACAGATGATCTGGACTGAGGCGTGCCAGACTGCGTTTGACACCCTGAAGGAAGCCATGTGCACGGCGCTCGTGCTACTGGCCTCTGACTTCTGCAAGGAGTTTGTGGTACAGACAGATGCTTCTGAGCATGGTGTGGGAGCAGTACTTTCAAAGCTAAATGAAGAGGGCCTAGACCAGCCTGTAGTCTTCATTAGCAGGAGACTACTCCCCAGGGAACAGAGGTGGAGTGCAATTGAAAGGGAAGCTTTTGCTGTGGTCTGGGCAGTGAAGAAGCTAAGACCCTACTTGTTTGGGTCTCACTTCCGGATTCAGACCGACCACAGGCCCCTCAGATGGTTAATGCAGATGAGGGGTGATAACCCAAAACTGTTGAGGTGGTCCATTTCCCTACAGGGGATGGACTTTATGGTGGAACACAGCCCTGGGACAGAACACGCCAACGCTGATGGTCTGTCCAGGTTCTTCTGCCTTAGTGAGGAGGACTCCCCAGGGGTTGGGAAGTTCCCCCTACTCTCAGCTGCAGGGGACATGTGTTAGACCTGGCAGCTTTTTGGTGTGTCTCCCCTGTCTTTTTGCCTTCTGACCTCCTGGTTTTGGACTCTGTTTTTGCTGGTATATTGTCTCTGCGCACTTTACCACTGCTAATCAGTGCTAAAGTGCAAGTGCTCCCCATATAAATTGTACTGTGGATTGGTTTATCCATAATTGGCATATTTGATTTACCAATAAGTCCCTAGTAACGTGCCCTAGAGGTGCCCAGGGCCTGTGAATCAAATGCTACTAGTGGGCCTGCAGCAGTGGTTGTGCCACCCACATTAGTAGCCCTGTAAACATGACTCAGACCTGCCATTGCAGTGTCTATGTGTACAGTTTTAAACTGAGAATTTGACTTGGCAAGTGTACCCACTTGCCAAGCCTCAACCTTCCCTTTCACTACATGTAAGGCACCCCTAAGTTAGGCCCTAGGTAGCCCCAGGGGCAGGGTGCAGTGTATGTTTAAGGTAGGATATATACTAGTGTGTTTTATATGTCCCAACAGTGAAATACTGCCAAATTTGGTTTTCACTGTGCAAGGCCTATCTCTCTCATAGGTTAACATGGGGGCTGCCTTTAAATATCCTTAAAGCGCAGATTCCTTTTGAGAGTAGATAAAAATGTGGAGTTTAGGGTCTCTGAACTCATAATTTAAAAAATACATCTTTTAGTGAAGTTGGTTTTTAAATTGTCTGTTTGAAAATACCACTTTTAGAAAGTAGGCATTTTCTTGCTTATACCATTCTGTGACTCTGCCTGTTTGTGGATTCTCTGTCTGGGTCAGTTTGACAGTTGGGCTGTTCACACCTCTCCTCTAGACAGTGACACAAAAGGGGGCTGGGGTGTAGCCTGCATATCCTGATGAGCCATCTGAGCTAGAGAGGAGGGAGGAGTGGTTGTTCACACCTGAAAGGACTGTGCCTGCCCTCACACAATCCAGTCTACGACCCCCTGGTGTGCATATGGGGCCTGGCCTGGACAAGGAAGGATCTTGCAAACACTTGAGACTTTGCTTTGAAGTTTGCCAACTTCAAAGGCAGAACTGGGTATAAGAAGAAGACCCCAAACCCCAGACTTTTAGAATCTTTCGGGAATCAAGAGGAACCTCTGCCCAGGAGAAGAGCTGAAGAGCTGAAGGAGGAGTACTGTCTCTTTGCTGTGTTGCTTTGCTGGACTTGCCTGCAGTTGCTGCTTCTGCCTGAAAAGAGTGCAAAGGGTGAACTTTGCTGTGTGTCCTGCTTGAGAAAATTCTGCAAGGGCTTGGAGTAGAGTTTGCCTCCTGTTGGAAGTCTCATGGACACCAAAGACTTCAGCTTCCTCGACCTACAGCACTGGCAACTGTGCGTTTTGTGTTGTTCAAGTGGAGAAACCACTGCAACGCTGCCAACGCCGCCGCTGGCCTGCACCGTGACCTGCGGTGCCGCTTGGAGTCGCTTTGCCCCGCTTCGTGACCCTGGTCTCACCAACGTCATCGGATGACTTCACCGAGCCCCTACTCGCACCGCGGCCCGTGGGACCCACATTCCGGCGTCACCTGCTCACACCGCAGCCTGGCCATCCCCGACAACATCGCTCCTGCTGACACCGGTGCCGCTGCCTGCACCGTGGCCTGTGGACACCGCTCATGAGGGTCACGAAGCACCGTCCCGTCCCGCACCGCTGGCTTGGGCCTACCGATGACAGCGCTTCCGCAACGATGAGGCCGCTGCCTGCACCGTCACCTGTGGACACCGCACATTGCACCGCCCGGCTTCACACCGGAGCCCTGGTCTCACCGACGCCGCTGGATGCCATCACCGAGCCCCTGCCTGCACCGTGACCCGTGGGCACCGCACGTCGCATCGTCCCGCTTCGCACTGCAGCCCCGACGCCATCTATGCCAGCGCACCTGATTTCATCAGCCTGGAGTTCGATCTCCGAGGTGCGTCACTTCAAGGTCCTGACGACTCCTGCACGACTCCAGAACCGACGCCAGCGACGCCGCTCTCCGGAGCTCACTGCGAGGATCACGACGCCATTATAGCCCCAGGTGGAGCTATCGACTTTGTAGGAGGCTGGACTGGCTTGTAGTGAGTACCAAGGGGTACTTGCACCTTGCACCAGGCCCAGTTATCCCTTATTAGTGTATAGGGTGTCTAGCAGCTTAGGCTGATAGATAATGGTAGCTTAGCAGAGCAGCTTAGGCTGAACTAGGAGACGTGTGAAGCTACTACAGTACCACTTAGTGTCATATGCACAATATCATAAGAAAACACAATACACAGTTATACTAAAAATAAAGGTACTTTATTTTTATGACAATATGCCAAAGTATCTCAGAGTGTACCCTCAGTGAGAGGATAGGAAATATACACAAGATATATATACACAATACCAGAAATATGCAGTATAGTCTTAGAAAACAGTGCAAACAATGTATAGTTACAATAGGATGCAATGGGGACACATAGGGATAGGGGCAACACAAACCATATACTCCAAAAGTGGAATGCGAACCACGAATGGACCCCAAACCTATGTGACCTTGTAGAGGGTCGCTGGGACTATTAGAAAATAGTGAGAGTTAGAAAATTAGCCCTCCCCAAGACCCTGAAAAGTGAGTGCAAAGTGCACTAAAGTTCCCCTAAGGACAAAGAAGTCGTGTTAGAGGAATAATGCAGGAAAGACACAAACCAACAATGCAACAACGCTGGATTTACCTGTGGAACAAGGTGACCAAGTCCAAAAGTCACAAGCAAGTCGGAGATGGGCAGATGCCCAGGAAATGCCAGCTGCGGGTGAAAAGAAGCTTCGACTGGACTGAAGAAGCTGCGGTTTCTGCAAGAACGCAAAGGGCTAGAGACTTCCCCTTTAGAGGACGGATCCCTCTCGCCTTGTAGAGTCGTGCAGAAGTGTTTTCCCGCCGAAAGAATGCCAACAAGCCTTGCTAGCTGCAAATCGTGCGGTTAGCGTTTTTGGACGCTGCTGCGGCCCAGGAGGGACTAGGAGGTCGCAAATTGGACCAGAAGGTAGAGGGGACGACGAGCAAGACAAGGAGCCCTCTCAGCAGCAGGCAGCACCCGGAGAAGTGCCAGAAACAGGCACTACGAGGATGCGTGAAATGGTGCTCACCCGAAGTTACACAAAGGAGTCCCACGTCGCCGGAGACCAACTTAGAAAGTCGTGCAATGCAGGCTAGAGTGCCGTGGACCCAGGCTTGGCTGTGGACGAAGGATTTCCGCCGGAAGTGCACCGGGGCTGGAGTAGCTGCAAAAGTCGCGGTTCCCAGCAATGCAGTCTAGCGAGGTGAGGCAAGGACTTACCTCCACCAAACTTGGACTGAAGAGTCACTGGACTGTGGGAGTCACTTGGACAGAGTTGCTGGATTCGAGGGACCTCGCTCGTCGTGCTGAGAGGAGACCCAAGGGACCGGTAATGCAGCTTTTTGGTGCCTGCGGTTGCAGGGGGACGATTCCGTCGACCCACGGGAGATTTCTTCAGAGCTTCTAGTGCAGAGAGGAGGCAGACTACCCCCACAGCATGCACCACCAGGAAAACAGTCGAGAAGGCGGCAGGATCAGCGTTACAGAGTTGCAGTAGTCGTCTTTGCTACTATGTTGCAGGTTTGCAGGCTTCCAGCGCGGTCAGCAGTCGATTCCTTGGCAGAAGGTGAAGAGAGAGATGCAGAGGAACTCGGATGAGCTCTTGCATTCGTTATCTAAGGAATCCCAAGAGACAGAGACCCTAAATAGCCAGAAAAGAGGGTTTGGCTACCTAGGAGAGAGGATAGGCTAGCAACACCTGAAGGAGCCTATCACAAGGAGTCTCTGACGTCACCTGGTGGCACTGGCCACTCAGAGCAGTCCAGTGTGCCAGCAGAACCTCTGTTTCCAAGATGGCAGAGGTCTGGAGCACACTGGAGGAGCTCTGGACACCTCCCAGGGGAGGTGCAGGTCAGGGGAGTGGTCACTCCCCTTTCCTTTGTCCAGTTTCGCGCCAGAGCAGGGCTAAGGGGTCCCCTGAACCGGTGTAGACTGGCTTATGCAGAATTGGGCACATCTGTGCCCAAGAAAGCATTTCCAGAGGCTGGGGGAGGCTACTCCTCCCCTGCCTTCACACAATTTTCCAAAGGGAGAGGGTGTAACACCCTCTCTCAGAGGAAGTCCTTTGTTCTGCCATCCTGGGCCAGGCCTGGCTGGACCCCAGGAGGGCAGATGCCTGTCTGAGGGGTTGGCAGCAGCAGCAGCTGCAGTGAAACCCCGGGAAAGGCAGTTTGTCAGTACCAGGGTCTGTGCTACAGACCACTGGGATCATGGGATTGTGCCAACTATGCCAGGATGGCATAGAGGGGGCAATTCCATGATCATAGACATGTTACATGGCCATATTCGGAGTTACCATTGTGAAGCTACATATAGGTAGTGAGCTATATGTAGTGCACGCGTGTAATGGTGTCCCCGCACTCACAAAGTTCTGGGAATTGGCCCTGAACAATGTGGGGGCACCTTGGCTAGTGCCAGGGTGCCCTCACACTAAGTAACTTTGCACCTAACCTTTACCAGGTAAAGGTTAGACATATAGGTGACTTATAAGTTACTTAAGTGCAGTGTAAAATGGCTGTGAAATAACGTGGACGTTATTTCACTCAGGCTGCAGTGGCAGGCCTGTGTAAGAATTGTCAGAGCTCCCTATGGGTGGCAAAAGAAATGCTGCAGCCCATAGGGATCTCCTGGAACCCCAATACCCTGGGTACCTCAACACCATATACTAGGGAATTATAAGGGTGTTCCAGTAAGCCAATGTAAATTGGTAAAATTGGTCACTAGCCTGTTAGTGACAATTTGTAAAGAGAGAGCATAACCACTGAGGTTCTGGTTAGCAGAGCCTCAGTGAGACAGTTAGGCCCACACAGGGAACACATACATATAGGCCACAAACTTATGAGCACGGGGGTCCTGACTAGCAGGGTCCCAGTGACACATAACAAACATACTGAAAACATAGGGTTTTCACTATGAGCACTGGGCCCTGGCAAGCAGGATACCAGTGAGACAGTGAAAACACCCTGACATACACTCACAAACAGGCCCAAAGTGGGGGTAACAAGGCTAGAAAGAGGATACTTTCTCACACAACCCCCCCCCAAACGAAGGACAATAAGGCTAACCTTGGCCAGTTGAGACTTTATTGTCTAAGTGGTGATAAGTAGAGAGTAGCTCTGCAATAGACTGGTTACTACCTTTATCATCCACTATATGGTTACTTCCCTGTGGGGATGTAAACCACCCTGTTTGAAGTTTTTTAGCTAAGCAACAATGTGAAAATGTATTTTCGGAGTTTCTATCAGTAAGTTTTAGTTTAGAGCAGTGGGAATTGTCCACTGAACCTATTTGTAGTGATGGAAATGCCAGACAGGGATGCTGTCTCAGAAAAGCCATAGCTGGGCAAAAACTTTGTCCATATGGCTGGAAGAGAGAACAGGGATGCTGTTTCTCTTGGGTTGGAGCAGGGCAGGGATTCTGTCCTATCAGCTCCACACTAGGGCAGGGATGCTGTCCTAAGTGTTGTGAGGCAGTGCAGAGTTTCTGCACTAAAGTTTCTCTGGGAGGGTTGGAGGGATGCTCCATGTTAACTAAAATGGTGCTCTTTTTCTCACCAATGTTAGTTATCCCACAGAGAGGTACTTCTACCTCAGGGAGTCCAGCTTTGCCAGCTGATGATTCCCTTGGAACAGGTGCCACCCCAGGAGAGGTTTCTCCCACCACAGGAATGGTATCCTGAATGGTAGGGTGGTTAGGGGATACTGTGATACCCTTTATACCTGTTGATGGAGAGGGATCCTGAGTTTTCAGGCCTTCTCTCCTTTGCTTTTTCATTTCACTAGAAATGAGAGGGAACAATTCCTCAGGGATGCCCAGCATGGCTGCATGGGCATAAAACTCTACATCAGCCCAACCTGAGGCCTCTAGGTCATTACCTAAGAGACAGTCTACAGGTAAGCTAGGTGATACCACCACCTGCTTAGGGCCAGTAACTCCACCCCAACTAAACTGAATTATAGCTAAGGGAAGAAACTTAGTGGAGTTATGGACATCAATAATCTTATACTGTTGTCCAATGATGTGTTGTTCAGGATGCACTAGGTTTTCAGTCACCAAAGTGATACTGGCACCTGTGTCCCTGTAGGCTAAGGCCTCAACACCATTTATTGAAACTGTCTGCCTGTACTTATCCATTGTAAGGGGACAAGCAGCCAGTGTGGCAAGGCCAATGCCACTAGGTGTGACAGAAACTGTCTTGGGACTGACTACTCCAGTTTCTATGATGGACCCATAAGTGAACCCAACTACACCCTTTGCTTGACTGTTGCCAGCAGTCCCACCACTAGTACCACTACTGCTAGGGGCACTAGAGCTTGATGTATTAGTGGTGGTAGGCTCAGGGGGTTTACCTGGACAGGACGTATCCCCTGGCCTATGGCCTCTTTTTTTACACACAAAGCACCAAGGCTTTTTAATGTGTGCAGGTTGAGAAGAAGAGGAAGAATTAGTTTTATCCCCACCCTCTGAAGAGTGTTTAAGATTTGAAGTGGGATCTTTGGTTTTACCCTTATCCCCATGCTTATCTTGAGATTTTTCACCATCTTTCTTCTTATTGCCATCTTTGTCACCCCCTGTATGAACTTTTCAGTTCACCCTTGTTCTGACCCATTTGTCTGCCTTCTTTCCCAATTCTTGGGGAGAGGTCAGATCAGAGTCTACCAGGTACTGGTGCAACAAATCAGACACACAATTATTAAGAATATGCTCTCTCAGGATCAAGTTATACAGGCTGTCATAATCAGTAACTTTACTGCCATGTAACCACCCCTCCAAGGCCTTTACTGAATGGTCAATGAAATCAACCCAGTCTTGTGAAGACTCCTTTTTGGTCTCTCTGAACTTTATCCTGTATTGTTCAGTGGTTAAGCCATAACCATCCAGGAGTGCATTCTTAAGAACTTTGTAATCATTAGCTTCATTTTCTTTTACAGTAAGGAGCCTATCCCTACCTTTTCCACTAAATGATAGCCATAGGATAGCAGCCCACTGCCTTTGAGGGACATCCTGTACAGCACAGGCCCTCTCAAGTGCAGCAAACCACTTGTTAATGTCATCCCCAACCTTATAAGGGGGAACTATCTTATGCAGATTCCTGGAATCATGCTCTTTTGCAGGATGACTATGGGGAATACTGCTGCTGCCACCATGGGTTTCTAAACCCAGTTTCTGTCTCTCCTTCTCTACTTCTAAAGTCTGTCTATCCAAATCCAGCTGTTGCTTCTTGAGCTTCAGTCTGGTTTGTTCCACTCTCAATCTATTGAGTTCCCTTTCTAACAATCTGTCATCAGGGTGGGTGGGAGGGACATGCCTTGAAACAGAAGTATGGTGAGAATGGACAGAAGGAGACCTGTCCCTTACAGAGGGCACCCTAACAGCTTGGCTAACAGAAACATCAGTACCACTGTGGTGAGAATAAATGCTTTTGCTATGATGTGAGACAACACTATTAGTATGGTGTGGCTCTTCATCATAACCAACTATGCTAGACTGTATAGTAATGGGCAGGCTAGGAAGTTTCTTTCCTGAATCTTTTCCTGGGGGAGTCCCTGGATCAGATTGGGAACCATTAGCTACTTTTTCAACAGATGGGGCACTTCTTGCCTTATCTTGTTCTCTAAGCATGTTAAGTAACAATTCCAAGGAAGGATTCTTCCCTACACTCAAACCTCTCTCTATGCAGAGACTCCTTGCTCCTTTCCAGCTAAGGTGATCATATGCAAGTTTGGACAGATCCACATTTTGACCTGTGCCAGACATTTTTAGAGAGAGTTAAAGTGATAGAAAAAGAGAAAAAAGTTTGTCAGAGCTTTTAGAAAGACTGGAAAAAAAACTTTTAAAACTTTTTAGAACTTTTTAGAAAGTTAGAAGTACTTTTCAGCACTTAGAAAAGAGTGAAAAGAGGAAATGCAAAACTTTTTGGCAATGTGTATATACACTGAACTTGTTTTGTATATTTTTCTCTTATGAAAAGTACAATGACAAGAGTGGTAAGTAGTCTCAAAGCACTTATTCCACCGCTGCACAACCAATGTAGGAGGCTGGACTGGCTTGTAGTGAGTACCAAGGGGTACTTGCACCTTGCACCAGGCCCAGTTATCCCTTATTAGTGTATTGGGTGTCTAGCAGCTTAGGCTGATAGATAATGGTAGCTTAGCAGAGCAGCTTAGGCTGAACTAGGAGACGTGTGAAGCTACTACAGTACCACTTAGTGTCATATGCACAATATCATAAGAAAACACAATACACAGTTATACTAAAAATAAAGGTACTTTATTTTTATGACAATATGCCAAAGTATCTCAGAGTGTACCCTCAGTGAGAGGATAGGAAATATACACAAGATATATATACACAATACCAGAAATATGCAGTATAGTCTTAGAAAACAGTGCAAACAATGTATAGTTACAATAGGATGCAATGGGGACACATAGGGATAGGGGCAACACAAACCATAAACTCCAAAAGTGGAATGCGAACAACGAATGGACCCCAAACCTATGTGACCTTGTAGAGGGTCGCTGGGACTATTAGAAAATAGTGAGAGTTAGAAAATTAGCCCTCCCCAAGACCCTGAAAAGTGAGTGCAAAGTGCACTAAAGTTCCCCTAAGGACAAAGAAGTCGTGTTAGAGGAATAATGCAGGAAAGACACAAACCAACAATGCAACAACGCTGGATTTCCAATCTGGGATACCTGTGGAACAAGGGGACCAAGTCCAAAAGTCACAAGCAAGTCGGAGATGGGCAGATGCCCAGGAAATGCCAGCTGCGGGTGCAAAGAAGCTTCGACTGGACTGAAGAAGCTGTGGTTTCTGCAGGAACGCAAAGGGCTAGAGACTTCCCCTTTGGAGGACGGATTCCTCTCGCCTTGTAGAGTTGTGCAGAAATGTTTTCCTGCCAAAAGAATGCCAACAAGCCTTGCTAGCTGCAAATTGTGCGTTTAGCGTTTTTGGACGCTGCTGCGGCCCAGGAGGGACCAGGAGGTCGCAAATTGGACCAGGAGGTAGAGGGGATGTCGAGCAAGACAAGGAGCCATCTTAGCAGCAAGTAGCACCCAGAGAAGTGCCAGAAACAGGCACTACAAGGATGCGTGAAACAGTGCTCACCCGAAGTTACACAAAGGAGTCCCACGTCGCCGGAGACCAACTTAGAAAGTCGTGCAATGCAGGTTAGAGTGCCGTGGACCCAGGCTTGGCTGTGCATGAAGGATTTCCGCCGGAAGTGCACCGGGGCCGGAGTAGCTGCAAAAGTCGCGGTTCCCAGCAATGCAGTCTAGCGAGGTGAGGCAAGGACTTACCTCCACCAAACTTGGACTGAAGAGTCACTGGACTGTGGGAGTCACTTGGACAGAGTTGCTGGATTCGAGGGACCTCGCTCGTCGTGCTGAGAGGAGACCCAAGGGACCGGTAATGCAGCTTTTTGGTGCCTGCGGTTGCAGGGGGACGATTCCGTCGACCCACGGGAGATTTCTTCGGAGCTTCTAGTGCAGAGAGGAGGCAGACTACCCCCACAGCATGCACCACCAGGAAAACAGTCGAGAAGGCGGCAGGATCAGCGTTACAGAGTTGCAGTAGTCGTCTTTGCTACTATGTTGCAGGTTTGCAGGCTTCCAGCACGGTCAGCAGTCGATTCCTTGGCAGAAGGTGAAGAGAGAGATGCAGAGGAACTCGGATGAGCTCTTGCATTCGTTATCTAAGGAATCCCAAGAGACAGAGACCCTAAATAGCCAGAAAAGAGGGTTTGGCTACCTAGGAGAGAGGATAGGCTAGCAACACCTGAAGGAGCCTATCACAAGGAGTCTCTGACGTCACCTGGTGGCACTGGCCACTCAGAGCAGTCCAGTGTGCCAGCAGCACCTCTGTTTCCAAGATGGCAGAGGTCTGGAGCACACTGGAGGAGCTCTGGACACCTCCCAGGAGAGGTGCAGGTCAGGGGAGTGGTCACTCCCCTTTCCTTTGTCCAGTTTCGCGCCAGAGCAGGGCTAAGGGGTCCCCTGAACCGGTGTAGACTGTCTTATGCAGAATTGGGCACATCTGTGCCCAAGAAAGCATTTCCAGAGGCTGGGGGAGGCTACTCCTCCCCTGCCTTCACACAATTTTCCAAAGGGAGAGGGTGTAACACCCTCTCTCAGAGGAAGTCCTTTGTTCTGCCATCCTGGGCCAGGCCTGGCTGGACCCCAGGAGGGCAGATGCCTGTCTGAGGGGTTGGCAGCAGCAGCAGCTGCAGTGAAACCCCGGGAAAGGCAGTTTGGCAGTACCTAAGTCTGTGCTACAGACCACTGGGATCATGGGATTGTGCCAACTATGCCAGGATGGCATAGAGGGGGCAATTCCATGATCATAGACATGTTACATGGCCATATTCGGAGTTACCATTGTGAAGCTACATATAGGTAGTGACCTATATGTAGTGCACGCGTGTAATGGTGTCCCCGCACTCACAAAGTTCTGGGAATTGGCCCTGAACAATGTGGGGGCACCTTGGCTAGTGCCAGGGTGCCCTCACACTAAGTAACTTTGCACCTAACCTTTACCAGGTAAAGGTTAGACATATAGGTGACTTATAAGTTACTTAAGTGCAGTGTAAAATGGCTGTGAAATAACGTGGACGTTATTTCACTCAGGCTGCAGTGGCAGGCCTGTGTAAGAATTGTCAGAGCTCCCTATGGGTGGCAAAAGAAATGCTGCAGCCCATAGGGATCTCCTGGAACCCCAATACCCTGGGTACCTCAGTACCATATACTAGGGAATTATAAGGGTGTTCCAGTAAGCCAATGTAAATTGGTAAAATTGGTCACTAGCCTGTTAGTGACAATTTGTAAAGAGAGAGCATAACCACTGAGGTTCTGGTTAGCAGAGCCTCAGTGAGACAGTTAGGCCCACACAGGGAAGACATACATATAGGCCACAAACTTATGAGCACTGGGGTCCTGACTTGCAGGGTCCCAGTGACACATAACAAACATACTGAAAACATAGGGTTTTCACTATGAGCACTGGGCCCTGGCAAGCAGGATACCAGTGAAAACACCCTGACATACACTCACAAACAGGCCCAAAGTGGGGGTAACAAGGCTAGAAAGAGGCTACTTTCTCACAGACTTCAAGGAACTGTAGTTTTGAGTAAATCATGCAGAATTCATATTTTTCTTACTGTATGTCGGATTTTTATCGGATTTGGTCTTGTTTTATACATTGCTTCTGAGATAAGCCTGACTGCTCGTGCCAAGCTACCAAGGGGCTGAGCAGGGGTTATCTGAGCGGGTATCTCCCTTATCCTGACTAGAGTGAGGGTCCTTACTTGGACAGGGTGCAAACCGACTGCCAACTAGAGACCCCATTTCCAACAGTTGTACTCTTGTAAATGCAACCTCTACCTTTCAATGGGAGGGCACACCTTGGCCTTTGGGTTTCCGAATATGGTGAACAGCGCTTGGTGGTCTATGACAATTGTGAAATGCTTTCCATACAGGAACACATAAAAATGTTCACAGGCCCCCACCACAGCTAGACTCTCTTTTTCCGGCTGGTAATAACCACATTCTGTCACAAAAACCTCTGCTGGCATATGCCACAAGGTGTCTCTGAGCATTTGGATGTCCATTATGCTGAGCCCCACCAGACTTGCATCAACAGTAATCTCAGTGTGTAGTTTAGGATCAAAGTAGGCCATATCAGTCGCATGCTTTATGCTTTTGAAGCTTTTGTCACATTCAGTGGACCATCACAGCTGAACATTTCATTTGGTCAGGTCTCACATACGGGCACTCAGTGTAGCAAAGTCTCAAATGGATCTTGAACTATAGCTGGCCATGCCCAAGAAGGACCGTGCCATGGTAACATCTTGTGAAGGACTGGTGAGTGACAGTGCTCGTACTTTGTCATGATCATTAGTCATCCCTCCATCAGAAAATATATGTCCAAAGAATTTGAGTTTAGTCTTATGAAATTCACAGTTTTCTGCATTTAACATGAGACCTGCATTTGTAAGTAACTGACACACTTGTCTGAGAGTTTTCTCATCCACCTTTCCTGTTGTTCCAAATACTAGTATCTCGTCACTGTAGTTGAAAGCATGTGTAACAGGTTGATTTAGTCTACATATAACATCTTGGAATATTTCTGAAGCAGATGACAAATCAAAGCTCAACCTTTTGTATCTGAACAGACCAACATGAGCCGTTAAAGTGGTAATGTACCTACAGTTTTTTCCCAGTTCGTGTTGTTCAAGTCAAGATGGGAGAATACTTTGGCTCCATTCAGCTGCATGATCATATCTGCAATGTGCAGACCAGGATGTCTTTGTCTCTCAATTGATTTGTTGGCTGGTGCATATCCATGCAGACGCGCACTGCACTTTCCTTGTCCTTTTTTGGCACTACCACTATGGGTGACAACCATGGCGTGGGACTAGTAAAGCTCAATAATGTTGTGTTTTAACGGAGGTTTTAGTTTATTCTCGACTGCTTCTTGTAAGTAAAATGCTATTTTGTGGTGCCACTGGGCAAGAGGCCGCATGTCTTCATTAATGTGAAGTTGCACCTTCATTGTCTTGAGCTCCCTAGGCCATGAAATAGCGATAGGAACTAACTCACGATTTCAGATTGCATATTAATGTAATTGATAAATATCACTCCCATGTCAGCAGTAGCTGCAAAACTAAGTAGGCATATAGCGGATAAAGTATCTGGAAACACAGGGATTGGGGCCTGCACAGCCATCTTTGCATGCTGCAAGGTGGCTGTGAATGATCCTTGACTCTGCAATAGTTTGGAAGCAGCCCACATGTACACTTTTGTATTTGACGCTTTTTTTAGATATGATCTTCACTGTCGCTCAATGATGACATTGGGGAATACTTGCAGGATGAACTTGATGATGAGCGACTTGGTTAAGCTTCTGACTCTCACAGTGGAGCTTGCTTTTTGCCTTTATGGGCATGGTGAGAATGCTGGCACCCATTTTCTCATCTCACTGTGACACAACTGACTTTTTCTTTTGCTCTGCAAACCGTTATGAAGTAGTTCTCCTTTCTGCATCGTTCGCACATCTGTTCGATGGCTAGACATCTGCTTTCATGTGGAAATGAGAATCCACATAGAAAACAATGTTTTTCTTTCTTCTAGTGTGTTGACTTATAGGCATCTACTTGATGCTTATGTTTACTCTTCATGATCAATGTCGATTCATTTTTTGCTGTTCCATGTTGGCGGCTTGCTGAACTGCTTGTTCATCTACTCTGGCAGCCATTCGTACTCTCTCCAAACTGAGTGTCTCTCTCAACATGCATCTTCTGAAGAGTCCAACAAGCAACCATCAATGACTCTGAGGTGCATGGCTTCTTCATCATTGGATTCACTGAACTTACAGTGTTTGATAAGCAGATCAAGTCTCTCAACAAACTCATCCATCGTTTCACCAACTTGTTGTCTCGCTTGATAGAAAATGTACCTTTCATTTAACGTTTGGCATTCGACTGAACTTGGCTCCTAATACTTCTTTGATATGAACATACAACATTGTCTGAGTCTGAGACGTTCTTTGCTGCTTCTTTTAGTCCATCACCAGCAAGATTCTTTCAGTACTTAATGATTTTCTTATAATTTACTTCTTCTATCTATGAAGTAATTGTAATTCTCAATCCATGTGATCCATTTGGCGCCAATATTCTTCTTTTTTCGATATCGAATGGCAACTGAGGTTTTAGAAAAGTGACTGATGTGTACTTCACGGCTCTTCCTACTGCCATTGAGTGTGTGCTGTTCAGATAGTGTCTGTCGTGCACGTGAATCTGCACCTTCTAGAAGTGCCAGCTTCATATTTGAGCTCAGTTCATCTGACTAGTTTAATGGCGATGTGGTGCCTTCTTCATTTCTGACAGTAAATGCGTTTTCTGTTTCTTGCATGCTCTGGTCTTTGCTTGTGACTTTCTGTTTTATTTGAGTCATTTCTTCATGTTGTTTCGACAGTCTTCACCACTGTCGATTTAACCGGTGACTTTGATAATGGTGGGCCGTGTGTTCGAGTCGCTTTGCTCATGGCGAGATTCGGTACGCAATGTATGCCACTTGCTACTTTGCATGGATTGGCCTTTCCAGCAGGTTTTGGCTGTCATGTCAGATGTTGCAATCATAAAGTGTTTTACTTCTCTGGTGGGTATATTTCTATTTCACATACCTGGTTGTCGCTGCCTTTAGCTTTGTATGAATGATGGTTCAGTGTTGGAGCGCAGCACAGTATTCTCTCAGCCAGGCCGGTGAGTCTTCGAGGGCTCCAATTGTGCTCCTCTGCTAGGCCTTCAACCTCTCCACAAGGCCTTGGACAGGCTAGAGTTCACATATGCCAACTGTAGGCTTCTTTGCACTGGTTAGGGGTACACATGGCATGCAGAAACAGTTTACTGTATCTTTGCAAATTCTCAGGGAGAGTAGTCTTGTTACTTCGGGCATGTATCCCCTACTCGTCGCCGGTTGTCACGTCCTCCCTAGCTCGGAAGCAGGCACAAGAACACGCCACACAAGGAGCTTGGCTAACCTCTTTATTCCTCAGCCTACTACAATCATTATCTCATAACGGTTAATAACCACACCTTAACCCCTCCCAAAATAATTACATATTTCTTTCATTGAGTCCGCCCATCGCCACGGGGTCCTAGTGCTCACAGTTCTACCACTTGGATAGGATGAGGTGCATGGAGAGAAGTGACCCAGGCTCCAGCACGTGCTGGGCCAAAAGGCTGGAGGAGGTTCACCAGAGGTGGCGACGTCATCGGAAGTTCAGTCTGGTGTCTTCAGTGCTCTGATCCCTGTAGGATGCAGGGCAGGGGGGGGGGGGCTACTGCCCCAGGGAGCCACAGGCAGGGATGGGTCGGGAGGTACCAGAGGCGCCCGGGTGGCTCTACCCTGGTGCGACTGTCCCACTGGGGGCCATTTTCACAATGTCTGACAGATCTGTGAAGATTCCTGGCCGGTCATTACCTCAGGTCTCCTCTGGTAGGGAGAGGCTTCCAAACATTTAGTACCATTGACAGGAGGAATGCTGTGTCAGCAGACACCTTCCAGCATTACCAGGCAGGACCCGGAAGGTCTGTGATGCTTTCAAGCTCCACAACGCGTTTGTTACCATATTGGTGTTAAGAACATTAAACGACAGCTGCGCTAAACCAATGCCCGCAGCTTTTCACGCACCAGCAAACCTTTGTCCCCCCCCAACACAGAGGGCACTAATCCATCCACGTGTGACTTAATACTACACGCACGTGCAGCCCGGCGCACAGAAAGGGTGAAAAGCGAGTGAATGCGCAATAATTAATACAACGCGAGGGAGCCTGAAGGGCCCAATTACAGCTTTCACATTACAGCTCCGAGGGAGCCGCTTCCACCGGGGGCTTCTCGGCGCCAGGCTTGGATGTCTGCTAATGAGTGTGACTGAGTCCGGGGGCCAGGCCTCTCTCTCATTCTCTCTTCACTCCCTCCGCTCCTCCTCTCTCCTCCCCTCACTTCCTCTCCTCTGGCTCTCGCTCTTCACCCCTCCTCTCCTCCTCTGTCCTCCCCTCATCTGCTCAGGCCTCTCTCTCTCTTCACTCCCTCCTCTGCCCTCTCCTCCTCTCCTCCTCTCTCCTCTCATCCTCTGTCCTCCTCACCTGCTCAGGCCTCTTTCTCTCACTCTTCAATCCCTCCTCTCCTCTGCCCTCCCACCCCCCCCCTCTGCTCAGGTCTCTCTCTATTCACCACTTCCTCTCCTCTGCCCCCCCCCCTCCTCTGCTCAGGCCTCTCTCTCTCTTCCCCCCTCCTCTCTTCCTCTCTCTCTCTCCCCTCCTCCTCTGTCCCCCTCACCTGCTCAGGCCTCTCTCTCTCTTCACTCCTTCTCTCTCTTCACTTCCTCCTCTCCTCCTTTCTCCTCTCCTCCTCTGTCCTCCTCATCTGCACAGGCCTCTCTCTTTCTCTTCACCCCCTCCTCTCCTTCTCTGCCCTCTCTCCTCCTCTCTCCTCTCCTCCTCTGTCCTCCTCACCTGCTCAGGCCTCTGTCTCTCTCTTCACCCCCTCCTCTCCTCCTCCGATCTCGTCCTCTGCTCAGGCCTCCCTCTCTCTCTTCACTCCCTCCTCTCCGTCCCTGCCGTCTCTCCTCCTCTGTCCTCCTCACCTGCTCAGGCCTCCCTCTCTCTCTTCACTCCCTCCTCTCTGCCCCTGCCGTCTCTCTTCTCCTCCTCTCCGCTTCTCCTCTGTCCTCCTCCTCTGCTCAGGCCTCTCTCTCTCTCTTCACTCCCTCCTCTCCTCCTCTTCTCCTCTCTCCTCTCCTCCTCTGTCCTCCTCACCTGCTCAGGCCTCCCTCTCTCTCTTCACTCCCTCCTCTCTGCCCCTGCCGTCTCTCTTCTCCTCCTCTCCGCTTCTCCTCTGTCCTCCTCCTCTGCTCAGGCCTCTCTCTCTCTCTTCACCCCCTCCTCTCCTCCTCTTCTCCTCTCTCCTCTCCTCCTCTGTCCTCCTCACCTGCTCAGGCCTCCCTCTCTCTCTTCACTCCCTCCTCTCTGCCCCTGCCGTCTCTCTTCTCCTCCTCTCCGCTTCTCCTCTGTCCTCCTCCTCTGTTCAGGCCTCCCTCTCTCTCTTCACCCCCTCCTCTCCTCCTCTCTCCTCTCCTCACCTCCTCTGTCCTCCTCATCTGCTCAAGCCCCCCCTCTCTCTCTCTCTTCACTCCCTCCTCTTCTTCTCTCTCCTCCTCTGTCCTCCTCTGCTCAGGCCTTCCTCTCTCTCTTCACTCCCTCTTCTCCGTCCCTGCCGTCTCTCCTGCTCTGTCCTCCTCACCTGCTCAGGCCTCCCTCTCTCTCTTCACTCCCTCCTCTCTGCCCCTGCCGTCTCTCTTCTCCTCCTCTCCGCTTCTCCTCTGTCCTCCTCCTCTGCTCAGGCCTCTCTCTCTCTCTTCACTCCCTCCTCTCCTCCTCTTCTCCTCTCTCCTCTCTCCTCTCCTCCTCTGTCCTCCTCACCTGCTCAGGCCTCCCTCTCTCTCTTCACTCCCTCCTCTCTGCCCCTGCCGTCTCTCCTCTCCTCCTCTGTCCTCCTCCTCTGCTCAGGCCTCCCTCTCTCCCTTCACCCCCTCCTCTTCTCCCCTGCCCTCCCCTCAACCCCTCTGCTCCTTGTTATCCAGTGAGAGTGAGTCACCCCACTCAGGCATGACGAGGACTCCATGTTCACTTCACTTCTGTACAGTTTCACAGGTTTCCCGGAAAAGCCCGGATCTCGGTGAACGACGCATCCCTCACCCAGGATGACGGGCTCTTGTTAATGTAACTCACTCTTGGGTCACTCATTCGTTTATTCGCTCCTCTCTCTTTCTCAGATGCTCTGTTCACACATAACGTGCCACAAGGACTTGTGGGCTTCTAGGTGCTGAAACGCGCCCCCTCCCTGTCCTCCAAGGGGCATAGATTAGTGGAAGCGAGGGGGTGGCGCCCCAAGTGATGCAGAAAGCATAGCGCCTCCAGGGAGCGCGCAGTGACCCCAAATTGTGGTGACGTATGCATGAGCAGAGGGTCTCACTGCCAAGTTGATGCTCGCGAGAGAGTGCCAGTGTGCCAGTCTGATGGCATAGGGAACAACGGAGGCAGGGTCTAAATGTCTCAGGGGACCCTGGGGGTCTAAATGTCTCAGTGGACCCTCACCAGGGGGAGGGGGGCCAGTCCATGTGGGACCGTCCAGGGCTCTTCCCGGCGCTTCCTGAATCTTGTCCAGCAGGCCTCAGCAGCAGGTCTGTGCAGGGATAGTAAGAGACCAATGTGCCAGTCTGACGGGATGGGCACAACGGAGGCAGGGTCGAGCCTCGCCAGTCAGTGTGGCCTTATGTCTGCTCATCTGGGATCGTGGTGTGCTGTGAGAGATACATTCTGTGGATACTACAGACAGCCGCCTTCAACCTGGCACCCTTTATATCCATAAGGTGCCACCCTTCCGTGTTCACGAGGTGCCGCCCTCCTATACTCACGAGGTGCACCTTCGATACTCACGACGTGCCACCCTTCTATACTCACGAGGTGCACCTTCGATACTCACGAGGTGCCACCCTTCTATACTCACGAGGTGCCACCCTTCTATACTCACGAGGTGCCACCCTTCTATACTCACGAGGTGCACCTTCGATACTCACGAGGTGCCTACCTTCTATACTCACGAGGTGCCACCCTTCTATACTCACGAGGTGCCCACCCTTCTATACTCACGAGGTGCCCTCCCTTCTATACAAACGAGGTGCCTCCCTTCTATACTCACGAGGTGCCCCCTTCTATACTCACGAGGTGCCGCGCGTCTATACCCACGAGGTGCCCCCTTCTATACTCACAAGGTGCCCCCTTCTATACTCACGAGGTGCCCCCTTCTATACTCACGAGGTGCCGCCTTCTATACTCACGAGGTGCCCCCTTCTATACTCACGAGGTACCCCCCTTCTATACACACGAGGTGCCACCCTTCTATACTCACGAGGTGCCCCCTTCTATACTCACGAGGTGCCGCCTTCTATACTCACGAGGTGCCACCCTTCTATACTAAGGAGGTACCGCCCTCCTATACTCACGAGGTGCCCCATTCTATACTAAGGAGGTACCGCCCTTCTATACTCACGAGGTGCCGCCTTCTATACTCACGAGGTGCCGCGCGTCTATACCCACGAGGTGCCCCCCTTCTATACTCACAAGGTGCCCCCCTTCTATACTCACAAGGTGCCGCCTTCTATACTCACGAGGTGCCGCCTTCTATACTCACGAGGTGCCCCCTTCTATACTCACGAGGTACCCCCCTTTTATACACACGAGGTGCCACCCTTCTATACTCACGAGGTGCCCCCCTTCTATACTCACGAGGTGCCCCCTTCTATACTCACGAGGTACCCCCCTTCTATACACACGAGGTGCCACCCTTCTATACTCACGAGGTGCCCCCCTTCTATACTCACGAGGTGCCGCCTTCTATACACACGAGGTGCCACCCTTCTATACTCACGAGGTGCCGCCTTCTATACTCACGAGGTGCCACCCTTCTATACTAAGGAGGTACCGCCCTTCTATACTCACGAGGTGCCCCCTTCTATACTAAGGAGGTACCGCCCTTCTATACTCACGAGGTGCCGCCTTCTATACTCACGAGGTGCCACCTTCTATACTCACGAGGTGCCGCCTTCTATACTCACGAGGTGCCGCCTTCTATACACACGAGGTGCCGCCTTCTATACTCACGAGGGGCCCTCCCTTCTATACAAACGAGGTGCCTCCCTTCTATACTCACGAGGTGCCCCCTTCTATACTCACGAGGTGCCGCGCGTCTATACCCACGAGGTGCCCCCCTTCTATACTCACAAAGTGCCCCCCTTCTATACTCACGAGGTGCCGCCTTCTATACTCACGAGGTGCCGCCTTCTATACTCTTACTCACGAGGTGCCGCCTTCTATACTCACGAGGTGCCGCCTTCTATACTCACGAGGTGCCCCCTTCTATACTCACGAGGTACCCCCCTTCTATACACACGAGGTGCCACCCTTCTATACTCACGAGGTGCCCCCCTTCTATACTCACGAGGTGCCCCCTTCTATACTCACGAGGTGCCGCCTTCTATACTCACGAGGTGCCACCCTTCTATACTAAGGAGGTACCGCCCTCCTATACTCACGAGGTGCCCCATTCTATACTAAGGAGGTACCGCCCTTCTATACTCACGAGGTGCCGCCTTCTATACTCACGAGGTGCCGCCTTCTATACTCACGAGGTGCCACCCTTCTATACTCACGAGGTGCCGCCTTCTATACTCACGAGGTACCCCCCTTCTATACACACGAGGTGCCACCCTTCTATACTCACGAGGTGCCCCCCTTCTATACTCACGAGGTGCCGCCTTCTATACACACGAGGTGCCACCCTTCTATACTCACGAGGTGCCGCCTTCTATACTCACGAGGTGCCACCTTCTATACTCACGAGGTGCCCCCCTTCTATACTCACGAGGTGCCGCCTTCTATACACACGAGGTGCCACCCTTCTATACTCACGAGGTGCCACCCTTCTATACTCACGAGGTGCACCTTCGATACTCACGAGGTGCCTACCTTCTATACTCACGAGGTGCCACCCTTCTATACTCACGAGGTGCCGCCTTCTATACTCACGAGGTGCCGCCTTCTATACTCACGAGGTGCCCTCCCTTCTATACAAACGAGGTGCCTCCCTTCTATACTCACGAGGTGCCCCCTTCTATACTCACGAGGTGCCCCGCGTCTATACCCATGAGGTGCCCCCTTCTATACTCACGAGGTGCCGCCTTCTATACTCACGAGGTGCCCCCTTCTATACTCACGAGGTACCCCCCTTCTATACACACGAGGTGCCACCCTTCTATACTCACGAGGTGCCCCCCTTCTATACTCACGAGGTGCCCCCTTCTATACTCACGAGGTGCCGCCTTCTATACTCATGAGGTGCCACCCTTCTATACTAAGGAGGTACCGCCCTCCTATACTCACGAGGTGCCCCATTCTATACTAAGGAGGTACCGCCCTTCTATACTCACGAGGTGCCGCCTTCTATACTCACGAGGTGCCACCCTTCTATACTAAGGAGGTACCGCCCTTCTATACTCACGAGGTGCCCCATTCTATACTAAGGAGGTACCGCCCTTCTATACTCACGAGGTGCCGCCTTCTATACTCACGAGGTGCCACCTTCTATACTCACAAGGTGCCACCCTTCTATACTCACGAGGTGCCGCCTTCTATACTCACGAGGTACCCCCCTTCTATACACACGAGGTGCCACCCTTCTATACTCACGAGGTGCCCCCCTTTTATACTCACGAGGTGCCGCCTTCTATACACACGAGGTGCCACCCTTCTATACTCACGAGGTGCCGCCTTCTATACTCACGAGGTACCCCCCTTCTATACACACGAGGTGCCACCCTTCTATACTCACGAGGTGCCCCCCTTCTATACTCACAAGGTGCCGCCTTCTATACACACGAGGTGCCACCCTTCTATACTCACGAGGTGCCGCCTTCTATACTCACGAGGTGCCGCCTTCTATACTCACGAGGTGCTGCCTTCTATACTCACGAGGTGCCACCCTTCTATACTAAGGAGGTACCGCCCTTCTATACTCACGAGGTGCCCCCTTCTATACTAAGGAGGTACCGCCCTTCTATACTCACGAGGTGCCGCCTTCTATACTCACGAGGTGCCACCTTCTATACTCACGAGGTGCCGCCTTCTATACTCACGAGGTACCCCCCTTCTATACACACGAGGTGCCACCCTTCTATACTCACGAGGTGCCCCCCTTCTATACTCACGAGGTGCCGCCCTTCTATACACACGAGCCATGAGGTGCCCCTCTCTATACTCACGAGGTGCCGCACTTCTGTACTCACGAGGTGCCGCACGTCTATACTCATGAGGTGACGCCCTTCCATACACATGAGCTGCTGCCCTCCTATACTCACGAGGTGCTGCCCTTCTGTACTCACGAGGTGCTGCCTTTCTATTCTCATGAGCGATGAGGTGCCCCTTTCTATACTCATGAGGTGCCACCCTTCTATACTCACGAGGTGCCACCCTTTTGTACACAGGAGCCATGAGGTGCCCCCATCTACACTCAAAAGGTGCCGCCCTTCTATAGTCAGGAGGTGCCCTTCTATACATACGAGACATGAGGTGCCCCCTTCTACACTCACAAGGTGCCTCTCTTCTACACTCAGGAGGTGCCGCCCTACTATACTCACGAGGTGTAGGAGGGGTGAGCTCAATCACTGCAGTGTCACTGTAGGAGGGGTGAGCTCAGTCACTATAGTGTAACTGTAGTATGGGTGTGAGCTTGTAGGAGGCTGGCCTGGTGTATGGTGGGTACCTGTGGTACTTACACCTAATACCAGGTCCAGGTATCCCTTATCAGTGAAGTGTAGTCAGTGTCTAGAAGCAGCTGTGGATGAGCAGCCAAGGCTGATCTAGGAGACATGCAAAGCTCATGCAATACCACTACAGTCACACAGCACTCACAGACAAGAAAGAAAACACTTGTTGTACAAAAATAAAGGTACTTTATTTCAGTAACACAATGCCAAAAATACCTTAGAGACTATACTCCCTTGGGAGGTATGTAATACACAAATTCTATACACTAGTATGCAGAAATGTGCATAAAAACAGTTAGAAAACAGTGCAATCATTGAAAATCACAATAGTTAGAAATGGGCCTGGGGGGGAGCACAAACCATATATTAAGAAAGTGGAATGTAAATGTCTGTTTCCCACCTAGGCAAGTGCAGTGTGTAGAGGGGCGCTGGGAGTATTAGAAAACACCAAAGGTAAGTACTAGAACCCACCCCAGAGCCCAGGAAAGCAGGAGTAAATCACAGTAACTTTCTTAGAACACACAGAAACACAAGAAAAAAGGTAATGCAAGAACCAGAAGAGACTGCAAGACACCAACAGTGGATTCCTGGACCTGAAGACCTCTGGAAGAAGGGGACCAAGTCCAAGAAGCACTGAATAGTCCAGGGAGAACAGGAGCCCCAGATGAAGGTGCAAAAGAAGAACCACAGGTGAAGAGGAACAGTCAGTACTGCACCCAAGAAGACGAAGTTGGGTTCCTGGAGGATGTAAGTGACGTTCCACGCCGGATGAAGAACTGCGGTCTGGTTTGCGTCACTGGAGTCCACCAAACCTTGGCATGTGCAAAGCTCGCGGTTAGCGGAAAATGGCGCTGCCTGGGACCAGAGGGACCTGGTGGACTCTACCCAGGAGGGTAACTCAGCAACTCAGAGAGCCCTCAGAAGACCAGGCAGCATGCACAGGAGTCCCACAGCACGGGGACAGAGGTGCACATGAAGGCCCACGCAGCACTAAACAAAGGGATCCCATGCTGCCGGAGATCCACTCAGGAAGATGTGCATCGCAGGATAGAGTGCTGGAGGCCGGAGAAGCTCAGTCATCAAAGAACTTCATGGAAAGATGCCAACAAGCCTTGGCAACTGCAAAACACGAGGTGCACGGGGTGCTGTGTTGTGTGGGGAGGCAAGCTCTTACCTCCACCAAAGTTGGACAGTAGGACGTCAGGACTGTTGGGACCACTTCAGTCCACCACCCGTGATGAAGGATCCACGCAGCTCAGCAGGAGAGGGGATCCACGCAGCCGATCATGATTGCGGTAGGTGCCTGCTGAAGCAGGGGAGTGACTCCTTCACTCTTCTGGTGCAGGCTGAAGACTGTCTGTCCTCTGAGGATGCACGACCTGGAAACAGTTGCAGTTGCTGGCAGGCGCTAAAGATACAATGTTGCAGAAGTCGTCTTTGCTTCTTTGTTGCAGTTTGTAGAGTTCCTGGAGGGTCCAGATGCAGTTTCTCAGTGAGAAGTTGAAGTGGAGGATGTAGAAGATTCCTGGTGGAGTCTTGCAATCCGAATCTGAAGAACTACCCAGAGGAGAGACCCTAAATAGCCCTGAAAGGGGGATTGGTCACCTAACCAGGTAAGCACCTATCAGGGGAGGGCTCTGATGTCACCTGCTGGCACTGGCCACTCAGATGCTCCCAGAGTTCCCTGCCAACTTGGAACCCAAGATGGCAAAACCCAGGGACCCTCTGGAGGAGCTCTGAGCACCACCCCTGGGGTGGTGATTGACAGGGGAGTGGTCACTCCCCTTTCCTTTGTCCAGTTTCGCGCCAGAGCACAGACTGGGGTCCCTGAACCGGTGTAGACTGAATTATGCAAGGAGGGCACAATCTGTGCCCTTCAATGCATTTCCAGAGGCTATGGGAGGATACACCTACCAAGCCTGTACCACCTATTTCCAAAGGGAGAGGGTGTTACACCCTCTCCTAAAGGAAATGCTTTGTTCTGCCTCCCTAGGCTTGAGCTGCTCAAGCAACAGGAGGGCAGAACCTGTCTGAGAGGTGGCAGCAGCTGGGGCTGCCTGGGAAATCTCACAAGGCTGCAATTGCAATACTGGGGGTCCTCTAAGGAGCCCCTTGAGTGCATGGAATCATACAACCACTGCTTGTAAAAGCATTGGGGTATGATTCCAACACATTTGATACCAGACATGCCTATGTTCGGAGTTTCCATTATATAGCTGGACATAGGTAATGACCTATGTCCAGTACACGCGTAAAATTGTGTCCCCGCACTCACAAAGTCCCAGAAAATGGGACTGGAGTTCGTGGGAGCACCTCTGCTAGTGCAGGGGTGCCATCACACACAGGTGCTTTGCACCCTGCACTCAGTGCTGTAAGGCCTGCAATAGCGGTGACTTATAAGTGACCTGGTGCAGTGTAAATGGCAGTGAAAGGGTGCATGCGCCATTTCATGCAGGCTGCAATGGCAGTCCTGCAGAAGCCTTTGCATGGGCTCCGTATGGGTGGCAAAAGAAATGCTGCAGCCCATAGGGATCCCCTGGAACCCCAATGCCCTGGGAACCTAGGTACCATATACTAGGGACTTATAAGGAGGCACCAGTATGCCAATTGTGGATGAAATACTGGGTTACCAGTATGCAACAACCAAATTTAGAGGAGAGAGAGCATAATCACTGGGGCCCTGGTTAGCAGGATCCCATTGAACACAGTCAAGCACACTGACATCAAGCAGTGTAATGGGGATAACCATGCCGAACAGAGGGTACTTTCCTACAGAGCTCAGTCACTGTAGCAGAGGTGTGGGCTCAGTTACTGTGGTGTCACTTTAGGAGGGGTACAAGCTCAGTCATTGTAGTAGGGTGAGCTCAGTCACTGTAGTTTCACTGTAGGAGGGGTACAAGCTCAGTCACTGTAGAAGGGGTGTGAACTCAGTCACTGTAGTTTCACTGTAGGAGGGGTACAAGCTCAGTCACTGTAGAATGGGTGTGAGCACAGTCTCCACAGTGTTACTATAGGAGGGTTTCGAGCTCAGTCACTGTAGTAGGGATGTGAGCTCAGTCACTGTAGTTTCACTGTAGTAGGGTTTCAAGCTCAGTCACTGTAGTAGGGATGTGAGCTCAGTCACTGAAGGAGGTCAGCTCAGTCACTGTAGTGTCACTGTAGAAGGGGTGTGAGCTCAGTCACTGTAGTTTCACCGTAGGGGGGGTACAAGCTCAGTCACTGTAGAAGGGGTGTGAGCTCAGTCTCCACAGTTTTACTATAGGAGGGTTTCGAGCTCAGTCACTGTAGTAGGGATGTGAGCTCAGTCACTGTAGTTTCAATGTAGGAGGGTTTCAAGCTCAGTCACTGTAGTAGGGATGTGAGCTCAGTCACTGAAGGAGGTCAGCTCAGTCACTGTAGTGTCACTGTAGAAGGGGCGTGAGCTCAGTCACTGTAGTTTCACTGTAGGAGGGGTACAAGCTCAGTCACTGTAGAAGGGGTGTGAGCACAGTCTCCACAGTGTTACTATAGGAGGGTTTCGAGCTCAGTCACTGTAGTAGGGATGTGAGCTCAGTCACTGAAGGAGGTCAGCTCAGTCACTGTAGTAGGGGTGTGAGCTCAGTCACTGTTGTAGGGTGTGAGCTCAGTCACAGTAGAAGGGGTGTGAGCTCAGATACCACAATGTCACTGTGGGGGGGGGGGCATGAGCTCAGTCACTGTAGTAGGGTGAGCTCAGTGACTGCAGTTTCACTGTAGGAGGGGTGTGAGTTCAGTTGCTATAGTGTCACTGTAGTAGGAGTATGAGGTCAGTCTCTGCAGTGTCACCATAGGAGGGGTGAGCTCAGTCACTGCAGTGTCGCTGTAGGAGAGGTGTGAGTTCAGCCACTATAGTGTAACTGTAGTAGAGGTGTGAGCTCAGTCACTGTAGAAGGGGTGTGGGCTCAGTCACTGTAGTGTCACTGTAGTGCGGTGAGCTCAGTCACTGTAGTTTCACTGTAGGAGGGGTGTGAGCTCAGTCACTATAGTGTCACTGTAGTAGGGGTATGAGCTTTGTCTCTGCGGTGTCATTGTAGGAGGACTGAGCTCAGTCAATGTACTGTCACTGTCGGAGGGATGTGAGTGCAGCCACTATATTGTTACTGTAGGAGGAGTAAGAGCTCAGTCACTGTAGTAGGGACGTGAGCTCAGTCACTATAGTGTCACTGTAGTAGGGGTGTGAGCTCAGTTACTGTGGTAGGGCCTGAGCTGAGTCACTGACGAAGGGATGTGAGCTCAGTGTCCACAGTGTCACTGTAGGAGGTGTGTGAGCTCAGTCACTATAGTGTCATTGTAATAGGGGTGTGAGTTCAGTCACTGTAGCAGGGGTGTAAGCTCAGTCAATGTAGTGTCACTTTAGAAGGGGTACGAGATCAGTCACTGTCGTAGGGTGTGAGCTCAGTCACTGAGCTCAGTCACAGTAGTTTCACTGTAGTAGGGGTGTGAGTTCAGTCACTCATGTCACTGTAGTTGGGGGGTGAGCTCAGTCACTGCAGTAGGGTGTGAGCTCAGTCACACTAGTAGGGTTTGAGCTCAGGCACTGTAGTAGGGTTTGAGCTCAGTCACTGTACTAGGGGTATAAGAGCAGTCACTGTAGTGTCAATGTAGTAGTGGGTGAGCTCAGTCACTGTAGTGTTGCTGGAGTAAGGGTGTGAGCTCAGTCACCATGGTGTCACTGTGGTAGGGGGAGCTCAGTCACCACAGTGTCACTGTAGGAGGGGTACGAGCTCAGTCACTGCAGGAGGGTGAGCTCAGTCACTGAAGGAGGGGTGTGTGCTCAATCACTGTAGTTTCACTGTAGGAGGGGTACGAGTTTAGTCACTGTAGAAGGGGTGTAAGCTGAGTCTCTACAGTGTCACTATAGGAGGAGCACAAGCTCATTCACTGTAGTAGAGATGTAAGCTCAGTCACTGGAGGGTGAGCTAAATCACTGTAGTGTCACTGTATTCGTGGTGTGAGCTCAGTCACTGTTGTAGGGTGTGAGCTCAGTCCCTGATGAAAGGGTATGAGTTTAGTCTCCACAGTGTCACTGTAGTAGGGGTTTGAGCTCAGTCACTGTTGTAGGGTGTGAGCTCAGTCACTGTAGAAGGGGCGTGAGCTCAGTCTCCACAGTGTCACTGTAGGAGGGGTACGAGCTCAGTCAGTGTAGTAAGGGTGTGATCTCAGTCTCCACAGTATCACTGTAGGAGGGGTACGAACTCAGTCACTGTAGTAGGGGTGTGAGCTCAGTCACTGAAGGAAAGTGAGCTCAGTCACTGTAGTGTCACTCTAGGAGGGGTACGAGCTCAGTCACTGTAGTGTCACTGAAGTAGGGGTGTGAGCTCAGTCACTGTTGTAGGGTGTGAGCTCAGTCCCTGTAGAAGGGGGGTGAGCTCACTTACCACAACGCCACTGTAGGAGGGTATGAGCTCAGTCACTGTAGTAGGGTGAGCTCAGTGACTGCAGTTTCATTGTAAGAGGGGTGTGAGCTCAGACACTATAGCGTTACTCTAGTAGGGGTATGAGCTCAAGCTCTGTAGTTTCCTTGTAAGAGGGCTGAGCTCAGTCATTGAAGTGTCATTGTAGGATGGGTGTGAGCACAGTCTCTATAGTGTCACTAAAGGAGGGGTATGAGGTCAATCACTGTAGCAGCGGTGTGAGCTCAGTCAGTGAAGGAGGGTGGGCTCAGTCACTATAGTGTCACGGTAGTAGGGGTATGAGCTCATTCTCTGCAGTGTCACTGTAATAGGGCTGTGACCTCAGTCACTGTAGTAGGGGTGTGTGCTCAGTCACTGTAGTGTCACTGTAGAAGGGGTATGAGCTCAGTCACTGTGGTAGGGTGCAAGCTCAGTCACTGTAGTGTCTCTGTAGTATGGGTGTGAGCTCAGTCACTGTAGTAGGGTGTGATTTCAGTCTCTGTAGTACGGTGTGAGCTCAGTGTAGGAGGCTGGCCTGGTTTGTAGTGGGTACCTGGGTACTTCCACCTTACACCAGGTCCAGTTATCCTTGTTAGTAGATTAGTGGTGTTCTAGCAGCTTAGGCTGAATGGGGAGACATGCAAAGCTCCTGCAATACCACTTATAGTTACACAGTACTTATGCACAAGTAAAGACAATAGTCAGTGTTACCAAAAATAAAGGTATTTATTTGGGTGACAGTACCAAAAATATATCAGAGGCAATACTCATTCAGGAGGTAAGTATTATACACAATACACTAGTAATCACAATCAGGTAAGTAAAGTCACACAATAGTGCAAACAGTAGAAAATACAATAGATTACAATGGGCCTGGGTCAACACAACCATATACTAAAATAGTGGAATGCAAATGTTGGTTTCCCACCTAGGCAAGAGTACTGTGTAGAAGGACGCTGGGAGTGTAAGAAAACACCAAAGGTAAGTAAAATACCCCACCCCAGAGCCCAGGAAAGCAGGAGTAAAGTTCAGCAAGTTTCCTCAGAACACACTAGAAGTCGTAGTAAAGGATTATGCAAGAACCAAGCAAGACTGCCAGCAACAAGCAATGGATTCCTGGACCTGAAGACCTGTGGAGAGAGGAGACCAAGTCCAGAAATCGATGAAGAGTCCAGGAAGAACAGGAGCCCCTGCCCACCTGGAAGAAGGTGCAAAAGTGGATTCTCCAGTTGGAAGAAAAGTGCAGAATTGCACCACAGAAGATAGCTATGGGTTCCTGCTTGGTGCAGGAGATGTCCCACATCGAGTTGTTGGAGGCAGTCTGTTTGCGTCACTGGATTCCGCCAACAAGCCTTGGTTCAAGCAAATACATGGTTTGCATCAAAGAGGAGCTGCCTGGCCCCAGGAGGGACCTGGGGGTCTCAACTCAGACTGAGGAGACAGAGGAGGCTCTCAGTACTTCAGAGAGTCCACGGAACACCAGGCATCACCCACGGGAGTCCCAGAACACGGGGGACAAAGGAGATGCAAAGTGCGGTTGTTGCAGCATCACAGTGGAAGGTCCTACACCGCCGGAGAACAACTCAGGGAGCTGAGCATCACAGGATGGAATGCTGGGGACCTGGGCTAGCCTGGATTCTTGGCAGAAGCACACAGACGCCCAAGGAGCTGCAGAAGACGCAGTGCATGGGGGTACTGTCGCAGCACGGGGAGGCAAGCTCTTACCTCCACCAAATTTGTACAGCTGGTCCTTTGAACAGACGGGGTCACTTCGGTCCACCACCTGTGTTCCAGGATCCACGCTCGTCATCAGGAGGGGGGACCCAGGGTACCTGTTGTCGTCGCAGAAGGGTACCTGCAGAAGCAGGGAAATGACTCCGTCACTCCACAGGAGATTCCTCGGGTTGTTCTGGTGCAGGGTGAAGACAGGCGGTCGTGAGAGCCTACACACCATGGAAACTGTTGCAGAGTCTGGCTGGAGCCGAAGTTGCAGGTCGCAGGAGTCGTCCTGGATACTTTGTTGCAGTTACAGCGGTTCCCCGAGCAGTCTGCGGTTGATTCGATGGTCAGAAGCTGAAGCAGAGAATGCAGAGGAGTCCTGGAGGAATCTTGCAAACCGGATCTGAGGAAACACCCAGAGGAGAGACCCTAGATAGCCCTGAGGGGGATTGGCTACCTACCCAGGTATGCACCTATCAGGAGGGGTCTCTGATGTCACCTGCTGGCACTGGCCACTCAGAGGTCTCCAGAGGGTCCCCACACCTTGGAATCCAAGATGGCTAATGCCAGGGACACTCTAGAGGAGCTCTTGGCACCACCCCTGGGGTGGTGATGGACAGGGGAGTGGTCACTCCCCCTTCCTTTGTCCAGTTTCGCGCCAGAGCAGGGACTGTGGGTCCCTGAACCGGTGTAGACTGGATTATGCAAGGAGGGCACCGTTTGTGCCCTTCAAAGCATTTCCAGAGGCTCTGGGAGACAATACTCCCCACCACCTCCATGTGTGCGCCGTATTTAAAATGCAGCACACCATGGCGCAGGGTAGGGGGCAATAGCGATGCGCTCTGCAGGAGTAGCACCAAAATGTTGGCGCTACTCCTGCAGAGTACATAGGGCCCATTCTAAAGAATGGAAGCCCCTTTTTATGTCTGCTCTTGAGCAGGCGTTAAAAGTGCCGTGAAAAATGGCGCAAATCCCATAGATTTCCTTACACCATTTTACCAGCTCCCCTAAGGGGAAACGCCCCCTGTGCATACATTATGCCTGGAGTAGGCATAATGTAGCGCAAAGGTTTACAGGGTGGCACAATGCATGCATTGAACCACCCTGTAAATAAGGTGCGGGGATTTCAGCCTCATTGGGCCACATTAACGTAAAAAACGGTGAGGGTAAAGTGGCACAAGGTGGCGCTAGGGCACTATAAATATGCCGCTGAGAACCTCCACCATGGAGTTTGTGTGCCCGGTGCATTGTGGGAAACGCCCGATAATATAAAGTGACGCACAAGAGCAAGGGTTTACATGACAATGATGTCACCGGCTAAACAATGAAGTTGTGATTTAAGAGGTAAAACAACAGAACATTGGGGTAGATTTACTAAGATTTTACCCCTTGTTGGCCTCACAAGACTGGCGCAAATCGATGCAAAACCTTTTTTCTCCCTGGAAAACCGCTTAAAAGTAACACACAGCAGTGGGACCCACTGCTTTCCATTACTTAGCGCCAAGGGGGCGTTACCTGGGTGGTGCATGGGGGCTCCCACGCAACCACCCATGTCTGTTGATGCAAAACCCTATCTATGAACAATAGAAGCCAGGGCTTAGCGCCCACAGTAACACCTTTTTAAAGCAGGCGTTAAAAGGAGAAATGTTTTCAGTCCTCCTTTCTTTTCTGACTTAGCACGGGAGCTGCACGGGAGCTGCACTGGAGCTGCACAGGAGCTGCACTGGAGCTGCATAGGAGCCGCACTGGAGCTGCACGAGAGCTGCACGAGAGCTGCACGAGAGCTGCACGGGAGCTGCACGAGAGCTGCACGGGAGCTGCACGGGAGCTGAACGGGAGCTGCATAGGAGCTGCACAGGAGCTGCACTGGAGCTGCATAGGAGCTGTACAGGAGCTGCACAGGAGCTGCACTGGAGCTGCACTGGAGCTGCACAGGAGCTGCACGGGAGCTGCACGGGAGCTGCACTGGAGCTGCACAGGAGCTGCACAGGAGCTGCACGGGAGCTGCACGGGAGCTGCACGGGAGCTGCACGGGAGCTGCATGGGAGCTGCACGGGAGCTGCACAGGAGCTGCACTGGAGCTGCACGGGAGCTGCACAGGAGCTGCATGGGAGCTGCACGGGAGCTGCACAGGAGCTGCACTGGAGCTGCATAGGAGCTGCACTGGAGCTGCACTGGAGCTGCACGGGAGCTGCACGGGAGCTGCATGGGAGCTGCACGGGAGCTGCACGGGAGCTGCACTGTGTAGCAGACGTACAAGGTAGGTAAAGTTTTAAAGTGTGTCTACGCGTAGTTTTTTGTAGTAAAGGGAGCCCTTCAGGACTAAACCTAGGCTAGACTCACGCACATCCCTAGTACTATGGCGTTAAGGTGTGTGCGTGACGCACATCGGCTGAAATCAGGGCGGGCGCTAGGGAGAGGGAAGGAGGGAACCACATTTCTGTAAATATAGCGCTCTCCTGCTCACTCCACACAAAGCGCAGCGCTACATTGTTTGCTGCTGCGCTGCGTGACTAGTTTATTTGTACTACATACATTCACCCCGCGACACTGGTGCTGAATAATAGATGTGTATTGATACACACATCACTGGCACACATTTTATCGACCTGGCAAGGATGAAAGTTTGAGTGCAGCCAAGAGGGCTTGAATCTGCAAATCGATCAGTGCTAAGACCCAGAGCGATAGTCAGTTACAGGAGGTAAACTTAGAGAGTCCATAAATAATGCATTTAAACTGGACTGAGGGAGAGAAGCACACGCACCCCATCGCTTCATTTCTTTTGGGGGCGTTTGGTGCTGGGGAGGAGAATTTTAAGATATAATATAATAGAGAATGCAGTTTTTTAAGGGGCAGCAATAAAATATCCATAAATATTTTGCTTTTCAATGCAAACCTGACCCTCCATGGGATACTGGGGTACACTTTCCGTGAAAACCCGGAGAAAAGTTGAACAAAATCTAAAGATATACAAATCTGAAACTCGTCACTCATGGACAGCAGAGCTAGACTAATCCCACAGCGTCCCACAGCGTCCCACAGCAATGATATACTGAGCTAGATAGAGCTTCCGGGATCAGAGGTCAGAGAGATGGCACTCATCACCTGCTCAGATGTAACTCTTATATATTACAAATCACTAAAAGTTATGTATAGGATTAATTAAAAATTATTTACATTAAAAAAAAAAAATTACAAAAAAAAGTTATGTTTATTTTTTAAACACATAAAGGTTATTAACATATTTTATACTAACATTATCTATTCATACCTGTGAGAGTATTATGATTACCTTTAACTATTTATTAACCATATAGATAGATAGATAGATAGATAGATAGATAGATAGATAGATAGATAGATAGATAGATAGATAGATAGATAGATAGATAGATAGATAGATAGATAGATATTTTAGCATCTTTTCCTCTCAGATTCCATTTTACGCCAGCGGTTGGCCGTGTGTGGTGCTAGATTTACTCCCGGTCTGAGCTGGAAACATTTACTACTGCTTTGTGTCTCTTTTGGCTGCTGTAGTTTTCCATGTGGACAAGACTGTGTCCTCCTCGCTGCACGCTTAACCCCCTGCCACAGACCCTTCAGTGCAAGGAAGATGCAAAAGTGAGTCCCTGCCTTCTGATTGGCTGGGCCGGTCCCAGCATCCCATGAAGGGTTGGGTACCACTCGTGTAGCCCCAGGACACGATGAACAGACCCAGCTGGGCACCTGCTGCCCCTGGCACGGCCGCCTCCACCGTGTTACCTTCTGGTCCAGACTGGTTGTACACCACCACATCCGCGCCCAAAGCACCTCCTGCGGGCTTCGCGGAGCTGTAAATAGCGCGGAGTCTGCAGACGTCAGCCCGCTCATCACACGTGGCGGAAGCTGAGGGCCCGACCCTACAATTAGGAGCCCACGTGGAGGCGGCCGGGCTCAGATTATAGGGCACAGGGCGTCCTGCGACCCACCAGGCTGGAGGGGGCTGTTCCGGGCCTGTGGGGGCCCTCCGGGAAGAGACCGGTCACTGCCCATCCTTCAGCCCGCATGAGCCCCTCTGTCCACGGCCACTGCCCCGGGGGGGGGGAGGATTGGGGGCTGTTCACAGCTGCCTTCACACTCTGCATATACATGAAGGGGGGTGGCGGGGGCGCAGCAGGGCGCACTGATCACATAGAGTGAGTACTGAAGCCTTTCTGTCTGAAGGAACTGAGGGCCAGACAGGAGGGCAGGACTGAGGGAAACAGTTGTATGTGCCCTCATGTGATTGATGTAACATACTGGAGCTGGTCTGTGAAAGACAGTTGTATGTGCCCTCATGTGACTGATGTCAGAGGGACAGCCTGGACCTGGTTTATGAGAGACAGCTGTATGTGCCCTCAAATGACTGATGTCAGAGGGAGGGCCTGGAGCAGGGTTGTAGAGACAGCTGTATGTTCCCTCAAGTGACTGATGTCAGGGCCTGGAGCAGGTCAGGGAGAAACAGCTGTATGTCCCTCATGTGACAAGTGTCAGAGGGAGGGCCCGGAGTAGGTCTTGGAGAGACAGATGTATGTGCCCTAAAGGGACTGATGTCAGTGGGACGGCCCGGGTCAAGACTGATTTACATTTGACTTGGTCCAAACTGGGGTGGCATGGTGAGCAAAAGAAGTGATGGATTAAACCCAGATCTGTGACTGGGGGTGAATGTTTGATTGGTTCCGCATTCCGTCCATCATTTGTGTTTGTGTGCTCATGTGACTGATGTCACGTCCTGGAGTATGTCTTGAGAGACAGCTATATGTGCCCTCATGGGACTGAAGTCAGTGCCTGGAGCAGGCCTGTGAGAGACGGCTGTATGTGCCCTCGTGTGACTGATGTCAGGGCCTTGAGCAGGTCTGTGGGAGACAACTGTGTGTGCCCTCGTGCGACTGATGTGAGAGGGACAGCCTAAAGCAGGTCTCGGAGAGACAGCTGTATGTGCCCTCATGTGACTGATGTCAGGGCCTCGAGCAGGTCTCGGAGAGACAGCTGTATGTGCCCTCATGTGACTGAAGTCAGTGCCTAGAGCAGGTCTGTGAGAGACGGCTGTATGTGCCCTCGTGTGACTGATCTCAGAGGGAGGGATTAGAGCTGCTCTGTGAGCGACAGTGGTTTGTGTCCTTTTGTGACTGATGTCCGAAGGAGGGCCTGCAGCAAGTCTGTGCCCTCATGTGACTGATATCAGGGCACGGAGAAGGTCTAGAGAGACGGGTGTATGGGCCCTCATGTGACTGATGTTAGGGCATGGGCCACGTCTGGGAGAGACAGCTGTATGTACCGTCATGTGACTGACGTCAAGGCCTGAAGCAGGTCTGGGAGAGACATCTGTATGTGCCCTCATGTAACTGATGTCAGGAAATGGAACAGGTCTGGGAGAGACAGCACTGTGTGCCCTCATGTCACTGATGTCAGTGCCTCGGTCAGGTCTGGGAGAACCAGCTTCATTTACCCACATGTGACTGATGTCATGGCCTGGAGCAGGTCTGTAAGAGACATCTATATGTGCCCTCATCTGACTGATGTCGGGTACTAGAGCAGGTTTGGAGAGACAGGTGTATGTGCCCTCATGTGACTGATGTCAGAGCCTGGAGCAGGTTTGGAGAGACAGCTGTATGTGCCCTCATCTGACGTTTGTCATGGCCTGGAGCAGGTATGTGATAGACAGCTGTATGTGCCCTCATCTGACTGATGTCGGGTACTGGAGCAGGTCTGTGAGAGACAGATGTATGTGCCCTCATGTAACTGATGTCAGTTCCTGGAGCAGGTCCTTGAGAGACAGCTGTATGTGCCCTCGTGTGACTGATGTCAGGGGCTGGCGCTGGTCTGTGAGAGACGGCTGTATGTGCCTTCATGTGACTGATGTCAGAGGGACAGCCTGGTGCAGGTATTTAAGAGACAGATGTATGTGCGCTCATGTGACTGATTTCAGAGGGAGGGCCTAGAGCAGGTTTTGGAGAGACAGCTGTATACGCCCTCATGTGACTGATGTCAGGCCTGGAGCACGTCTGCGAGAGAGAGCTGTATGTCCCTCATATGACTGATGTGAGAAGGAGGGCCCGCAGTAGGTCTGTGAGAGACAGCTGTATGTGACCTCATGTGACCGATGTCAGGGCGTGGAGCAGATCTGGGAGAGACAGTTTTATGTGTCCTACTGTGACTGATGTCAGGGCCTGGAGCATTGGAGCAGTTCTGTGATAGACTGCTGTATGTGCCCTCATGTGACTGATGTCATGGCCTGGAGCAAGTCTGTGAGAGACAGCTGCATGTGCCCTCATGTGACTGATGTCAGGGCCTGGAGCAGGTATTTGAGAGACAGCTGTATGTGCCCTTGGGTGACTGATGTCAAAGGGAGGGCCTGGAGCAGGTCTATGAGAGACTGCTATAAGTACACTCATGTGACTGATCTCAGTTCCTGGAGCAGGTCTGTGAGAAACAGCTGTATGTGCCCTCGTGCGACTGATGTGAGAGGGACAGCCTAAAGCAGGTCTCGGAGAGACAGCTGTATGTGCCCTCATTAACTGAAGTCAGTGCCTGGGACAGGTCTGTGAGAGACGGCTGTATGTGCCCTCATGTGACAGGTGTCAGAGGGAAGGCCCGGAGTAAGTCTCGGAGAGACAGCTGTATGGGCCCTCATGTGACAGGGCCCTGAGCAGGTCTCGGAGAGACAGCTGTATGTTCCCTCATGTGACTGATGTCAGGGCCTGGAGCAGGTCTCGGAGAGACGGCTGTATGTGCCCTCATGTGACTGATGTCACTGTCCTGGGCAGGTCTGTGAGAAACTGTGGCATGTGCCCTCAAGTTACTGACGTCAGAGCCTGGAGCAGGTCTGGGAGGGACATATCTTAGACTGAGATCTCAGGCGGTAGAGATAAGCTTGAGGTACACAGGTCCTAGAGACACGTACGCTGCGGTCCACACATGATATCACGCACAGGAGCCGCTGCCAGGTATGAAGCCCAGAGATGGCCCCCAGACTGATGAATCAGTGGTGCCCGGATCTCAGTTTTCGTACCCTTGGGCTTCAGCTGATTGCTGTTCATTCATTGCTGTATCCTTCTCAGGTAGTCACACGTCCTGTGTCTTAATATCAGGTTCAGTGGAACAGGAGCTGGTTCTCACCCGCGTACACAAGGGCACAGGCGAGAGGACCGAGCCTGGATCTACCCTCTGACATGTGGCCCCTATCCTCTGTGTAACCTGAGAGATAGCTCTGCGGCCTGAGGTCGGAGTCCCCAGGATCTTTGTAAACTGAGGCCAGCTGGATTCCAATAAGCTGGAGACCAGCCGACCTGTCTGAGGGAGGCACTGAGATGTGTGGAGGGCGGCGCTGGTGAGCTCTGGGCCTTCGGAATCTAAGGTGTTCCATCTATAGCTACCTCCCACCCAGTGCTTAATTTGTAATAGGACCCCCGAGTCCTCACCTGGAGGCCACTGCGCCTTGTACCACCCACTGCCCCCTCCAGCGCTGCCACCGACACCAGCACAGCTACTGACCATCACACCCTACAAGACTGACAGTCAGGCCATTCCAGGGCCCCAGAGCTAGAAGGGCTTCAGTGGCAGATATTCGGCATGTTTAATGTGCCCGGAGTTAAGGGGCACCTGTTACTGTGCTGTTATATAAATTAAACAAACAGCGCCACCATGTGCTAGGCTGTCACAAGCACCGGAGTTGTCAATTATGTCCTGTGCCAGGCACCGGAAACCACCTGCTCAAATTAAACACTCCCCCGCCCCGTGTGCAGCAAGCGTCCTCTGCAGAGCGCAGCCCCGAACCCCACTCCTTCCAGGGAACGGGAGGGACGACCGGCGAGATTTCAGGGCAAGTCTATGAGAAGTCACTCAAGGCAGCACAGCAGCCACAGATGTTGCCCTGCGCTGCGTGAAAGGGACAGAGCGAGGCGCGCCGCATAGATGTGGCCATGTTGCTCTCTCCTTTAGAGCTGGGGCTCTTCAGGCTGCCTTGGGCCATGGACACACACAGCTAGCACAGGTTGTGCACTTGAAGGAGGCCCTCCCGGTACAAACTGCCATGCCTACACAGACTCCACGACTCTTCCCCCTTTGTTTGTGTGCTGAACAATGCAGCACACTCTCAAAGTCTGGAGACATTCAACCAGTGGCCTATTTACTGTTGCCTCAAGGATGGGTCATTTGTTTGTGGAAATCCCTTTCTACCAATCTGAGGACGTAGCAGTGTGTGCCAAACCCCTTGGGTGGTTGCATGGGAGCACCCATGTACCACCCATGGGATGCCGCTTGAAGGTACCTTGCATTGCCTTACAGCTACTTTCTAGTGCAAAACTAGTGCTGGAAGGAAATTAAAAACCGACCCTTTGCTTCAGTTTGCATCACTCTGGGTGACAGTGCACCGACGACAAGTGTAACTAAACCTGTGCCTTCACCTGCTCTTCCGGACCTTCATGTGTTGTAGTATAAGTCACATAGTTATCTGGCAAGAGTAGAACGTGAGATGGACACACACAGCGGACGCTGCCCCTGGCCACTCTAGGGTCAGGTGTTTATGAGGATGTGAGGTGTCATCACGTGAGGTGCCCTAGGGTGACCCACACACAGCGGACTCTGCCCCACTCAAGGGTCAGGTGTTTAGAAGGATGTGAGGTATCATCACATGAGGTGCCCTAGGGTGGCCCACACACTGAGGTCTCTGCCCCACTCAAGGGTCAGGTGTTTATGAGGATGTGAGGTGTCATCACTTGAGGTGCCCTAGGGTGGCCCACACACAGCGGACTCTGCCCCACTCAAGGGTCAGGTGTTTAGAAGGATGTGAGGTGTCATCACATGAGGTGCCCTAGGGTGGCCCACACACAGCGGACTGACTCCCCCCCAGGTGTTTAGAAGGGTGTGAGGTGTCATCACGTGAGGTGCCCTAGGGTGACCCACACACAGCGTACTCCGCCCCACTCAAGGGTCAGGTGTATAGAAGGATGTGAGGTGTCATCATGTGAGGTGCCCTAGGGTGACCCACACACAGCGGACTCTGCCCCACTCAAGGGTCAGGTGTTTATGAGGATGTGAGGTGTCATCACGTGAGGTGCCCTAGGGTGACCCACACACAGCGTACTCCGCCCCACTCAAGGGTCAGGTGTATAGAAGGATGTGAGGTGTCATCACGTGAGGTGCCCAAGGGTGGCCCACACACAGCGGACTCTGCCCCACTCAAGGGTCAGGTGTTTACAAGGATGTGAGGTGTCATCACATGAGGTGCCCTAGGGTGGCCCACACACTGAGGTCTCTGCCCCACTCAAGGGTCAGGTGTTTATGAGGATGTGAGGTGTCATCACTTGAGGTGCCCTAGGGTGGCCCACACACAGCGGACTCTGCCCCACTCAAGGGTCAGGTGTTTAGAAGGATGTGAGGTGTCATCACATGAGGTGCCCTAGGGTGGCCCACACACAGCGGACTGACTCCCCCCCAGGTGTTTAGAAGGGTGTGAGGTGTCATCACGTGAGGTGCCCTAGGGTGACCCACACACAGCGTACTCCGCCCCACTCAAGGGTCAGGTGTATAGAAGGATGTGAGGTGTCATCATGTGAGGTGCCCTAGGGTGACCCACACACAGCGGACTCTGCCCCACTCAAGGGTCAGGTGTTTATGAGGATGTGAGGTGTCATCACGTGAGGTGCCCTAGGGTGACCCACACACAGCGGACTCTGCCCCACTCAAGGGTCAGGTGTTTAGAAGGATGTGAGGTGTCATCACATGAGGTGCCCAAGGGTGGCCCACACACAGCGGACTCTGCCCCACTCAAGGGTCAGGTGTTTACAAGGATGTGAGGTGTCATCACATGAGGTGCCCTAGGGTGGCCCACACACTGAGGTCTCTGCCCCACTCAAGGGTCAGGTGTTTATGAGGATGTGAGGTGTCATCACTTGAGGTGCCCTAGGGTGGCCCACACACAGCGGACTCTGCCCCACTCAAGGGTCAGGTGTTTAGAAGGATGTGAGGTGTCATCACATGAGGTGCCCTAGGGTGGCCCACACACAGCGGACTGACTCCCCCCCACTCAAGGGTCAGGTGTTTAGAAGGGTGTGAGGTGTCATCACGTGAGGTGCCCTAGGGTGACCCACACACAGCGGACTCCGCCCCACTCAAGGGTCAGGTGTATAGAAGGATGTGAGGTGTCATCATGTGAGGTGCCCTAGGGTGGCCCACACAAAGCGGACTCTGCCCCGCTCAAGGGTCAGGTGTTTAGAAGGATGTGAGGTGTCATCACATGAGGTGCCCTAGGGTGGCCCACACACAGCGGACTCTGCCCCACTCAAGGGTCAGGTGTTTAGAAGGGTGTAAGGTGTCATCACATGAGGTGCCCTAGGGTGACCCACACACTGAGGTCTCTGCCCCACTCAAGGGTCAGGTGTTTGGAAGGGTGTGAGGTGTCATCACATGAGGTGCCCTAGGGTGACCCACACACAGAGGACTCCGCCCCACTCTAGGGTCAGGTGTTTAGAAGGATGTGAGGTGTCATCACATGAGGTGCCCTAGGGTGACCAACACACAGCGGACTCTGCCCCACTCAAGGGTCAGGTGTTTATGAGGGTGTAAGGTGTCATCACGTGAGGTGCCCTAGGGTGACCCACACACTGAGGACTCTGCCCCACTCAAGGGTCAGGTGTTTATGAGGATGTGAGGTGTAAACGTGAGGTGCCCTAGGGTGACCCACACACAGCGGACTCTGCCCCACTCAAGGGTCAGGTGTTTAGAAGGATGTGAGGTGTCATCACATGAGGTGCCCTAGGGTGACCCACACACAGCCTTCTCTACCCCACTCAAGGGTCAGGTGTTTATGAGGATGTGAGGTGTCATCATGTGAGGTGCCCTAGGGTGACCCACACACTGAGGTCTCTACCCCACTCTAGGGTCAGGTGTTTATGAGGATGTGAGGTGTCATCACATGAGGTGCCCTAGGGTGACCCACACACAGCCTTCTCTGCCCCACTCAAGGGTCAGGTGTTTATGAGGATGTGAGGTGTCATCACATGAGGTGCCCTAGTGTGGCCCACACACAGCGGACTCTGCCCCGCTCAAGGGTCAGGTGTTTAGAAGGGTGTGAGGTGTCATCATGTGAGGTGCCCTTCGGTGACTCACACACAGCGGACTCCCCCCCACTCAAGGGTGAGGTGTTTATGAGGATGTGAGGAGTCATCACATGAGGTGCCCTAGGGTGGCCCACACACTGAGGTCTCTGCCCCACTCAAGGGTCAGGTGTTTACAAGGATGTGAGGTGTCATCACGTGAGGTGCCCTAGGGTGGCCCACACACAGCGGACTCTGCCCCACTCAAGGGTCAGGTGTTTATGAGGATGTGAGGTGTCATCACATGAGGTGCCCTAGGGTGGCCCACACACCGCGGACTCCCCCCCACTCAAGGGTCAGGTGTTTAGAAGGGTGTGAGGTGTCATCACATGAGGTGCCATAGGGTGACCCACACACTGAGGACTCTGTCCCACTCAAGGGTCAGGTGTTTATGAGGACGTGAGGTGTCGTCACATGAGGTGCCCTAGGGTGACCCACACACAGCCTTCTCTACCCCACTCAACGGTCAGGTGTTTATGAGGATGTGAGGTGTCATCATGTGAGGTGCCCTAGGGTGGCCCACACACTGAGGACTCTGTCCCACTCAAGGGTCAGGTGTATAGAAGGATGTACAATGTCATCACGTGAGGTGCCCTAGGGTGACCCACACACTGAGGTCTCTGCCCCACTCAAGGGTCAGGTGTTTAGAAGGGTGTGAGGTGTCATCACATGAGGTGCCCTAGGGTGACCCACACACTGAGGTCTCTGCCCCACTCAAGGGTCAGGTGTTTATGAGGATGTGAGGTGTCATCACTTGAGGTGCCCTAGGGTGACCCACACACAGCGGACTCTGCCCCACTCAAGGGTCAGGTGTATAGAAGGGTGTGAGGTGTCATCACATGAGGTGCCCTAGGGTGACCCACACACTGAGGTCTCTGCCCCACTCAAGGGTCAGGTGTTTATGAGGACGTGAGGTGTCGTCACATGAGGTGCCCTAGGGTGACCCACACACAGCCTTCTCTACCCCACTCAAGGGTCAGGTGTATAGAAGGATGTACGATGTCATCACGTGAGGTGCCCTAGGGTGGCCCACACACAGCGGACTCTGCCCCACTCAAGGGTCAGGTGTATAGAAGGGTGTGAGGTGTCGTCACATGAGGTGCCCTAGGGTGACCCACACACAGCCTTCTCTACCCCACTCAAGGGTCAGGTGTTTATGAGGATGTGAGGTGTCATCACGTGAGGTGCCCTAGGGTGACCCACACACAGCGTACTCCGCCCCACTCAAGGGTCAGGTGTATAGAAGGATGTACGATGTCATCACGTGAGGTGCCCTAGGGTGGCCCACACACTGAGGTCTGCCCCACTCAAGGGTCAGGTGTTTAGAAGGGTGTAAGGTGTCATCACGTGAGGTGCCCTAGGGTGGCCCACACACAGAGGACTCTGCCCCACTCAAGGGTCAGGTGTATAGAAGGGTGTGAGGTGTCGTCACATGAGGTGCCCTAGGGTGACCCACACACAGCCTTCTCTACCCCACTCAAGGGTCAGGTGTATAGAAGGATGTACGATGTCATCACGTGAGGTGCCCTAGGGTGGCCCACACACAGCGGACTCTGCCCCACTCAAGGGTCAGGTGTATAGAAGGGTGTGAGGTGTCGTCACATGAGGTGCCCTAGGGTGACCCACACACAGCCTTCTCTACCCCACTCAAGGGTCAGGTGTATAGAAGGATGTACGATGTCATCACGTGAGGTGCCCTAGGGTGGCCCACACACAGCGGACTCTGCCCCACTCAAGGGTCAGGTGTTTACAAGGATGTGAGGTGTCATCACATGAGGTGCCCTAGGGTGACCCACACACAGCGTACTCCGCCCCACTCAAGGGTCAGGTGTATAGAAGGGTGTGAGGTGTCATCACATGAGGTGCCCTAGGGTGACCCACACACTGAGGTCTCTGCCCCACTCAAGGGTCAGGTGTTTATGAGGACGTGAGGTGTCGTTACATGAGGTGCCCTAGGGTGACCCACACACAGCCTTCTCTACCCCACTCAAGGGTCAGGTGTATAGAAGGATGTACGATGTCATCACGTGAGGTGCCCTAGGGTGGCCCACACACAGCGGACTCTGCCCCACTCAAGGGTCAGGTGTATAGAAGGGTGTGAGGTGTCGTCACATGAGGTGCCCTAGGGTGACCCACACACAGCCTTCTCTACCCCACTCAAGGGTCAGGTGTATAGAAGGATGTACGATGTCATCACGTGAGGTGCCCTAGGGTGGCCCACACACAGCGGACTCTGCCCCACTCAAGGGTCAGGTGTTTACAAGGATGTGAGGTGTCATCACATGAGGTGCCCTAGGGTGACCCACACACTGAGGTCTCTGCCCCACTCAAGGGTCAGGTGTTTAGAAGGGTGTAAGGTGTCATCACGTGAGGTGCCCTAGGGTGGCCCACACACAGCGGACTCTGTCCCACTCAAGGGTCAGGTGTATAGAAGGGTGTGAGGTGTCATCACGTGAGGTGCCCTAGGGTGGCCCACACACAGCGGACTCTGCCCCACTCAAGGGTCAGGTGTTTACAAGGGTGTAAGGTGTCATCACGTGAGGTGCCCTAGGGTGGCCCACACACAGCGGACTCTGCCCCACTCAAGGGTCAGGTGTTTACAAGGATGTGAGGTGTCATCACATGAGGTGCCCTAGGGTGGCCCACACACAGCCTTCTCTACCCCACTCAAGGGTCAGGTGTATAGAAGGGTGTGAGGTGTCATCACGTGAGGTGCCCTAGGGTGACCCACACACAACCTTCTCTACCCCACTCAAGGGTCAGGTGTATAGAAGGGTGTGAGGTGTCATCACGTGAGGTGCCCTAGGGTGACCCACACACTGAGGTCTGCCCCACTCAAGGGTCAGGTGTTTATGAGGATGTGAGGTGTCATCACACAAGGAAATGCTTCTTGTACCCAAGGGTGGCCCACACACCACAACTGAAGGGTGCCTACATCCGGGACCTGCCTATTCAGCTCTCTCATGCCCGTCACCCTGTGATTAGCATCCACACTGGCTCTGGCCTCCCTCAGCCTCCGAGCCTCCCCTTCCGGCCTCCCACCACAACGTGCTGGGAACACGAGCGGGTGTTTACAGTGCAGCACAATCACACACACTGAGTGGGGCTGTCTGGAGCCCACAGAGCCCCCCGAGCCTGACTCACCGGAAAACGGCCAGGTCATATGTGGAGCAAAGGTCCCCGGGGTGGGGGGTGCTGTGTCCTTAAAGTGCTGCGCCCGGAGGCTGCACTCATGGGGTGAGACTTGTTTCTCCTCGTCGGGGGTGGATGGGGCCGAAGTCAAGACAAGCGCTCGAGGCTTCAGTGCGCTTGTGTGAGAGTTTGACATTTTGCAGTGCAGTGGGCAATGTCCTTTTCACGCGTCATGCGTGACATTTCGAGTGCCCCTACATTCACGCACAAACGTGCTGCCATATTTGTTTTAATCAGCAACCTGTAGTTTTGCGTTTGTAGAGAAAATGTCAAATCTACAAGTACCAGAATGCAATGGGGCAGTGCACGAGAGACTGAACTTCTCTCACGTGTAGAGTCTGATGTGGGGCCACACTGAGCTGCTCAGGGGCTCTCCGTTCACATACGTGCCCTGTGCTTCTGGGAACCCAGTGGAAAGTGCAGATATCACTTTACTGAGGAGCACAGGTCACGCACGTAGTAACATTGCACTTCATTCAGCCATGGATAATTTAGTGACATCATTGAAGTTCTGGAAATACATATTTTCACACTATTAAGGTTATTGATTAAAGAGAGCTCTGTTTGTCATAGTTCAAACGTGTGCATGTTTAAAAGCCCTGACTTTCCCCCACGAACTGTGGAAGGGATTTCCTGTTGGAGGGTGTGACATCCCCCAAATACATTCATTCATGGCTTTGCTTGTGATTGGGCTCGGAGCCAGGCCCTTGGCTCGGCTCTGGGTTGGCTCGTGATTGGGCTCGGAGCCAGGCCCTTGGCTCGGCTCTGGCTTGGCTCGTGATTGGGCTCGGAGACAGGCCCATGGCTCGGCTCTGGCTTGGCTCGTGATTGGGCTCGGAGCCAGGCCCTTGGCTCGGCTCTGGCTTGGCTCGTGATTGGGCTCGGAGCCAGGCCCTTGGCTCGGCTCGTGATTGGGCTCGGAGCCAGGCCCTTGGCTCGGCTCTGGCTTGGCTCGTGATTGGTCTCGGAGCCAGGCCCTTGGCTCGGCTCTGGGTTGGTTCGTGATTGGGCTCGGAGCCAGGCCCTTGGCTCGGCTCTGGGTTGGTTCGTGATTGGGCTCGGAGCCAGGCCCTTGGCTCGGCTCTGGGTTGGCTCGTGATTGGGGCCAGGCCCTTGGCTCGGCTCTGGCTTGGCTCGTGATAGGGCTCGGAGCCAGGCCCTTGGGCTCTGGCTTGGCTCGTGATTGGGCTCGGAGCCAGGCCCTTGGCTTGGCTCGTGATTGGGCTCGGAGCCAGGCCCTTGGCTCGGCTCTGGCTTGGCTCGTGATTGGGCTCGGAGCCAGGCCCTTGGCTCGGCTCTGGCTTGGCTCATGATTGGGCTCGGAGCCAGGCCTTTGGCTTGGCTCGTGATTGGGCTCGGAGCCAGGCCCTTGGCTCGGCTCTGGCTTGGCTCGTGATTGGGCTCGGAGCCAGGCCCTTGGCTTGGCTCGTGATTGGGCTCGGAGCCAGGCCTTTGGCTCGGCTCTGGCTTGGCTCGTGATTGGGCTCGGAGCCAGGCCCAAGGCTCGGCTCTGGCTTGGCTCGTGATTGGGCTCGGAGCCAGGCCCTTGGCTTGGCTCGTGATTGGGCTCGGAGCAAGGCCCTTGGCTCGGCTCTGGCTTGGCTCGTGATTGGGCTCGGAGCCAGGCCCTTGGCTTGGCTCGTGATTGGGCTCGGAGCCAGGCCCTTGGCTCGGCTCTGGCTTGGCTCGTGATTGGGCTCGGAGACAGGCCCATGGCTCGGCTCTGGCTTGGCTCGTGATTGGGCTCGGAGCCAGGCCCTTGGCTCGGCTCTGGCTTGGCTCGTGATTGGGCTGGGAGCCAGGCCTTTGGCTCGGCTCTGGCTTGGCTCGTGATTGGGCTCGGAGCCAGGCCCTTGGCTTGGCTCGTAATTGGGCTCGGAGCCAGGCCCTTGGCTCGGCTCTGGCTTGGCTCGTGATTGGGCTCGGAGCCAGGCCCTTGGCTCGGCTCTGGGTTGGCTCGTGATTGGGCTCGGAGACAGGCCCATGGCTCGGCTCTGGCTGGGCTCGTGATTGGGCTCGGAGCCAGGCCCTTGGCTCGGCTCTGGCTTGGCTCGTGATTGGGCTGGGAGCCAGGCCTTTGGCTCGGCTCTGGCTTGGCTCGTGATTGGGCTCGGAGCCAGGCCCTTGGCTCGTGATTGGGCTCGGAGCCAGGCCTTTGGCTTGGCTCGTGATTGGGCTCGGAGCCAGGCCCTTGGCTCGGCTCTGGCTTGGCTCGTGATTGGGCTCGGAGCCAGGCCTTTGGCTTGGCTCGTGATTGGGCTCGGAGCCAGGCCCTTGGCTCGGCTCTGGCTTGGCTCGTGATTGGGCTCGGAGCCAGGCCCTTGGCTCGGCTCTGGCTTGGCTCGTGATTGGGCTGGAGCCAGGCCTCTGGCTCGGCTCTGGCTTGGCTCGTGATTGGGCTCGGAGCCAGGCCCTTGGCTCGTGATTGGGCTCGGAGCCAGGCCTTTGGCTTGGCTCGTGATTGGGCTCGGAGCCAGGCCCTTGGCTCGGCTCTGGCTTGGCTCGTGATTGGGCTCGGAGCCAGGCCCTTGGCTCGGCTCTGGCTTGGCTCGTGATTGGGCTGGAGCCAGGCCTTTGGCTCGGCTCTGGCTTGGCTCGTGATTGGGCTCGGAGCCAGGCCCTTGGCTCGTGATTGGGCTCGGAGCCAGGCCTTTGGCTTGGCTCGTGATTGGGCTCGGAGCCAGGCCCTTGGCTCGGCTCTGGCTTGGCTCGTGATTGGGCTCGGAGCCAGGCCCTTGGCTCGTGACTGGGCTCGGAGCCAGGCCCTTGGCTCGGCTCTGGGTTGGCTCGTGATTGGTCTCGGAGCCAGGCCCTTGGCTCGGCTCTGGCTTGGCTCGTGATTGGGCTCGGAGCCAGGCCCATGGCTCGGCTCTGGCTTGGCTCGTGATTGGGCTCGGAGCCAGGCCCTTGGCTCGTGACTGGGCTCGGAGCCAGGCCCTTGGCTCGGCTCTGGCTTGGCTCGTGATTGGGCTCGGAGCCAGGCCCTTGGCTCGGCTCTGGCTTGGCTCGTGATTGGGCTCGGAGCCAGGCCTTTGGCTCGGCTCTGGCTTGGCTCGTGATTGGGCTCGGAGCCAGGCCCTTGGATCGGCTCTGGGTTGGCTCGTGACTGGGCTCGGAGCCAGGCCCTTGGATCGGCTCTGGCTTGGCTCGTGATTGGGCTCGGAGCCAGGCCCTTGGCTCGGCTCTGGCTTGGCTCGTGATTGGGCTCGGAGCCAGGCCCTTGGCTCGTGACTGGGCTCGGAGCCAGGCCCTTGGCTCGGCTCTGGCTTGGCTCGTGATTGGTCTCGGAGCCAGGCCCTTGGCTCGGCTCTGGCTTGGCTCGTGATTGGGCTCGGAGCCAGGCCCTTGGATCGGCTCTGGGTTGGCTCGTGACTGGGCTCGGAGCCAGGCCCTTGGCTCGTGACTGGGCTCGGAGCCAGGCCATTGGCTCAGCTCTGGGTTGGCTCGTGATTGGTCTCGGAGCCAGGCCCTTGGCTCGGCTCTGGCTTGGCTCGTGATTGGGCTCGGAGCCAGGCCTTTGGCTCGGCTCTGGCTTGGCTCGTGATTGGGCTCGGAGCCAGGCCCTTGGATCGGCTCTGGGTTGGCTCGTGACTGGGCTCGGAGCCAGGCCCTTGGATCGGCTCTGGCTTGGCTCGTGACTGGGCTCGGAGCCAGGCCCTTGGCTCGGCTCTGGCTTGGCTCGTGATTGGGCTCGGAGCCAGGCCCATGGCTCGGCTCTGGCTTGGCTCGTGATTGGGCTCGGAGCCAGGCCCTTGGCTCGTGACTGGGCTCGGAGCCAGGCCCTTGGCTCGGCTCTGGCTTGGCTCGTGATTGGGCTCGGAGCCAGGCCCTTGGCTCGGCTCTGGCTTGGCTCGCCCTAATAAGGTGGTAGCGCGTCCATCTCTGTTTGTAACTCGGGCTCGGTACAAGGGGCTCTCGGTCACCTGATGAAATGATTCGTAAGAAGCGCGGATGGAGACACGAGCCCCGATGGGACAACTGTACCCCGAAGGCCCCTGTACCCCGAAAGCCTCTTGAAGAGCAGTGCGCGCATCAAAAGCACATTTTAAACGAAAGATCCCAGGACAGACGCCCTGCTGGGTCCTACGTCCCGAGGGCCCGGTGGGACGTGCAGGGGTGCAGCTTCAGGGGGGGGGTTCTGAGGGGTGACTCCCCCATACGCATTCTTCGTTTGGTCGCTGAGTCTCTGCGCCCCGAGTCCAGGCTGCTGCTGGGGGTTTCTTGCTGTTTTCATTTACTAGGAGCTTATAAACTGCTCACTTGTTGGGACATTAACTTAAATACACATAGTTACTCTTACCAAATGGGGAGTAAATCCGCAGCCACAGAGCTGCTCTTTGACAGGTAGAAAATGTGGCAGTTTGTGGATTTCAGAAACAGTGGCAGCAGCAGGAGGAGGAGGAGGCTTGTACAGCTGCTGAGTCTCAGGTCCCAGGCGCACTGCTGGGGATCAGACACCCAGGAGGGGACGGGATGGGTGTCTGTCTGCAGTGTAATCACTGACACTCTCTCGGAGTAACATACAATCCTCAGTCATGGCTTTCACCCACAGGGCCACTCAAGACAGAGGCCCATCTAATGCCAACCACTACTGACCCCTGACCCTCAGGGGGGCCGGACGCTCCATCCCACACCTTGGCCACCTCACACTCAGCCTGCAGCCCACTGGGCCAGTGCAGAGGCCCATCTAATGCCAACCACTACTGACCCCTGACCCTCAGGGGGACAGTGCATCCCACACCTTGGTCATCTCACACTCCCATCTAATGCCAACCAGTACTGACCCCTGATCCTCAGGGGGACAGTGCATCCCACACCTTGGTCATCTCACACTCCCATCTAATGCCAACCACTACTGACCCCTGACCCTCAGGGGGGCAGTGCATCCCACACCTTGGTCATCTCACACTCAGCCTGCAGCACACTGGGCCAGTCCAGAGGCCCATCTAATGCCAACCACTACTGACCCCTGACCCTCAGAGGGACAGTGCACCCCACACCTTGGTCTCCTCACACTCAGCCTGCAGCCCACTGGGCCAGTCCAGAGGCCCATCTAATGCCAACCACTACTGACCCCTGACCCTCAGAGGGACAGTGCACCCCACACCTTGGTCTCCTCACACTCAGCCTGCAGCCCACTGGGCCAGTCCAGAGGCCCATCTAATGCCAACCACTACTGACCCCTGATCCTCAGGGGGGCAGTGCATCCCACACCTTGGTCATCTCACACTCCCATCTAATGCCAACCACTACTGACCCCTGACCCTCAGAGGGACAGTGCATCCCACACCTTGGCCACCTCACACTCAGCCTGCAGCCCACTGGGCCAGTCCAGAGGCCCATCTAATGCCAACCAGTACTGACCCGTGACCCTCAGGGGGGCCGGACTCTCCATCCCACAACCTGGCCACCTCACACTCAGCCTGCAGCCCACTGGGCCAGTGCAGAGGCCCATATAATGCCAACCACTACTGACCCCTGATCCTCAGGGGGACAGTGCATCCCACACCTTGGTCATCTCACACTCAGCCTGCAGCCCACTGGGCCAGTCCAGAGGCCCATCTAATGCCAACCAGTACTGACCTGTGATCCTGAGGGAGCCGGACGCTCCATCCCACAACCTGGCCACCTCACACTCAGCCTGCAGCCCACTGGGCCAGTCCAGAGGCCCATCTAATGCCAACCAGTACTGACCCCTGATCCTCAGGGGGACAGTGCACCCCACACCTTGGTCTCCTCACACTCAGCCTGAAGCCCACTGGGCCAGTCCAGAGGCCCATCTAATGCCAACCACTACTGACCCCTGATCCTCAGGGGGACAGTGCACCCCACACCTTGGTCATCTCACACTCAGCCTGCAGCCCACTGGGACACTCCAGAGGCCCATCTAATGCCAACCAGTACTGACCCGTGACCTTCAGGGGGGCCGGACGCTCCATCCCACAACCTGGCCACCTCACACTCAGCCTGCAGCCCACTGGGCCAGTCCAGAGGCCCATCTAATGCCAACCAGTACTGACCCCTGATCCTCAGGGGGACAGTGCACCCCACACCTTGGTCTCCTCACACTCAGCCTGAAGCCCACTGGGCCAGTCCAGAGGCCCATCTAATGCCAACCAGTACTGACCCCTGACCCTCAGGGGGACAGTGCATCCCACACCTTGGTCATCTCACACTCAGCCTGCAGCCCACTGGGCCAGTCCAGAGGCCCATCTAATGCCAACCAGTACTGACCCCTGACCCTCAGGGGGACCGTGCACCCCACACCTTGGTCTCCTCACACTCAGCCTGCAGCCCACTGGGCCAGTCCAGAGGCCCATCTAATGCCAACCAGTACTGACCCCTGACCCTCAGGGGGACAGTGCATCCCACACCTTGGCCACCTCACACTCAGCCTGCAGCCCACTGGGCCAGTCCAGAGGCCCATCTAATGCCAACCAGTACTGACCCCTGACCCTCAGGGGGACAGTGCATCCCACACTTTGGCCACCTCACACTCAGCCTGCAGCCCACTGGGCCAGTCCAGAGGCCCATCTAATGCCAACCACTACTGACCCCTGACCCTCAGGGGGACAGTGCATCCCACACCTTGGTCATCTCACACTCAGCCTGCAGCCCACTGGGTCAGTCCAGAGGCCCATATAATGCCAACCAGTACTGACCCCTGACCCTCAGGGGACAGTGCATCCCACACCTTTGTCATCTCACACTCAGCCTGCAGCCCACTGGGCCAGTCCAGAGGCCCATCTAATGCCAACCAGTCCTGACCCCTGACCCTCAAGGGGACAGTGCATCCCACACCTTGGTCATCTCACACTCAGCCTGCAGCCCACTGGGCCAGTCCAGAGGCCCATCTAATGCCAACCAGTACTGACCTGTGATCCTGAGGGAGCCGGACGCTCCATCCTACAACCTGGCCACCTCACACTCAGCCTGCAGCCCACTGGGCCACTCCAGAGGCCCATCTAATGCCAACCAGTACTGACCCGTGACCCTCAGGGGGACAGTGCATCCCACACCTTGGCCACCTCACACTCAGCCTGCACCCCACTGGGCCAGTCCAGAGGCCCATCTAATGCCAACCACTACTGACCCCTGATCCTCAGGGGGACAGTGCATCCCACACCTTGGTCATCTCACACTCAGCCTGCAGCCCACTGGGCCAGTCCAAAGGCCCATCTAATGCAACCACTACTGACCCCTGATCCTCAGGGGGACAGTGCATCCCACACCTTGGTCATCTCACACTCAGCCTGCAGCCCACTGGGCCAGTCCATAGGCCCATCTAATTCCAACCAGTACTGACCCCTGACCCTCAGGGGGGCCGGACGCTCCATCCCACAACCTGGCCACCTCACACTCAGCCTGCAGCCCACTGGGCCAGTCCAGAGGCCCATCTAATGCCAACCACTACTGACCCCTGACCCTCAGGGGTACAGTGCATCCCACACCTTGGTCATCTCACACTCAGCCTGCAGCCCGCTGGGCCAGTCCAGAGGCCCATCTAATGCCAACCAGTACTGACCTGTGATCCTGAGGGAGCCGGACGCTCCATCCTACAACCTGGCCACCTCACACTCAGCATGCAGCCCACTGGGCCAGTCCAGAGGCCCATCTAATGCCAACCAGTACTGACCCTTGACCCTCAGGGGGACAGTGCATCCCACACCTTGGTCATCTCACACTCAGCCTGCAGCCCACTGGGCCAGTCCAGAGGCCCATCTAATGCCAACCACTACTGACCCCTGATCCTCAGGGGGGCAGTGCATCCCACACCTTGGTCATCTCACACTCAGCCTGCAGCCCACTGGGCCAGTCCAGAGGCCCATCTAATGCCAACCAGTACTGACCCCTGACCCTCAGAGGGACAGTGCATCCCACACCTTGGCCACCTCACACTCAGCCTGCAGCCCACTGGGCCAGTCCAGAGGCCCATCTAATGCCAACCAGTACTGACCCCTGATCCTCAGGGGGACAGTGCATCCCACACCTTGGTCATCTCACACTCAGCCTGCAGCCCACTGGGCCAGTCCAAAGGCCCATCTAATGCCAACCACTACTGACCCCTGATCCTCAGGGGGACAGTGCATCCCACACCTTGGTCATCTCACACTCAGCCTGCAGCCCACTGGGCCAGTCCAGAGGCCCATCTAATTCCAACCAGTACTGACCCCTGACCCTCAGGGGGGCCGGACGCTCCATCCCACAACCTGGCCACCTCACTCTCAGCCTGCAGCCCACTGGGCCAGTCCAGAGGCCCATCTAATGCCAACCACTACTGACCCCTGACCCTCAGGGGGACAGTGCATCCCACACCTTGGTCATCTCACACTCAGCCTGCAGCCCACTGGGCCAGTCCAGAGGCCCATCTAATGCCAACCAGTACTGACCTGTGATCCTGAGGGAGCCGGACGCTCCATCCTACAACCTGGCCACCTCACACTCAGCCTGCAGCCCACTGGGCCAGTCCAGAGGCCCATCTAATGCCAACCAGTACTGACCCCTGACCCTCAGGGGGACAGTGCATCCCACACCTTGGTCATCTCACACTCAGCCTGCAGCCCGCTGGGCCAGTCCAGAGGCCCATCTAATGCCAACCAGTACTGACCTGTGATCCTGAGGGAGCCGGACGCTCCATCCTACAACCTGGCCACCTCACACTCAGCCTGCAGCCCACTGGGCCAGTCCAGAGGCCCATCTAATGCCAACCAGTACTGACCCCTGACCCTCAGGGGGACAGTGCATCCCACACCTTGGTCATCTCACACTCAGCCTGCAGCCCGCTGGGCCAGTCCAGAGGCCCATCTAATGCCAACCAGTACTGACCTGTGATCCTGAGGGAGCCGGACGCTCCATCCTACAACCTGGCCACCTCACACTCAGCCTGCAGCCCACTGGGCCAGTCCAGAGGCCCATCTAATGCCAACCAGTACTGACCCCTGACCCTCAGGGGGACAGTGCATCCCACACCTTGGTCATCTCACACTCAGCCTGCAGCCCGCTGGGCCAGTCCATAGGCCCATCTAATGCCAACCAGTACTGACCTGTGATCCTGAGGGAGCCGGACGCTCCATCCTACAACCTGGCCACCTCACACTCAGCCTGCAGCCCACTGGGCCAGTCCAGAGGCCCATCTAATGCCAACCAGTACTGACCCCTGACCCTCAGGGGGACAGTGCATCCCACACCTTGGTCATCTCACACTCAGCCTGCAGCCCGCTGGGCCAGTCCAGAGGCCCATCTAATGCCAACCAGTACTGACCTGTGATCCTGAGGGAGCCGGACGCTCCATCCTACAACCTGGCCACCTCACACTCAGCCTGCAGCCCGCTGGGCCAGTCCATAGGCCCATCTAATGCCAACCAGTACTGACCTGTGATCCTGAGGGAGCCGGACGCTCCATCCTACAACCTGGCCACCTCACACTCGGCCTGCAGCCCACTGGGCCAGTCCAGAGGCCCATCTAATGCCAACCACTACTGACCCGTGACCCTCAGGGGGACAGTGCATCCCACACCTTGGTCATCTCACCATCAGCCTGCAGCCCACTGGGCCAGTCCAGAGGCCCATCTAATGCCAACCACTACTAACCCCTGACCCTCAGGGGGGCCGGACGGTGCATCCCACACCCACTGCTTGTCTAGTTAGGAAACTTCAGATTGACATCCCCCACTTCCCACTGACTGATCTACCTCCCTGGACGCCACACAAGAAAAACACCCCGTTTCCCTCAGTAGCACAACTGTCTCTTCCCCTCCAGAAGAGTAACACCTCCAAATCTCACAGAAGTGAAGGATCAGAGGACCGAGATCTGCGGTAATCAGCTCCACCCGTGCGCTTCCATCAAAACTGGCTCCTCGGAGAATTGTTTCTTAATTCACCGCTCGTCTTGGGGAGGGACTGAGAACCCTTGTTAAACAGCGCCCCCTACTGGCCGAAGTGTGAACTACAGCTCGCCACATTCACTGGTCCACGGTGATGGGAGCATCAACTGATGCAAAAAGGAATGAGGGGCGGGGAGCTCAAGCGCCAGGGCATGTGCACGTGCGCAAACATCAGTGAGGCGCCTTCGGGGGCTGAGTCTGGCAGGTCCACTAAGCGCTGGATACACGTAGGACATATTAACCCCCTCTTGTCCCACGAGACCCCCCTTCAAGCCCTCCAATCAGGGCCGGCATCTACATAAGGCAAGGTGAGGCAACAGCCTTAGGGCGTCCGCCATGGAGTAGGAAGGAATCATTGTATTGCAGCACTCACACCGCGCCTTGTAACTCTGGGGGGTCATCGAGGCACTTACATGGCCAGTTAGCCGGCTAAGAATACGAGACAACGTGGCTGCACGGGTGCTGTGTGCATGAAACATGTGCCACATCAAGAAACATGTGACATGAACCAGGCCACAGTCTCGTTGACAAACAGACTCTACACCATGCCAAGGCCATCACCAGGATAGAGACATCTCCCCGACACATGGGAACCAGTAACAAAGAAATCATGGATTCAACGTGTGCCACATCAAGAAACATGTGACATGAACCAGTCCACAGTCTCATACAGAATGAAACAGACCCTACATCATGCCAAGGAAAACACTGAGCTAGACATATCTCTGTGCAGCTCCCCCCGATACATGGGAACCAGTAACAAAGAAATCATGGATTCAACGTGTGCCACATCAAGAAACATGTGACATGAACCAGTCCACAGTCTCATACAGAATGAAACAGACCCTACATCATGCCAGGGAAAACACTGAGCTAGACATATCTCTGTGCAGCTCCCCCCGATACATGGGAACCAGTAACAAAGAAATCATGGATTCAACGTGTGCCACATCAAGAAACATGTGACATGAACCAGTCCACAGTCTCATAGAGAATGAAACAGACCCTACATCATGCCAAGGAAAACACTGGGCTAGACACATCTCTGTGCAGCTCCCCTGATACATGGGAACCAGTAACAAAAAAATCATGGATTCAACGTGTGCCACATCAAGAAACATGTGACATGAACCAGTCCACAGTCTCATAGAGAATGAAACAGACCCTACATCATGCCAAGGAAAACACTGGGCTAGACACATCTCTGTGCAGCTCCCCCTGATACATGGGAACCAGTAACAAAAAAATCATGGATTCAACGTGTGCCACATCAAGAAACATGTGACATGAACCAGTCCACAGTCTCATACAGAATGAAACAGACCTTACATCATGCCAAGGAAAACACTGGGCTAGACACATCTCTGTGCAGCTCCCCCTGATACATGGGAACCAGTAAAAAGAAATCATGGATTCAACGTGTGCCACATCAAGAAACATGTGACATGAACCAGTCCACAGTCTCATAGAGAATGAAACAGACCCTACATCATGCCAAGGAAAACACTGGGCTAGACACATCTCTGTGCAGCTCCCCTGATACATGGGAACCAGTAACAAAAGAAATCATGGATTCAACGTGTGCCACATCAAGAAACATGTGACATGAACCAGTCCACAGTCTCATAGAGAATGAAACAGACCCTACATCATGCCAAGGAAAACACTGGGCTAGACACATCTCTGTGCAGCTCCCCCTGATACATGGGAACCAGTAACAAAACAATCATGGATTCAACGTGTGCCACATCAAGAAACATGTGACATAAACCAGTCCACAGTCTCATAGAGAATGAAACAGACCTTACATCATGCCAAGGAAAACACTGGGCTAGACACATCTCTGTGCAGCTCCCCCTGATACATGGGAACCAGTAAAATGAAATCATGGATTCAACGTGTGCCACATCAACAAACATGTGACATGAACCAGTCCACAGTCTCATAGAGAATGAAACAGACCCTACATCATGCCAAGGAAAACACTGGGCTAGACACATCTCTGTGCAGCTCCCCCTGATGCATGGGAACCAGTAACAAAGAAATCATGGATTCAACGTGTGCCACATCAACAAACATGTGACATGAACCAGTCCACAGTCTCATAGAGAATGAAACAAACCCTACATCATGCCAAGGCCAACACAGGGATAGACCCACCTTTGCGCAGCTCCCCCGATACATGGGAACCGGTAACAAAAAAATAATGGATTAAAAATGTGCCACATCAAGAAACATGTAACACGAACCAGGCCACAATCTCATAGACAAACAAAGAGACTCTGCACTATGCCAAAGCTAGCGCCGTGATAGAGACATCTCCCCGACACATGGAAACCAGTAACAAAGAAATCATGGATTCAACATGTGCCACATCAAGAAACATGTGACATGAACCAGTCCATATTCTCATACAGAATGAAACAGACCTTACATCATGCCAAGGAAAACACTGGGCTAGACACATCTCTGTGCAGCTCCCCCTGATACATGGGAACCAGTAAAAAGAAATCATGGATTCAACATGTGCTACATCAAGAAACATGTAACATGAACCAGGCCACAGTCTCATTGAAAAACAAACAGACTCTACACCATGCCAAGGCCAGCACCGGGATAGAGACATCTCCCCGACACATGGGAACCAGTAACAAAGAAATCATGGATTCAACGTGTACCACATCAAGAAACATGTAACATGAACCAGGCCACAGTCTCATAGAGAATGAAACAGACCCTACATCATGCCAAGGCCAAAACAGGTATAGACACACCTTTGCGCAGCTACCCCGATACATGGGTACCAGTAACACAAAAATCACGGATTAAACATCTGCCACATCAACAAACATGTAACATGAACCAGGCCGCAGTCTCATAGACAAACAAAGAGACTCTACACCCTGCCAAGGCCAGCACCGGGATAGAGACATCTCCCCGACACATGGGAACCAGTAACAAAGACATCATGGATTCAACATGTGCCACATCAAGAAACATGTGACATGAACCACTCCACAGTCTCATAGAGAATGAAACAGACCATACATCATGCCAAGGCCAACACCAGTATAGACACGTCTCTGTGCAGCTTCCCCGATACATGAGAACCGATAACAAAAAAATCATGGATTAAACATGTGCCACATCAAGAAACATGTAACATGAACCAGGCCACAGTCTCATAGAGAATGAAACATACTCTACATCATGCCAAGACCAACACAGGGATAGACACACCTTTGCGCAGCTCCCCCGATACATGGGAACCGGTAACAACAACAAAAATGGATTAAACATGTGCCACATCAAGAAACATGTAACATGAAGCAGGCCACAGTCTAATAGACAAACAAACAGACTCTACACTCTGCCAAGGCCAGCACCGGGATAGAGACATCTCCCCGACACATGGGAACCAGTAACAAAGAAATCATGGAGCTTAAAACTTCTCAAGAGCCTTTCACTACATTAGGAAGTACTCAGGGGGGCTGACTCCCTGCTGTGCTGAAAGCTGCTCACAAAAAACAAAAGACTGAAGAGTGGGGACAGCCCTCCCTCTCCACCCCCGAGGATGCAGAGAGTGGGAGTCGTAATACTACCTCTCCGCACACTGCCCCACACTCAGAGGTCCAATGACAACCTCTTTCTCTCACTGCCCCACACTCAGAGGTCCAATGGCTGCCTCTCCCCACACTGCCCCACACTCAGAGGTCCAATGGCTGCCTCCCCCCACACTGCCCCACACTCAGAGGTCCAATGACAACCTCTTTCTCTCACTGCCCCACACTCAGAGGTCCAATGGCTGCCTCTCCCCACACTGCCCCACACTCAGAGGTCCAATGGCTGCCTCCCCCCACACTGCCCCACACTCAGAGGTCCAATGGTTGCCTCTCCCCACACTGCCCCACACTCAGAGGTCCAATGACAACCTCTCTCTCTCACTGCCCCACAGTCAGAGGTCCAATGGTTGCCTCTCCCCACACTGCCCCACACTCAGAGGTCCAATGACAACCTCTCTCTCTCACTGCCCCACACTCAGAGGTCCAATGGTTGCCTCTCCCCACACTGCCCCACACTCAGAGGTCCAATGACAACCTCTTTCTCTCACTGCCCCACACTAAGAGGTCCAATGGCTGCCTCCCCCCACACTGCCCCACACTCAGAGGTCCAATGACAACCTCTTTCTCTCACTGCCCCACACTCAGAGGTCCAATGGCTGCCTCTCCCCACACTGCCCCACACTCAGAGGTCCAATGGCTGCCTCCCCCCACACTGCCCCACACTCAGAGGTCCAATGGTTGCCTCTCCCCACACTGCCCCACACTCAGAGGTCCAATGACAACCTCTTTCTCTCACTGCCCCACACTAAGAGGTCCAATGGCTGCCTCTCTCTCTCACTGCCCCACACTCAGAGGTCAAATGACAACCTCTCTCTCTCACTGTCCCACACTCAGAGGTCCAATGACAACCTCTCTCTCTCATTGCCCCACACTCAGAGGTCCAATGGTTGCCTCCCTCCACACTGCCCCACACTCAGAGGTCCAATGACAACCTCTCCGCACACTGCCCCACACTCAGAGGTCCAATGACTGCCTCTCCGCACACTGCCCCACACTCAGAGGTCCAATGGCTGTCTCTCTCCACACTGCCCCACACTCAGAGGTCCAATGGCTGCCTCTCCGCACACTGCCCCACACTCAGAGGTCCAATGGCTGCCTCTCTCCACTCTGCCCCACACTCAGAGGTCCAATGGCTGCCTCTCTCCACTCTGCCCCACACTCAGAGGTCCAATGGCTGCCTCTCCCCACACTGCCCCACACTCAGAGGTCCAATGACAACCTCTCTCTCTCACTGCCCCACACTCAGAGGTCCAATGACAACCTCTCTCTCCACACTGCCCCACACTCAGAGGTCCAATGACAACCTCTTTCTCTCACTGACCCACACTCAGAGGTCCAATGACAACCTCTTTCTCTCACTGCCCCACACTCAGAGGTCCAATGGCAACCTCTTTCTCTCACTGCCCCACACTCAGAGGTCCAATGACAACCTCTTTCTCTCACTGCCCCACACTCAGAGGTCCAATGGCAACCTCTTTCTCTCACTGCCCCACACTCAGAGGTCCAATGACTGCCTCTTTCTCTCACTGCTCCACACTCAGAGGTCCAATGGCAACCTCTTTCTCTCACTGCCCCACACTCAGAGGTCCGATGACTGCCTCTCCCCACACTGCCCCACACTCACAGCCCTCCACTCTGCCCCACACTCAGAGGTCCAATGGCTGCCTCTCCCCACACTGCCCCACACTCACAGCCCTCCACTCTGCCCCACACTCAGAGGTCCAATGGCTGCCTCTCCCCACACTGCCCCACACTCAGAGGTCCAATGGCTGCCTCTCCCCACACTGCCCCACAGTCAGAGGTCCAATGACAACCTCTCTCTCTCACTGCCCCACAGTCAGAGGTCCAATGGCTGCCACTCCCCACACTGCCCCACAGTCAGAGGTCCAATGGCTGTCTCTCTCCACACTGCCCCACACTCACAGCCCTCCACTCTGCCCCACACTCAGAGGTCCGATGGCTGCCTCTCTCTCTCACTGCCCCACACTCAGAGGTCCAATGACTGCCTCTTTCTCTCACTGCCCCACACTCAGAGGTCCGATGGCTGCCTCTCCCCACACTGCCCCACACTCAGAGGTCCAATGGCTGCCTCTCCCCACACTGCCCCACACTCACAGCCCTCCACTCTGCCCCACACTCAGAGGTCCAATGGCTGCCTCTCCCCACACTGCCCCACACTCAGAGGTCCGATGGTCACCCATGCCATGTCCCACAAGACTCCCTTCTATGGTGGCAGAGTGTCCGCCGCCGGTCACGCGCCCAGAAGTGTAAATAACTTGCCCAGGAAGGAATTTGAAGGCTTCTCCTGACAGTGGCGTTTGACCTTCCCATGAGAGGAAGAGGAGGCAACCGATGATTCTGTCTCACAATCTGCAGATCCGGTGATTGATTCAAGTGGGGCCAGTCGAGGGGCGTGGCGCAGCAGGTGCAGTGGCACCGGGGCCCAGAGGCTTCAGGGGTCCTTGACCCTGGTTTTTGCTGTGGGGCCCATTGCCTTCCTTGCAGCCGGGCCCGCGTCACACTGGCTGCACCACTGGGCCAGTCGAGGGGCGTGGTGCAGCAGGTGCAGTGGCACCGGGGCCCAGAGTCTTTAGGGGTCCTTGATCCTGGTTTTTGCTGTGGGCCCCATTGCCTTCCTTGTAGCAGAGCCCGCGACACTCTGGCTGCACCACTGGGCCAGTCGAGGGGCGTGGTGCAGCAGGTGCAGTGGCACCGGGGCCCAGAGGCTTCAGGGGTCCTTGACCCTGGTTTTTGCTGTGGGCCCCATTGCCTTCCTTGTAGCAGCGCCCACGACACACTGGCTGCACCACTGGGCCAGTCGAGGGGCGTGGTGCAGCAGGTGCAGTGGCACCGGGGCCCAAAGGCTTCAGGGGTCCTTGACCCTGGTTTTTGCTGTGGGGCCCATTGCCTTCCTTGTAGCAGAGCCCGCGACACACGGGCTGCACCACTGGGCCAGTCGAGGGGCGTGGAGCAGCAGGTGCAGTGGCACCGGGGCCCAGAGGCTTCAGGGGTCCTTGACCCTGGTTTTTGCTGTGGGGCCCATTGCCTTCCTTGCAGCAGAGCCCATGACACTAGCTACACCACTAGGCCAGTCGAGGGGCGTGGTGCAGCAGGTGCAGTGGCACCGGGGCCCAGAGTCTTTAGGGGTCCTTGACCCTGGTTTTTGCTGTGGGGCCCATTGCCTTCCTTGCAGCAGCGCCCACGACACACTGGCTGCACCACTGGGCCAGTCGAGGGGCGTGGTGCAGCAGGTGCAGTGGCACCGGGGCCCAGAGTCTTTAGGGGTCCTTGACCCTGGTTTTTGCTGTGGGGCCCATTGCCTTCCTTGCAGCAGCGCCCACGACACACTGGCTGCACCACTGGGCCAGTCGAGGGGCGTGGTGCAGCAGGTGCAGTGGCACCGGGGCCCAGAGGCTTCAGGGGTCCTTGACCCTGGTTTTTGCTGTGGGGCCTATTGCCTTCCTTGTAGCAGCGCCCACGACACACTGGCTGCACCACTGGGCCAGTCGAGGGGCGTGGTGCAGCAGGTGCAGTGGCACCGGGGCCCAGAGGCTTCAGGGGTCCTTGACCCTGGTTTTTGCTGTGGGGCCCATTGCCTTCCTTGCAGCAGGGCCCACGACACTAGCTACACCACTGGGCCAGTCGAGGGGCGTGGCGCAGCAGGTGCAACGGCACCGGGGCCCGGAGGGTTCAGGGGTCCTTGACCCTGGTTTTTGCTGTGGGGCCCATTGCCTTCCTTGCAGCAGCGCCCGCGACACACTGGCTGCACCACTGGGCCAGTCGAGGGGCGTGGCGCAGCAGGTGCAGTGGCACCGGGGCCCAGAGGCTTCAGGGGTCCTTGACCCTGGTTTTTGCTGTGGGGCCCATTGCCTTCCTTGCAGCAGGGCCCACGACACTAGCTACACCACTTGGCCAGTTGAGGGGCGTGGCGCAGCAGGTGCAGCGGCACCGGGGCCCAGAGGCTTCAGGGGTCCTAGACCCTGGTTTTTGCTGTGGGGCCCATTGCTTTCCTTGCAGCAGAGCCCACGACACACTGGCTGCACTACTGGGCCAGTCAAGGGGCGTGGCGCAGCAGGTGCAGTGGCACCGGGGCCCAGAGGCTTCAGGGGTCCTTGACCCTGGTTTTTGCTGTGGGGCCCATTGCCTTCCTTGCAGCAGGGCCCATGACACTAGCTACACCACTGGGCCAGTCGAGGGGCGTGGCGCAGCAGGTGCAGCGGCACCGGGGCCCAGAGGCTTCAGGGGTCCTAGACCCTGGTTTTTGCTGTGGGGCCCATTGCTTTCCTTGCAGCAGAGCCCACGACACACTGGCTGCACTACTGGGCCAGTCGAGGGGCGTGGCGCAGCAGGTGCAGTGGCACCGGGGCCCAGAGGCTTCAGGGGTCCTTGACCCTGGTTTTTGCTGTGGGGCCCATTGCTTTCCTTGCAGCAGAGCCCACGACACACTGGCTGCACTACTGGGCCAGTCGAGGGTCGTGGCGCAGCAGGTGCAGTGGCACCGGGGCCCAGAGGCTTCAGGGGTCCTAGACCCTGGTTTTTGCTGTGGGGCCCATTGCTTTCCTTGCAGCAGAGCCCACGACACACTGGCTGCACCACTGGGCAGTCAAGGGGCGTGGCGCAGCAGGTGCAGTGGCACCGGGGCCCAGAGGCTTCAGGGGTCCTTGACCCTGGTTTTTGCTGTGGGGCCCATTGCCTTCCTTGCAGCAGGGCCCATGACACTAGCTACACCACTGGGCCAGTCGAGGGGCGTGGCGCAGCAGGTGCAGTGGCACCGGGGCCCAGAGGCTTCAGGGGTCCTTGACCCTGGTTTTTGCTGTGGGGCCCATTGCCTTCCTTGCAGCAGGGCCCACGACACTAGCTACACCACTGGGCCAGTCGAGGGGCGTGGCGCAGCAGGTGCAGTGGCACCGGGGCCCAGAGGCTTCAGGGGTCCTTGACCCTGGTTTTTGCTGTGGGGCCCATTGCCTTCCCTGCGGCAGGGCCCGCGACACACTGGCTGCACCACTGGGCCAGTCGAGGGGCGTGGTGCAGCAGGTGCAGTGGCACCGGGGCCCAGAGGCTTCAGGGGTCCTTGACCCTGGTTTTTGCTGTGGGGCCCATTGCCTTCCTTGCAGCAGGGCCCACGACACTAGCTACACCACTGGGCCAGTCGAGGGGCGTGGCGCAGCAGGTGCAGTGGCACCGGGGCCCAGAGGCTTCAGGGGTCCTTGACCCTGGTTTTTGCTGTGGGGCCCATTGCCTTCCTTGCAGCAGGGCCCACGACACTAGCTACACCACTGGGCCAGTCGAGGGGCGTGGCGCAGCAGGTGCAGTGGCACCGGGGCCCAGAGGCTTCAGGGGTCCTTGACCCTGGTTTTTGCTGTGGGGCCCATTGCCTTCCCTGCGGCAGGGCCCGCGACACACTGGCTGCACCACTGGGCCAGTCGAGGGGCGTGGTGCAGCAGGTGCAGTGGCACCGGGGCCCAGAGGCTTCAGGGGTCCTTGACCCTGGTTTTTGCTGTGGGGCCCATTGCCTTCCTTGCAGCAGCGCCCGCGACACTCTGGCTGCACCACTGGGCCACCCCTGTCCACCCTGAGCCAACTTCATCAGTGAGGAGTGAATTCAACCCTCAATCCTGCATGATGGTGGGGGTGGGGGGGTAAGGGGTAACAGCCGAACCCGAGGGGGTAAACCCCAGGGAGGGGGCACATTGTGTACGGACTGTGCATGAACTGGAGACATGACGTGTGGTTTGATGCTGTGGAGTTTCATCTCTGCCCGGACCGGGTGTGAGGGAGGTGACCAGCAGCTCCACAGACACCTGGACTGAGGGAGGGGTGACTATCTGACTGATGTAAACCGGTCCATAGAGGCCTGCGGGCCCGACTCCGGCGGGACACTCCCGGTGTTTTGGGCCATAAGTGACCTGGCTTTGGCTGCTCCCGCCTGAAGCTCCCGCTGTGCCGAAGGGAGTCCATGGGAGAAACACTCTCCCCGTCACTGTCTACTCTCCCACTTACCTCTTCTAAGAGGTTGGTACACTCGTGAGGTTGTCATCATTGTGTTGTTTAACAGGAAATCATCCCTTAAACTGGGCCTGTCACGGGCGTAAAGCAAAGCAGAGGTAAGTCCGACCCAGAGGGCGCGACACCCACCGGCCTCCAGTGCGGTGACCTTGTTAATGGGGAACACATCACCCTGTGGGGGGTCCTGCAGCAACCACCAGACAAGGAAGAAGAGAGGCATGGCTGCCAATGGCATAACAAGGACCCCCGCAGCACCGAGCCTCAGGGAGCCCCCTCAGCACAGTACACTGTGCACGGGCAGCAGGCCCCTCACTGGGTCCAGGGGGAGGGGGACCCTCCAGGGACTAAGAGGAGAGGCCCCCCAAGTTTCATTAGTCACTGATGCCTACAACTCACTCTTTGTAGGAGGGACCCACCCCATGCTCCCAGGTGGAGGCGTCCGAGTGTCATGGACAGAGAGGGACTATCCAGCTCCCAGTTTCATGGACAGAGAGGGCCTGTCCAGCTCCCAGTGTCACGGGCACAGAGGGCCTGTCCAGCTCCCAGTGTCCCGGGCACAGAGGGCCTGCCCAGCTCCCAGTTTCATGGACAGAGAGGGCCTGTCCAGCTCCCAGTGTCACGGGCACAGAGGGCCTGTCCAACTCCCAGTTTCATGGATAAAGAGGGCCTGTCCAGCTCCCAGTGTCACGGGCACAGAGAGCCTATCCAGCTCCCAGTGTCCCGGGCACAGAGGGCCTGTCCAGCTCCCAGTGTCCCGGGCACAGAGGGCCTGTCCAGCTCCCAGTGTCATGGGAAGAGAGGGCCTGTCCAGCTCCCAGTGACACGGGCAGAGAGGGCTTGTCCAACTCCCAGTGTCATGGGAAGAGAGGGCCTGCCCAGCTCCCTGTGGCACAGGCAGAGAGGGCCTGTCCAGCTCCCAGTTTCATGGACAGAGAGGGCCTGTCCAGCTCCCAGTGTCACGGGCATAGAGGGCGTGTCCAACTCCCAGTGTCACGGGCATAGAGGGCGTGTCCAACTCCCAGTGTCCCGGGTACAGAGGGCCTGTCCAGCTCCCAGTGTCCCGGGTACAGAGGGCCTGTCCAGCTCCCAGTGTCCCGGCACAGAGGGCCTGTCCAGCTCCCTGCGTCACGGGCAGAGAGGGCCTGTCTAGCTCCCAGTGTCCCGGGTACAGAGGGCCTGTCTAGCTCCCAGTGTCCCGGGTACAGAGGGCCTGTCCAGCTCCCAGTGTCCCGGGCACAGAGTGCCTGTCCAGCTCCCAGTTTCATGGACAGAGAGGGCCTGTCCAGCTCCCAGTGTCACGGGCAGAGAGGGCTTGTCCAGCTCCCAGTGTCACGGGCACAGAGGGCCTGTCCAGCTCCCAGTGTCACGGGCACAGAGGGCCTGTCCAGCTCCCTGTGTCACGGGCAGAAAGGGCTTGTCCAGCTCCCAGTGTCCCGGGTACAGAGGGCCTGTCCAGCTCCCAGTGTCACGGGCACAGAGGGCCTGTCCAGCTCCCGGTGTCGTGGGCACAGAGGGCCTGTCCAGCTCCCAGTGTCCCGGGTACAGAGGGCCTGTCCAGCTCCCAGTGTCACGGGCACAGAGGGCCTGTCCAGCTCCCGGTGTCGTGGGCACAGAGGGCCTGTCCAGCTCCCAGTGTCCCGGGTACAGAGGGCCTGTCCAGCTCCCAGTGTCACGGGTAGAAAGGGCTTGTCCAGCTCCCAGTGTCCCGGGTACAGAGGGCCTGTCCAGCTCCAGTGTCACGGGCATAGAGGGCCTGTCCAGCTCCCAGTGTCACGGGCAGAGAGGGCCTGTCCAACTCCCAGTGTCACGGGCAGAGAGGGCCTGTCCAACTCCCAGTGTCCCGGGTACAGAGGGCCTGTCCAGCTCCCAGTGTCCTGGGTACAGAGGGCCTGTCCAGCTCCCAGTGTCCCGGGCACAGAGGGCCTGTCCAGCTCCCAGTGTCACGGGCAGAAAGGGCCTGTCCAGCTCCCAGTGTCATGGGTACAGAGGGCCTGTCCAGCTCCCAGTGTCACGGGCAGAAAGGGCCTGTCCAGCTCCCAGTGTCATGGGTACAGAGGGCCTGTCCAGCTCCCTGTGTCACGGGCACAGAGGGCCTGTCCAGCTCCCAGTGTCCCGGGCACAGAGGGCCTGTCCAGCTCCCAGTGTCCCGGGCACAGAGGGCCTGTCCAGCTCCCAGTGTCCCGGGCACAGAGGGCCTGTCCAGCTCCCAGTGTCCCGGGCACAGAGGGCCTGTCCAGCTCCCAGTGTCACGGGCACAGAGGGCTTGTCCAGCTCCCAGTGTCCCGGGTACAGAGGGCCTGTCCAGCTCCCAGTGTCCCGGGCACAGAGGGCCTGTCCAGCTCCCAGTGTCCCGGGCACAGAGGGCCTGTCCAGCTCCCTGTGTCCCGGGTACAGAGGGCCTGTCCAGCTCCAGTGTCACGGGCACAGAGGGCCTGTCCAGCTCCCGGTGTCGTGGGCACAGAGGGCCTGTCCAGCTCCCAGTGTCCCGGGTACAGAGGGCCTGTCCAGCTCCCAGTGTCATGGGTACAGAGGGCCTGTCCAGCTCCCAGTGTCACGGGCAGAGAGGGCCTGTCCAGCTCCCAGTGTCCCGGGTACAGAGGGCCTGTCCAGCTCCCAGTGTCACAGGCACAGAGGGCCTGTCCAGCTCCCGGTGTGTGGGCATAGAGGGCCTGTCCAGCTCCCAGTGTCCCGGGTACAGAGGGCCTGTCCAGCTCCCAGTGTCATGGGAAGAGAGGGCCTGTCCAGCTCCCAGTGTCCCGGGCACAGAGGGCCTGTCCAGCTCCCAGTGTCACAGGCACAGAGGGCCTGTCCAGCTCCCAGTGTCACGGGCATAGAGGGCCTGTCCAGCTCCCAGTGTCCCGGGCACAGAGGGCCTGTCCAGCTCCCAGTGTCACGGGCACAGAGGGCTTGTCCAGCTCCCAGTGTCATGGGTACAGAGGGCCTGTCCAGCTCCCAGTGTCACGGGCAGAGAGGGCCTGTCCAGCTCCCAGTGTCACGGGCACAGAGGGCCTGTCCAGCTCCCAGTGTCATGGGTACAGAGGGCCTGTCCAGCTCCCAGTGTCCCGGGCACAGAGGGCCTGTCCAGCTCCCAGTGTCCCGGGTACAGAGGGCCTGTCCAGCTCCCAGTGTCACGGGCACAGAGGGCCTGTCCAGCTCCCAGTGTCCCGGGCACAGAGGGCCTGTCCAGCTCCCAGTGTCACGGGCACAGAGGGCCTGTCCAGCTCCCAGTGTCCCGGGTACAGAGGGCCTGTCCAGCTCCCAGTGTCACGGGCACAGAGGGCCTGTCCAGCTCCCGGTGTGTGGGCATAGAGGGCCTGTCCAGCTCTCAGTGTCCCGGGTACAGAGGGCCTGTCCAGCTCCCAGTGTCATGGGAAGAGAGGGCCTGTCCAGCTCCCAGTGTCCCGGGCACAGAGGGCCTGTCCAGCTCCCAGTGTCACAGGCACAGAGGGCCTGTCCAGCTCCCAGTGTCACGGGCATAGAGGGCCTGTCCAGCTCCCAGTGTCCCGGGCACAGAGGGCCTGTCCAGCTCCCAGTGTCACGGGCACAGAGGGCTTGTCCAGCTCCCAGTGTCATGGGTACAGAGGGCCTGTCCAGCTCCCAGTGTCACGGGCAGAGAGGGCCTGTCCAGCTCCCAGTGTCACGGGCACAGAGGGCCTGTCCAGCTCCCAGTGTCATGGGTACAGAGGGCCTGTCCAGCTCCCAGTGTCCCGGGCACAGAGGGCCTGTCCAGCTCCCAGTGTCCCGGGTACAGAGGGCCTGTCCAGCTCCCAGTGTCACGGGCACAGAGGGCCTGTCCAGCTCCCAGTGTCCCGGGCACAGAGGGCCTGTCCAGCTCCCAGTGTCACGGGCACAGAGGGCCTGTCCAGCTCCCAGTGTCCCGGGTACAGAGGGCCTGTCCAGCTCCCAGTGTCACGGGCACAGAGGGCCTGTCCAGCTCCCAGTGTCACGGGCACAGAGGGCCTGTCCAGCTCCCAGTGTCCCGGGCACAGAGGGCCTGTCCAGCTCCCTGCCCGCTCCCTGCTAGTGCCACAGGAGGACCATGACCCGACCTCATCAGCATCACAGCTCCTCGCCACTTCCAGAGGCTGCCAGGCGCTAGATGCCGCCAGACCACAACCACCGCCAAGTGTTCGTCCCCAGACCTCACGTCTCAGCGACACCTGACAGTAACCTGGGAAGGGCAGGCACAGGGGCCACACGAGAAATGATGGGGCCCCTGGAAATTACATACATGTCAGCACTGTGAGCCTGTAAAGTGGGAGATTCTGAAGTAAAATCGGGGGAATGTATTTTCCCCATTGACTTTTAATGAGGCAGAGGCTATCTGAGGCGGGAGATGCTAAAATAAAGACATTTGTGCCTTGAAAAATCGGGAGTCTCCCGTCTGACTCGGGCCTGTTGGCATCTTTCAGTTCTACTGAGAGGCCCTCGAGCTCCCACTTCTCACAGACACGCTTCGGCCTCAGGTTGAAATGCGCCTTCTTCGAAAGGCTGCAAGGGAGGGCACGGAAGTGGGGGGAGGAAACAGCAAGGGGTGGTGTGGGGAACATACGCGCATACACACACGTGCATACACATGCTCACGTACACGCACATACATGCACACACACATGCATGCACACACACGCTCACACATGCACACACATGCACGCACACACACATGCACACGCACAAGCACATACATGCACGCATACACACGTACACACTCATGCACACACACAGATGCACACACACACGCGCACACACACCTGCGCACACACACATGCACACAAACACGCACTCAAACTCACACACACACATGCCCACACACATGCACACATACACGTGCATACACATGCACACACATGCTCACACACATACACACACATGCATGCGCACACACGCTTACACACATACATGCACACACGTTCACACATGCACACACATACACATGCATGCACACACACATGCACACACACACATACATGCATGCATACACATGTACACACACATGCACGTTCACACACATGCGCACGCATACACACACATGCACACGCACACAAACATGCACTCAAACTCACGCACACACACATGCACACACCATTGCCCACACACACATGAACGCACACACATGCACTCACACATGCATGCACACACATGCACTCACATGCACGTACACACACACATGCATGCACACACATCCACTCACACATGCATACACACACACACACATGCACGCACATAGACACCCTGCACAGACTCACACACACAGAGTCTCACACACTTGCACGCACACAGACATACCCACACAGACTTACGCACACACATGCACTCACACAGACACAGACTCTCACACACAGAGACACACACAGCAAGGGAGCGAGGCGGGAAGAAAGGGGATGTGTCCATTCCACCAATAATGACATCCACATCTTAAACAAGCAGTTGGAATGCAATGGGTTTCGCATTTGCTCGAGTTAGAGCTATTAGCTTTGTAAACTCCTAACTGGAATGTTCTTGACACATAAATTAAAAATGAAAAGTAAAACAGTTCCCATAAGCGAGACGATTCAAAGCGCCGCAGCATCAGCGTGAAGCAGCACACAAAAGAAAAAAGAAGTTCGCTCGCAGTGAAACGTATCAGCAAACGTGCAATTATACATGTAACAGGGGCGATGTCCAAGGCGGTAACTAAACCGCCCCAAGGAGGGACAAACGTAAAGCATTTACCAACAAAAGTAAAGGATTTTGGAAGGGCAAGCCCATGAACGAGTGATAGTGATGGGCGTGCGGTGGGCGTGGTTAAAAGCCCAGATAGATAACAACACATCAGAAAAGCAGCGCATGCACGCTGCTATGCTCGACCTAAAAAGGAAGCCATGCTCACCTGCCTGCCTCTTGGTCTCCTTAGCTGCTATTATCTCTCAGTGACTCTCGTGTGTGAGGTCAACGGTTCGTGGATGTAGTGCCTGTGGTATGACTATCCTAGTGCCCCGAAGGGGGATGCTTTGCTCTCTTTCAGGCAGTTCCTCCTGCACATTTTTGAGTGCGAGTATCTCATCTTATTAACTCCTCCACTCGTCTCATGATGTTCCTCACCTTGTCCAGTGTGACATGATTGCATGATTCTTGGGGTGTGATCTGAGCAGGGGTGTTCTGCTGCAGTATGAAGTTGATGTACTTCTCCGCCAGCAAGCGTGCAAGGCGAGTGCTTGGAAGTGGGTGTCTGGGCCTGATGCAGGTCTTGTCAGAGGGGAATATTCCGTCACAAACATGACTGACATCCCGTCCTATGATATCCTATAGAAATCGTAATAAGGCGGACGACTTATACATCAGGTTTGTGATGGAGTAAATCAGGCCCTGTGTCTGCCAGGTGATGTTCTCTCCCTGGCTTGTGCACTATTTTAAAGTCACGGTTCATTAGGCGTAATCCTCACATTTCTATGCATGGTGGGATCTCTGCCTTGATGGTCTGTGACGGTGTGACGGGCTTTCCATACAAGAACATGTGGTTGTCTTCACACGCCAACACAAGAGCCAGACTCTGCTTTTACGGTTGTGAATGTGCTTTCTCCACCTCTGTTTGCCTCCTTCTTGCATATGCAATGACTTGCCTGGGACTGTGAGGGCCGGGCTCGTGCTGTGCTAGGATGACTCCTCGTCCTACAGGGCTGGCATCTACTGTTAGTTCTGTGCATTGGGTTGCGACGAAGTAGGCCTGTTCATCCATTCATGCAACTGCCTCTTTGCTGTTCTTGAAAGCTGTCTCTAATTCTCTCACATGGTGGTGATGGACAATGCCCCCCTTTTAGGTCAATCGGAAGCATACGACCTCTTGTATACTTTTAAGTATATCTCTTCTGTGGGCTTCCAGCTATTTCATTTGTTAGTTTCAGTGTCATTGAAAAATCCTTGTTTGCTAGTGGTCACACGCCCAACAACAGCCAGGCTCTGCTTTTAAGGTTGGGAATATGCTTTATCCACCTCTGTTTGGCTCCTTCTTGTATATGCAATGACTTGCCTGGGACAGTGAGGGCCGGGCCCGTACTGTGCTAGGAGCCTCTTTGTCCCTCCTTCTTCTGTGTGGGAGCAGGGACCAACTACTGTATAATTACGCTTTCTCCTGTTCATCTGGTCTGTAGGGGACTTTTTTTTACTTTGTTTCCTGCTCCTGTCCAGGAAAGCCTCCCTTTTCATTTGCAAAGCACTCTTGCTCTGAGCCTAGCTGTAACCAAGGCTATAAATCAGGTGTGTTTCTTGGCCACATTTGGTCTTTGTGGGCTCTCTACACCCTCCCTCACCTGCCTGGCTCCCGCCCTTCCTTGGTTTGGATTTTCTTTACCAAGTGTGCCTTCCTGTGTGCTGAGAGTAAGGGCGGAGGATCGCTTGTAATTGCTTATGGTCTAGGCACCCAGCTCTACCACGGCTCCGCAGTCCTTAGACACAGTGCCCACTTCTGCTTCATACTGGGATCCCACTCTCAGCTCCATCAGTGCAACTCAGTTCATACACTCCAAGCCCTCAGCCGTGCCAGTGGCAGTAACCCCACACACCCTGTCTGCCAGACCACCTCAGTTCTTACAGCCAGTACACACTGCTGTTCCAGTACTGGGACCTCGGGCACAGCTCCATCAGTGCACCTCAGTTCACACACTCCAAGCCCCTCAGCCGTGCCCGTGCCAGAACCCCACACACGCTCCCTGCCAGAGCACCGCCTTTCTTGCAGTCAATACACTCAGCTACTCCAGTACTGGGACCTCGGGTGCAGCTCCTTCAGGCCACCTCAGTTCAAACACTCCATGCCCTCAGCAGTGCCAGTTCCAGGAAGCCCACACACGCAGTCTGCCAGAGCACCTCAGTTCTTACAGCTAGTAAACACTGCTGTTCCAGTACTGGAACCTCGGGGACAGCTCCATCAGTGCACCTCAGTTCACAGCCTCCAAGCCCCTCAGACGTGCCAGAACCCCACACACGCCATCTGCCAGAGCACCGCAGTTCTTACAGCTAGTAAACACTGCTGTTCCACTACTAGAACCTCAGGGACAGCTCCATCAGGGTACCTCAGTTCACAGCCTCCAAGCCCCTCAGCCATGCCAGGACCCCACACACTCTGTCTGCCAGAGCACCTCAGTTCTTACAGTCACTACACTCTGCTGTTCCAGTACTAGGACCTCAGGCTCAGCTCCACCAGTGCACCTCAGTTCACACACTCCAAGCCCTCAGCCAGTGCCAGGAGCCCCACACACGGTCTGCCAGAGCACCTCAGTTCTTGCACTCAGTACACTCTGCTGCTCCAGTACTGGGACCTCGGCACAGCTCCATTAGTGCACTGCAGTTCTTACAGTCAGTACACTCTGCTGTTCCAGTACTAGGACCTCAGGCTCAGCTCCACCAGTGAACTTAAGTTCATACACTCCAAGCCCTCAGCCGTGCCAGTGCTACGAACCCCACACACACTGTCTGCCAGAGCACCGCAGTTCTCGCAGTCAGTACACTCTGCTGCTCCAGTACTGGGACTGCAGGCGCACCTCCATCAGTGCACCTCAGTTCACACACTCCAAGCCCCTCAGCTGTGTCACAACCCCACACACGCTGTCTGCCAGAGCACCGCAGTTCTTACAGTCAGGACACTCTGCTGTTCTAGTTCTAGGCCCTCGGATGCAGCTCTATCAGTGCGCCTCAGTTCTACCCCTGCGAGGTCACTTCCTTTTCTATACTGGGACCCCGCTCACATACAGTTCCATCACAGCAGCTCAATTCTTACATTCAGTCCCACTGCCAAGCCAATACTGGACCCAAAAGAGCAAAACACAGCTCAGCCAGTTCACCTCAAGTCTAACATCCAACGCCACTGTTGATGGGAACCACCACAGCTCCACAGAATCCATCAATTCCAACATTCAGTGAACATTTCTTCTCAGTACTAAGGCTCACACACACACACACACACACACACACACCCTTCAGGACTCCTCGCTTCTGTGGTTCAGAGGCAATGCCTTTCCCATGCTGGGCCCCACTCGCTGCTTCACTGGGGCACCTCCTGGCTAACACTCTGCATCCAACAGGCACTCCAATACTAGGTTCCACACATAGCTCCATTAACATACCTCACTTCTGACCTTGTGTGCTCGTTACTATTCCAGTACTGCAGCCCACATACAGCTCTGCACCTCAACCCTAACCTGCAGCACCCCTTTATTCAAATACCAATAATCACATGGCGCTCCGTTTCTCAGTCCTCATCCAGTGCCTTTCTCTTATCCCAGCACTAGGCCTGGACACAGTTCTGTTTATACCCCCAATCCTGATCTGAAGTGCCCCAATATTGCTGTATTGGGGTTCACATACACCTCTGCTAATTCACCTCCTGCTGGTCTGCAGTGCCCCCTGCTGTCCCACTCTCTGACTTCTGTTTGAGGACCTGGGGATCTATTCTTACCTGACATCTTTATTTGGGAGGGTCTGTTTCACCTATCTCACTCCGTCCTTTCCTTTACTCTGTTTACTCTCAATGTTTTCTTTCTCACACACTTTTCTCTTTCCAGCTCTTAAAATCCACACGTTAACAGTTTTGCTTAGCTAGTTATTTCTACTTCTCTCCCTCCCTTTTTTATTTCCCTCTTCCTCTTGCTACCTCATCTTTCAAACTCACAAAAACGTGGTTATTTCTTTCCTTGTTTTGTTACTCTCTTTTTTCTTCATCAGGTGTTCATTCTTTCATTATATTCGATTCATTCTTTCTTTGTCTATTTTATTTCTCTTTCCTTTGACTCAGTGTGCGTTCTTTCACTTTTTTCAGATCTTTCTTTCTTCCTTTCTCTGGTGTTTTTTTCATCTTTATCTGTCAATTCACGCTTTACAATAAATCCCTTTTTTCCCATCTGTGTGCAGAAGCCACAAGGTACTTGTTGGGACCCGAAGTGTCAAAGTGGTTTTCCCACTCTGTGTCTGTGGGAAATGTGTCACTACACACATGCCCCGGTTCGTTCCCTACTTGTTTCTCTCACCATCTCTCTTTTTCTCTCTAAAGTTAATTTTTCTCTTTCTTTTCACACTTCTTGCATTATTTGTTCCTCTTTATCTTTCGCTCGCTCGCTTCTTCCCTTTTTTCTTTTGTCTCACACGTTTGCTCTATTTCTTCTCTTTGTTGTGTTTTCATTTTCTTGTTCTTTTATTTCTTTGCGACCCCTTCTCTTTCTTCCTTTTGTCTGTTGTATTTTTTTGCTTCTCTTTTTCTGCTCATCCACTTTCTCTCCTGAGGCCGAGTTATCAATGGAGCAACAGGTGCAGTGGCACCGGGGCCCAGAGACCTATGGGCCTCAGGCGGCCGGCAGCTTTGGGAGGGAGGGGGGCGGGCGGGGCACACACACACACACACAAACACACACACACACACAGACTCATTCTTTCATACACAGACACGCACGCTCATCCATTAACAACACTCATTCCATTCAAACATGCACGCACGCACCAAACATTCATTTTACAAGATCACACATATTCATTCTTTCACACACACATGCACGCACATCCATTAACAACACTCATAACACTCAAACATGCACGCGCGCACCAAACATTCAATGTAAAACATAACACACATACATATACACACACACACACACACTTACCTTTAGCCTCCAGGTCCCAGGAGGGTTGGAACTGCTGCCTTCCCTCATTGGCTGACCTGAGGTCAGCCAATGAGGGAAGGCAGCAGTCCCAGCCTCGTCACAGAGTGGGATGGGGTCAGTGAGACTGCTGATCCCACCCCACCCCACTCTGTGACGAAGTGTCACTGATTGACACTCACCCTGGGCACTTCAGGGCTTAAACTGAAGCGCCCAGGGAGAGTGTCAATGGGTGACGCTTTCCTCGTCACCCAGGGGAGGGCCTCGAGGCACCTTTGCTGAGCTGAGGAGGTCACGCCCATAGGAGCTGTGAACTCCTCAGCCCAGCCAAGTTCAGCTCAGGCAGCCAGGAGTCTGCGCAAATCGCGCATGTCTACTCCTGGCTGCCTGACCTGAGCATGAAGAGTGTCTGTCAGGCTGACCTTTGTTCAGCCTGACAGACACTCTTCATGGGGTGGGGGTAGCGTGGCCCCTCCGCCCTAAAGGACGGCCGCCACTGCTCAACTCTAATTACTGCTGTATTTTCCTACTGAAATTGCAGTCAATCTTTCTCCTTTCTTACTCCAGGGCCCGTGACACCGTTACTACGCCACATGTCCGCTCCATCTTTACTCCCGACTCCCTCTTTCCTTTCACCCTCCAATCCGTCCAAATGATATTTTTTTTAATGGTGTTTTGAGCATTACACTCTGATGCCAAAAGTCTATTTCTGATAAAGGTTTATGTGATAATTATATATGTTTTAAGGTAGAAGAAGAAGGCAAATGGAAGTGCTTTAGTTAAATGCTGGGCCAAAGGAATTATATGGCAGGAAAAGACGAAATTATGAGGCAGGGTGACCAATTTATGTGGCAAGAAAAGTCCAGTAATGAATTTACAGTGCCAATAGCTCTAACTCAAAACAATGTGAGAGCTATTGCATTGCAAATGCTTGTTTTTGTGTACGACTGATGTCACTGCTTTGTACACTCCTATTCCCCTGCAAGAAGGTTTAGAAGTGATCAAATGGGCTTTACTTCAATCACCTGAGGTCCAGGCCAACAAAGTGTTCTTATTAGAGATCCTGCATTTTTGTCTTTCCTACGGCTATTTTAAGTAGGATATTCAATTTTATTTGGAAAGGACGGGGACCTCCATGGGGTTTTCAGGAGGTCCTTCATATGCAAATATGTTCATGGTCAAACTGGAGGAGGAATCATCCTTAATAACACAATTTGGAGTGAGAATTTGATGTATGCTCGGTACATTGAAAATATTTTTCTGATTTGGCGCAGCACAAGAGATAATCCTGAGAACCTAATAGCACAGTTGAACACTAGAAATCCTAGGATCACACTGACCCAGACCATTAGCGTCAGGTGTATTTCATTTGTGGATGTTTGGCTCAATCTGGATGAAAGTGGAAACCTACTGATCGCAATAGTGCCCTGTGATTTGACAGTTTTGATCCAGCTTCTTTGAAGACTTATTTGTCATATTCACAATTTCTCTGAATCAAAGGAGTCATGTCTGGTCCGAACACATACATTAAACATTAGCAGCATAGAAATCAGCTTTCCGAGAGCGAGGTTCCTTGACCGGGCCTTTGGATGATATGGCCATTGAAGCGAATTCCCACGAACGTCCATGCCTATTGCAAAAGGAGCAATCCTCGAACACAGAGTGCAATAGTTTTATGTCCAAATGTTGCACAAATCGCTAATGTTTGAAAAGATGATCTGTAGACAATGGGAAGTTTTACAAATGAACCGGACTTCAAAGGCATTTTCAAACAAAAGTCAGAGTTTGGATCTCCCGGATGCAAAAACTTAGAAGAGTCGTCATCCTCTGTTCCCAACCCTTCCAGCACTGCGTGGCGAGGGACTCAGAAGTGCCACAATTGTACCCACTGCAACAACGTGACACGGGACGACTATCAGTCACCCCAGAGCAGGTACATGTGTGAAACATGCAGCTCCTCCTGTCTCATCTGCTGCATCAAGTGTCCTTGTGGTCTGGCAGACGGTAGCCAGGGAGCGAGGAAGATCAAAATCCATATCATGGGACACAAAAGAATAATACGTAAAACAAATATAACTTCCAACTCAGCAGCCCATTGGCTGGAGTTCAAGCATAACATCGCTCGTTACGTCTTCAAGTGGTTGGAGTGGTAAGTCCTAGTTTGGAAATGGACACCATGAAATTGTGATTACGAGAATCATTTAGAATACGATACTTTGAAACTGGGACTCCAAGAGGTCTCAATGATGACTTAGAACTATCGCGTTTTCTCTGACACAGCAGATAACAGGGATATCTCCTGTTCTCCTTGGTTGATCCAACACTCTTAGTTCATGCATGACAGGATACTCTTTTCACCTGCCTCTTAGGCAGGCAAGGTGGTTTCAAAGACATGGTTTGAAAGCACCATTTCATAGAAATTGTGGTGGATTATTCGATGCGTGCCGTATCACACGGTTATTTAAAATCACTGTTATGGCTTCTTTTTCGCTGTAATTTTGTTTTACTCTCTGGCGCTATTGTACAGTTCTTCACCACGGCTTCCTTCTTGTCCTGTCTGGTCCTTTAGTTCTTCTTCTCATCTCTTTATGAAATCTTGGTGAACACGTTTTTCAATACAATACCATGTGACCAAGCACAGAGGAGCACTATTGTTTCACCGTGGCTCAAAACTCCTTCCAGCTGCCACGTGATACCGTCACTGTGTTGTTTTTCGTTTCTATTCTGTGTTTGTTCTGTTTATCTTTTTTTTTTTTTTACTTTTTTACATTGGTTCAAGGAATTTTCACATTAGGTTTCCATTGCAGGTTCGCATTGTTTTTGGTACCGGTTGTGTGTACTCTTGGCTTTGGTTTATGAAGCAGGCTACATGGTCTAGTTGTTATCTGGGCACCCGTGTCCTTGATGTCGGGGTCCCACGTTGGGCGGGGGCTTCAGACGGAACAACGCAGGCTATGGCGGAAGGTGACTGCTATGGGTTGGTAGTCTAGGTCTGAGGGGGGTTGTGTCCCTTTGGGTGGTCAGTGGACATGGATGGGTTTGTGTATGTGCCCCAGAGGTCTGGGTGGATCTCATTCAGTTTCTCTTTGGCCCGGGCAGGGTTCGCCCCATCGTTGGCCTGTTGTTCTGGGTGAAGAAGTTCGGATCCAGATCACTCCTCAGGTATATTGTTCACCGTTGTCTCTAAGGTGACAGGAGCTGCACGTTATTCCACGATGACTGCTTTTGTGAGCCATTTTTTAGGCCGGTTTGATGATAATACGGCTCGGAGACTATCGAGCCTGTGTGGACATGGATTAACAGGGAACATGCATTGACGGTTTCCATGCATGTTTGGCATGTTTGGATTAACAGGGAGCAAGTATATGACGGTTTCCATGCATGTTTGGCATGTTTGGATTAACAGGGAGCAAGTATATGACGGATTCCATGCATGTTTGGATTAACAGGGAACAAGTATATGATGGTTTCCATGCCTGTTTGGCATGTTTGGCATGTTTGGATTAACAGGCAGCAAGTATATGATGGTTTCCATGCATGTTTGGCATGTTTGGATTAACAGGGAACACGTATATGACGGTTTCCATGCATGTTTGGCATGTTTGGATTAACAGGGAGCAAGTATATGACGGATTCCATGCATGTTTGGATTAACAGGGAACAAGTATATGATGGTTTCCATGCATGTTTGGCATGTTTGAATTAACAGGCAGCAAGTATATGATGGTTTCCATGCATGTTTGGCATGTTTGGATTAACAGGGAACACGTATATGACGGTTTCCATGCATGTTTGGCATGTTTGGATTAATAGGGAGCAAGTATATGACGGTTTCCACGCATGTTTGGCATGTTTGGATTAACAGGGAACACGTATATGACGGTTTCCATGCATGTTTGGCATGTTTGAATTAACAGGCAGCAAGTATATGATGGTTTCCACGCATGTTTGGCATGTTTGGATTAACAGGGAACACGTATATGACGGTTTCCACGCATGTTTGGCATGCTTGGATTAACAGGGAACACGTATATGACGGTTTCCATGCATGTTTGGCATGTTTGGATTAACAGGGAGCAAGTATATGACGGATTCCATGCATGTTTGGATTAACAGGGAACAAGTATATGATGGTTTCCATGCATGTTTGGCATGTTTGAATTAACAGGCAGCAAGTATATGATGGTTTCCATGCATGTTTGGCATGTTTGGATTAACAGGGAACACGTATATGACGGATTCCATGCATGTTTGGATTAACAGGGAAACAGGCAGCAAGTATATGACGGTTTCCATGCATGTTTGGCATGTTTGAATTAACAGGCAGCAAGTATATGATGGTTTCCATGCATGTTTGGCATGTTTGGATTAACAGGGAACACGTATATGACGGTTTCCATGCATGTTTGGCATGTTTGGATTAATAGGGAGCAAGTATATGACGGTTTCCACGCATGTTTGGCATGTTTGGATTAACAGGGAACACGTATATGACGGTTTCCATGCATGTTTGGCATGTTTGAATTAACAGGCAGCAAGTATATGATGGTTTCCACGCATGTTTGGCATGTTTGGATTAACAGGGAACACGTATATGACGGTTTCCACGCATGTTTGGCATGCTTGGATTAACAGGGAACACGTATATGACGGTTTCCATGCATGTTTGGCATGTTTGGATTAACAGGGAAACAGGCAGCAAGTATATGACGGTTTCCATGCATGTTTGGCAGTGAGCAGTTTTGCATGTGAGGGGTTGGGCGCTCCGGCCTCACTGGTTAGTTTTGTAGTCACACAGGTTGGTTCATGTCAGAGGCTCTCATCGTCTTGCATCATATGACTGGTTGCTGGCTAACACCGGGGAGCCGCCCAGCGGTGTGAACTGGCACCAGGAGTGATCTGCTACACACAGTGCAGAGCTGGGGGCGGGTGAAGGTTTGGTGTTGCTTGGCTGACATGTGACTCATTTCTCTCTTCGTCCCCTGTTTTTCTTCCTTTATACTTTTCCTTTCTCTCATGTTTTCTTTTTGTGAAGTAGCATTACCCTTGAAGAAGGGACACTCAGTCCCAGAATGCATTAGGTACTATAGATCATCATGGATCTCGCTGTTTTGAGGTAGTTTGCAATTTTGGACACCCAAGCATATGTTATGTTGTACTACAGATGAAACAATTACCAATACAATCTCAAGTGTATTGTGCAATTTGTGCTGGAATTAAACCATTGGGTTACTTCCTGATATTTGGATAAATTGCGTTAAACTTGAGATTTTTTCTTTCCTGCTGTGCGCATTGGGTCCTAACCATGCTAGTGGTCCGGTATTCAGTCAGTTTTATTGCAACACGCTTCTGGCAAAACACGTCCCTTTACAGCACACAATATTTCCACAACAGTATTTAAACAATTCAAAAACAAGTTTTATTAGCTGGGAGTGCAGGTTATTCTCATTATAAAGCCCTTTATGTTGCAGGAACTGGTGCTTGCTAGGCCCAAGAATGATCTTACATCTGCTACATGTAGGAAGGTAGCCTCTTTCTAGCCTTGTTACCCCCACTTTTGGCCTGTTTGTGAGTATATGTCAGGGAGTTTTTACTGTCTCACTGGGATCCTGCTAGCCAGGGCCCAGTGCTCATAGTGAAAACACTATGTTGTCAGTGTGTTTGATATGTGTCACTGGGACCCTGCTAGCCAGGACCCCAGGGCTCATAAGTTTGTGGCCTATATGTGTTCCCTGTGTGGTGCCTAACTGTATCACTGAGTCTCTGCTAACCAGAACCTCAGTGTTTATGCTCTCTCTGTGTTTAAAATTGTCACTGCAGGCTAGTGACTAATTTTACCAATTCTCATTGGCACACTGGAACACCCTTATAATTCCCCAGTATATGGTACCTAGGTACCCAGGGTATTGGGGTTCCAGGAGATCCCTATGGGCTTCAGCATTTCTTTTGCCACCCATAGGGAGCTCAGACAATTCTTACACAGGACTGCCACTGCAGCCTGAGTGAAATAACGTCCACGTTATTTCACAGCCATTTTCACTGCACATAAGTAACTTATAAGTCACCTATATGTCTAACCCTCACTTGGTGAAGGTTAGGTGCAAAGTTACTTAGTGGGTGGGCACCCTGGCACTAGCCAAGGTGCCCCCACATCGTTCAGGGCAAATTCCCCGGACTTTGTGAGTGCGGGGACACCATTACACGCGTGCACTACATAGAGGTTAATACCTATATGTAGCGTCACCATGGTAACTCCGAACATGGCGTTGTAACATGTCTAGGATCATGGAATTGTCACCCCAATACCATTTTGGTATTGGGGGGACAATTCCATGCATCCCGGGTCTCTAGCACAGAACCCGGGTACTGCCAAACTGCCTTTCCGGGTTTTCAACTGCAGCTGCTGCCAACCCCTTAGACAGGTTTCTGCCCCCCTGGGGCCTGGGCAGCCCAGTCCCAGGAAGGTAGAACAAAGGAGTTCCTCTGAGAGAAGGTGTTACACCCTCTCCCTTTGGAAATAGGTGTGAAGGGCTGGGGAAGAAAGGAGGCTTGGCTACTGAAAGAGGTAAGCACCTATCAGCAGGGGTCTCTGACATCACCTGCTGGCACTGGCCACTCAGAGCAGTCCATTGTGCCCCAACACCTCTGAATCCCAGATGGCACAGGTCTGGGACACACTGGAGGAGCTCTGGGCACCACCCCTGGGGTGGTGATGGACAGGTGAGTGGTCACTCCCCTTTCGTTTGTCCAGTTTCATGCCAGAGCAGGGACTGGGGGTCCCTGAACCGGTGTAGACTGGCTTATGCAAGTAGGGCACCATCTGTGCCCTTCAAAGCATTTCCAGAGGCTGGGGAAATCTACCCCTCCCCAGCCTGTAACACCTATTTCTAAAGGGAGAGGGTGTAACACCCTGCTCCCAAAGGAAATGCTTTGTTCTGCCTTCCTGGGACTGAGCTGATCAGATCCCAGGAGGGCAGAACCCTGTCTGTGAGGTGGCATTAGCTGTAGCTGCAGTGCAAACCTCAGAGAGCTGGTTTGGCAGTACTGAGGGTCCATGGTGGAGCCCCCAAGATGCATAGAATTAGCTCCCCAATACCAGATTTGGAATGGGGGGCCAATTCCATGCTCTTAGACACCTTACATGGCCATATTCGGGGTTACCATTGTGAAGCTATATGTAGGTATTGACCTATATGTGGTGCACGTGTTTAATGGCGTCCCCGCACTCACAAAGTCCGGGGAATTGGCCCTGGACTGCGTGGGGGCACCTTTGCTAGTGCAAGGGTGCCCTCACAGTTAGTAACTTTGCACCTAGCCTTCATTAAATGAAGGTGAGACATATAGGTGACTTATAAGTTACTTAAGTGCAGTGAAAATGGCTGTGAAATAGTGTGTGCACTATTTCACGCAGGCTGCAATGGCAGGGCTGTGCAAGGGTTTGTCTGAGCTCCTTATGGGTGGCAAAGGAAATGCTGCAGCCCTTAAGGATCTCCTGGAACCCCAATGCCCTGGGTACCTAGGTACCATATACTAGGGACTTGTAAGGGGGTCCAGTGTGCCAACTGAAATTGCTAAATGAAGTCACTAGACTATAGTGACAAATTTAAAAGCAGAGAGAGCATAAGCACTGAGGGCCTGGTTAGCAGAGCCTCAGTGACACGGTTAAGCACTGCTGACAACACACACATTAGGCCACAAACTATGAGCACTGGGGTCCTGGCTAGCAGTATCTCAGTGAGACAGACAAAACACACTGACATATAGGGGTTTCACTATGAGCACTGGGGTCCTGGCTAGCAGGATCCCAGTGACACAGTAAAAACACACTCACACACTCACAAACAGGCCAAAAGTGGGCGTAACCATGCCAGAAAGAGGCTACTTTCTCACAGCTTCACACGTCTTTTAGTGCTTTGTCGTACTCCTCTTTTGTACGACCAAACACTTCTGACTGTTCTTATTATATCCTGAAATATCTTGTCAGCAGACGACACGCCGAAGCTCAGGTGTTTGTATCTAAATAACCCTAGGTGCGTGGAGAATGTTGTGATATAGCATGACTGAGGGCCCGGTTCTAGTCAGTGGTAGCCTTTGAACGGGTCTAGCTTAAAGAATATGCAAGCTCCATTAAGGCAGCTGATCATGTCTTTTAGGTGTGGACCTGGGTGTCTCTCCATTTCTATTGCTGTGTTTGGCTGCACATGTCTACCCAGATGCATATTTTCTGAGTATTTTGGTTTGGTACAGCTACAATGGAGGACAGCCATGGCATTGGTCTATTTATTGGTTCAATAATGTCTTGCTCTAGTAGACTTTGAACGTATTCTTCCACTTAGGGCTGTAGATGTACTGGTACACATCTGTGATTTTGAGCTACTGGTTGGACTGTTTCATTGATGTGGAGTGTGACTTGCATCCCCTTCAGTTTCCGAAGCCCTTGAAATAGCACTGGCTGCTCCTTCATGATGCAATGGTGAGCAGACACATTGTACGTCATGGCAATGAGTCCCATAAGTTGCGCAGTCATGTTTGCTGAGAACACATGGGCCTGGAACTTCACCCTTTAGGACATGCACCTCATCTTGTAATGATGTTTTTCCGTACATTAGCGTTTCAGAGGATTTACCTAGGTTAGACATGGGGCATCTTGCTACGAGCCACCCTCCTGATCATACCTGTGCAGTCTTCTTTGCCGGTGGTCCTGTTCCCTTTGTCTACCTGGGATGTTTGTTTGAGAGCCTGTAGGTTCCCTAGGAGAGAACCGCGAGGTGAGCCATTGTGTTTACTGTGAGCTGAGCTATTCTGCTTGACATTCCAGCTCCTCCGTGCCCCTCCCTGTTCCTTGTAGAAGCTTGGTGGGCTGGGGTAGACACTTGCTCTTACCTGTGTTTAGCTGCCCTAACTCTGCTAGGAGGGATGATGGTCAGTGCCTCCTGGTCTGGAGGTAATTCAAATTCCTCTCTGGAGAACAGCCCGGGATGATACCAAGAGCCTGTCCTGAAGGATAATAACTCAACCTTGCATGCCTTGTATATGCAGTGAGCAGGAAACACTGATAGGCCTGATGATTGGAGGGACGCCCAGGGTTCAAAAGTAGCAAACCCTCTGATTGGATCAGCCTATCATTCGGAGGTGATAAACGTCTGGCATCATTGGTCAGTGGTTGTTCAAGACTGGTCTTCAGTTCTAACAAGCATCTACAGAAGCCAGCTGTGGGCCCACGGTATAAAGGCAAGGAAGCTTGCTCACCGCGTCTGAACTTGAGAGTTTTCTCTGTGACGGATGGATTCTGCTGAGAAGGAATGTGCCAGGTGTGAAAGAGCAAAATGATCAATCAGCAACCTGATTGCAGATGCAGAGGGCCAACTGTTTGTGGGTTTTGTCGGAGGGGAGCAGCATAGGCTTGGATGACAAGGAAATTGCAAACAGCTGCTCAAGATAAGGAAACTTGCAGCACATCAACAGAGGGAGACGGGGAAGCTTGATTCAACCAAGCCTTTGAATGTGAGGTCACTTCTGCCCAGACCCCTCACCTGTGCTGTCGGATTCTGGGATACTTACAGTTACAGTCTGTAGCTGGGGAAGAGTGTTCTGTGGTACAGGCCGCCTACCTTTCTCTTTGTGATACATGGGGGTATCAGGGTGTACTGGCACTCTGGCCAGCTAATACCCTCCTACAGCTAGTCAGTGGCTACTGGTCTAGTGGGACTCCAGTAAAATGTGCCAAGACATCAGGTACCTGTGAACAGATCCCTGATGTCACCAGAGCAGTGTCCTTGCTAAGGACAGGAGGGCACTTCTGTTCTTTGGGTGGTGGGTTCTGGGGCTGATCTGGAACGTTTGACTTCACATCATATGCTGAAACTACACCATTGCCATACAAGGATTGGTATCATGGCTCTATTGAATGAGAGTAACCCTGTGCAACGTGGTCTATAATATGCAATGCTAATTGTGTGTCTACATGCTAACTGTGTTTGTATAGTGCTTAGTGTTTAGGTGCTATAATAATTTTTGGGGTCAGAACTCTGGCCCAGAGGGTTGTAGAGATGACTGTTTTTCGCTGTTTATCCTAGTTTTATGTGCAGTATATTTCTCTTATGTATATCAAAGTACTTTTCTTTTTAAAAAGTAAAGCACGGACTGGACATTGATCTTATTATCTGGTAGTACAATGTCCCTGTATTCTGAATGTCTAAACCCACGTCACCTCCTTGAGTAAGCCTTGGACTGCTCTGCCTCACTAACCTGAGAGAGTCAAGTGCTGGACAGGAGTATTTGGTTATCCAGGTCTGGGTCCACTGGTACTGGGGCCCGGGACACCAGTGGGGGACATGCCAGTTGATGCAATTGGTGCGGGGTAGCCCCTGAGTGCCCAGGAAACTGGGCGTAACATCTTGCATAGTGGTTTGACTTTGTACTTGAATTCTTGGGTTGTCCTCTTTCTGCTTTTGACTGCCCCATCTTGCGGACATTTGCAAAATGGTTGTCGTTGTTGAATTCCCTACAATTCAGTCCTATAGTGGGGCAGACACCAGCATGCAGGTATGCAAGTCCACATCACAAGCATGCTCTGTCACTCTTGTTTGGTGGCAGAGCTTGTTTGTCTATGTCCTTGCTGCTGACTTTTGATGTACTTGTTCTAGAGTTCTTGTTTGCCCATTTTCCTTGTTTATTGCGGGAGTCAGGGCTCTGGAATCAGTCCTTGATCTAGCCAGTATTTTTTCCACCATGTTTGTCTATTTTATTATCTTGGTGTGAAAAGTTGTTGAGTAACATACTTCTATAATTTGCAGTGGTATTGCTTCCTCGTTGTTGAATCTTTCAAATTAGCAGTAAATCACCAGTTTCCGCAGCTTGATGGTGAAGTTATCTAGTGATTCATCAGCCCTTTGACGTGCTGTGTTGAACATGTATCATTCATAGTCAACGTTGCGCTGTGGGTCAAAACTCTCCGTAAGACATTTGATCAGAACATTGTATTTGGCTATGGCCCCAGGTGGGAATGTCACGAGTAGGTCCTCTACATCGTCTCCGACCAGAATGAGGAAAAAGTCCCTGGCTTGTTTGTCACTGTGGTTCTTGCATGTGGCTCGCACATTGTGTTCAAAATGCCTAATCCAGTTTTCCCACCAGGCTCCTTTGGTCTGGGGGTCAAATGATAGGGAACATCAAAATATTGAGCTGGACATGGCTTCTTCAACCCTTTCATGCATTTGTTTGTTTGGCAATTACAGCGATAGTCGATTCGCCGTAGGTGATGAAGACTTTTGCATCTTTAAACATCGCTAAACTGTCCAGGTGTTTAGAGGATCACTTTTTTGTCAGTTGCCTGCCTTTAAAATGTCCATCACTATTCATTTCCATGGGAGATATGTTTTGCCTGACCTTACCATTGCTTCCTATGGATTTTCTCATTTGCCTCACCTCAAGATGGCAGATACCATTGATTTCTATTGGGAGTTTGTCTGACTCCAAGGTGGTGCGATAAAGATTTTATGTCCTGAGTCCCACAGAAATGCTTCCTGGGATGATTCTTTGCAGAGGAAAGTTGTGGTTCAATTCTATGTCAGGACCGGAGGCTCAGATTATGCTTCTCTTTCTATGCTTTATTTTTTCAGCAGCCAATTAAAAGAGATCTTTTTTAAAAACTACACTTCCCATAACCTACCATAATCATGTGACCAACCACAGAGATAGCCCACATATATAAACTCCTGACATCATCAGACTTCCTCTTTCTTTGCTGCTCTGCAGCCAGTTAAGTACACACTTGTCATTATTTATGTACTTTGGTAATTGCATTCATGACTGTTTTAGCGCATCACTTTGCAAGCGCTACTGTTTTCAGTGCATTGCAGTTTCATTATTTGGGAGCGCTTCAGCCTCCCGGGACGCAAAGTCTTTTGCACTCCCCTTTGGTGGGGTGGGAGAGGGAGCAGAGATGCGGCTGCCATCTTGGATTGGTCGCGTCTCCTCGGTCTAGTCCTCCGGGGCTCTTTAAGACCTACTAGCACATGCGTGCATGCGCGCATTGGTCCGTGAGTCCGATCAAAGTTTTTCAGACATGCTGGGGCAGCGTTAGTGGTGCGCGTCACCATTCTCAGCCAGATTTACCTACCCAGAAATCGTTTTTGATTGTTCTTAGTGCCTTTGGATTGCTCCCAATGCCCTGTGGTATCAGAGTGTACCCAGGGTTGTAAAACTGTGCATAGGCTTTGTCTAGAGTGTTCTGGCGCCTCACTCCACATTTTAATTTACTAATATTTGCGCCTGTTGGGGTTTACACTCCCCCTGTTTAGTGCTAAGGTTCATATATATACATTATATATCATGGCCCAGTATGATCCTTATGAGGAAGACAGAGGGGAATACCAAGAGTTTCCCCCTTCTTTTGAGGAAAGCCTGGTGAAGGCTTTAGACTCTAATGTAACAATTGTCAGTGAACAAAGCTCTGGCCAGAGCCCTAGGCCCCCTGACCTCTCATCTAAAAGGTTTTGCTCACCAACAGGGCTGGTTACCTCCGCTGACTGTGTCTACTGACCCTAATTCCACATCTACCTCGTTGTCAGAGGGTCAAGGCAAGGGTAAAAGTAAAGCAAAAAAGTGGCATTCTGAGGCTTTTAAGAAGTTGTTTACGACAATCTTGGAAAAGCATGGTTTCAGGCATGCTCTTACGCAAACATCCTCAGCGGATGACCCCTCAAAAGATTTGGACGCTTCCGGGTCAGATTCATCCAAAGGATATTCCAACAGCGATCAGGACGACGCTCCTGGTCCTAGCAAGAAATGACGTCTGGCGCAGGGGGTGGACACAGCATCTAACCCTCCTAAGGTACTTACCTTCGATCCTTCAGAGATTATCCATCCCCGTTCCACTAATTGGTCCCCTCTTCCGGAGGTTGCCAGCTATGTACAATTGCATTAGGACAAGGTTTAGACAAAGAAGTCAGGGCGAGGCTCAAATCAGAATGTCTCAGGGCAGATCTGGAAGGCAAGGTAGCGGACACTCCTGAGGTTGACCCGACCATGGTCCATTTTATGAAAAAGTGGGCCTGGGACCCCAAAAAAGGACTGGATAGAGCCTGGCGATCTTGTCAGGGTACGTTGTTGAATATTTCAGGTCCCATTACTAAAATTTTGGAGTTGGGTTTCCTAGCCAAAGAGTCTGGTGTCCCTGTGGATCCAGACGTTTTAATTGGCTGGGCTCAGCGAGCAGTATGTCAGTTAGGTAATGCCAACATCGCCATGTCCACCGAACGACGACGTTCAATTCTCATGCGTATAGATCCTAAATTAAATGATCTCGCTCCCTCTGAATCTGGACCCATTGCCCAATGATTGTTATTTGGGGCTCCCTTTGTGAAGGACCTGGCAAAGTTTGTGGCGACCTACAACACCCTAGATAAGACACACCTGTCTTTAAAAAAGGTTTTCCGCAATACCCTTTTTGGAAGGGCTGGACGTTATAGACCCCCACTCGTCAGGCCGCGGATTTTACCAGGGCTCACAGCACGAGGCCTTCAACATATATCGCAATTCCTGGCAGGACCAAGCCTCAGACCAAACCTTCTACCCTTCCAGATCTCGTGGAGGTTGCCAGCGATTCCGTCGAGGCAGAGGCTATCAAAAACACAACCAAGACACAGGATATTCAGGTGAGGATAATACCCTCTTCAGAGGTGATTTTGGGGGGAAGGATTCAGTTGTTCCTACACAATTGGTCAAACATTACTCAGGACTCCTGGGTTCTAGAATCAGTTCAGGGTTCCAAACTGGAATTTTACACTTACCCGATACAGGATTCACGACCACGGGAAATATATTTTTCCCTACGAGATCAGGAGCTCATGTCAGAGGAAATTATGTCCCTGTTGCGAAAAGGTGCCATTTGTCATTCTTCTTCTTATCCTAGGGGTTTCATCAGCAATGTCTTTCTAGTCAGCAAAAAAGAGGGGGGACCCCGTTTAGTTCTCAACTTGAAAAGCTTAAATTCGTGGCCAGTATACCGGCATTTCAATATGGAGGATATCCATCTTCTAAGGGATTTGCTCCAGGAGGGCGATTGGATGGTGAGACTAGATTTGAAAGACTCTTACCTCTCAGTTCCCATCTTCCCTCCTCACAGGTGTTTTCTTCAGTTCTTTTGGCAAGGGCAATGTTATGAGTACAAGGTCCTTCCATTCAGTCTTTTATCAGCCCCATGGTGTTTCACCAAACTGATGAGACCAGTGGTGGAAGCCCTCCGCAGCAGGAGTGTCAGGTTAATCATTTACCTTGACGATTTAATCCCGATGGCGCAGGACCCTCAGACTGTGCTCCTTCACTTATCATGGACAGTCCAGTTGTTGCAGGAACTGGGATTTGTCATCAACCAACCAAAGTCTTTCCTAATCCTTTCTCAACAGATGGAATTTTGGGGATTTCAGATCGATTCGGTGTCATCCCAGTTAATTCTTCCTCCTCAAAAGATTTGGAATATAAAGAAGGAGTTGAGATCTGCACTGCAAGCCCAGACAATATCGTTGAGATCCATAGCTCGGACCGTGGGTTTCCTAGCTTTGTCTATTCAAGGGATTTTCCCAGGACTCCTTCATTACAGGGCTCTCCAACCCCTAAAGATTCAACACCTGCAGAAAGGTCTATCGTATTCTGATGAGATTCATCTCTCTGCAGAGGCGAGGCTGGAAATGAATTGGTGGCTGAACCACATGGAAGCCTGGAATGGCAGAGCAATTTTCGTCAGGACTCCAGATGTTATTCTGGAATCGAGTGCCAGCAGATGGGGTTGGGGGCAAGGTGTGGACCCCTCTCCATGGGAGGTCATTGGAAGGAGAACGATCTTCAACTTCACATCAATTGTCTGGAGTTGTTAGCGGGATCCTTTGCGATCAGGAGCGCTTACCCAATCAAGTCGGATTGTTGCATTCTGTTGAGAATGGACAACGTCTTGTCAGTATGTTATGTCAACAGACTGGTGGCATGAGGTCTTGCACGCTAGCAGAGATTTCTAAGGACTTTTGGCACTTTTGTCGGCAACATCTGGTCTTGGGCATTGCAGAATATCTTCCGGGTACGAATAACTCGGTGGCGGACTGGTATTCCCGACATCCCCGGGATTTCAGCGATTGGAGGTTACATCCAAAGATTTTCAAACAGATCAATTGCATGTGGGGTCCTTTTTCAGTGGACCTGTTTGCCTCCAGAACCAATCGTCAGATTCCGGCCTTCTTCAGTTGGCGTCTGGAGTCAGACGCTCTGGCAATGAACGCGTTTTTGCAGGACTGGTCTCCCCGCAGAGGGTACGCATTTCCACCCTTCCGTATGATTGATACCCAGGGTTCTGTCATGTGATTGCCCCCCCATGCCAAATCTGGTATTAGAGTGCTAATCTCATGCATCCCCGGGGCTCCACCATAGACCCCGGGTACTGCCAAACCAGCTCTCTGGGGTTTTCTCTGCAGCTACCGCTGCTGCCAACCCACAGACAGGGTTCTGCCCTCCTGGGGTCTGGGCAGCCCAGTCCCAGGAAGGCAGAACAAAGAATTTCCTCTGAGAGAGGGTGATACACCCTCTCCCTTTGGAAATAGGTGTCAAGGGCTGGGGAGGAGTAGCCTCCCCCAGCCTCTGGAAATGCTTTGAAGGGCACAGATGGTGCCCTCCTTGCATAAGCCAGTCTACACCGGTTCAGGGAACCTCCAGACCCAGCTCTGGCGCGAAATTGGACAAAGGAAAGGGGAGTGACCACTCCCCTGTCCATCACCACGCCAGGGGTGGTGCCCAGAGCTCCTCCAGTGTGTCCCAGACCTCTGCCATCTTGAATCCAGAGGTGTGAGGGCACAATGGAGGCCTCTGAGTGGCCAGTGCCAGCAGGTGACGTCAGAGACCCCTCCTGATAGGTGCTTACCTGGCTAGGTGGCCAGTCCTCCTCTGAGGGCTATTTAGGGTCTCTCCTGTGGGCTTTTCCTCAGATAACGACTTACAAGAATTCACCAGAGTTCCTCTGCACCTCTGTCTTCAACTTCTGCCAAGGATCAACAGCTGACTGCTCCAGGACGCCTGCAAAACTGCAACAAAGTAGCAAGAAGACTACCAGCGACATTGTAGCGCCTAATCCTGCTGGCTTTCTCGAGTGTTTCCTGGTGGTGCATGTTTTGGGGGCTGCCTGCCAACATCCTGCACTGGAAGCCACAAAGAAATATCCTGTGGGCCGACGGAATCTTCCCCCTGCTCCAGCAGGCACCAAACTTCAGCGTCACCGGTACTCTGGGACCTCTCTCATCCTGACGAGCGTGGCCCCTGGAACACAGGTGGTGGACCCAAGTGACCCAGACTGTCCAGTGGTCCAACTGTCCAAATTTGGAGGAGGTAAGTTCTTGCCTCCCCTCTCCAGGCAGTAATCCTCTGCACTGCGTGAACTGCAGCTGCTAGGGCTTCTGTGCACTTTTGCAAGGAATCCTTCATGCACGGCCTAGCGCAGGTCTCCCGCACTCCGTCCTGCATTGCTCAACTCGCTGAGTTGACCTCCGGCTTCGTGGGACCCTCTTTTGTTGTGTTGAGATGACCGCCGGGCTCAGTTTTCTTGAACCCGTGTTCAAGTACTTCTGCGGGTGCTGCCTTCTTGTGTGTTGCTGAGGGACCCCTCTGTCTCTTCTCCCAAGTGGTGACATCCTGGTCCTTCCTGGGCCCAGGCAGCACCCTTTTTCTTCAACTGCAACCTTTGCAGCTAGCAAGGCTTGTTTGCGGTCTTTCACCAAATAAAATACTCTGCATCCTCCAGCACTCCGTGGGACATTTTTTTGCACAAAGGAAAAGTTCCTAGCACCTTTCGTTGTTGCAAAATCTTCAGCTTCTTCCATCCGGAGGCAGCCATTTTGCACCTTCATCTGGGGTTTAGTGGGCTCCTGCCCCCCGGACACTTTCACGACTCTTGGACTTGGTCCCCTTCCTTTGCAGGTCCTAAGGTCCAGGAATCAGTCTTCAGTGCTTTGCAGTCTGTTGTGGTCTTTGCAGAATCCTCTATCACAAGTTTAGTGTGTTTCTGGGGAAGTAGTATCAGTTTACTCCTACTTTTCAGGGTCTTGGGGTGGGTATCTTGAACACCCTTAGTGTTTTCTTACACTCCCAGCAACCCTCTACACACTACACTAGCCTAGGGGTCCATTCGTGGTTCACATTCCACTTTCAGAGTATATGGCTTGTGTTGCCCCTAGGCCTATTGTATCCTATTGTATTCTACAGTGTTTGCACTACTTTCTGACTGTTTTATGTCCCTGATTTTGGTTTGTGTGTATATTTTGTGTATTTTACTTACCTCCTAAGGGAGTATATCCTCTGAGATATTTTTGTCACAGTGTCACTAAAAAAAAGTACCTTTATTTTTGGTAACCCTGAGTATTGTGTTTCTTATGATATAGTACCTATATGATATAAGTGGTATAGTAGGAGCTTTGCATGTCTCCTAGTTCAGCCTACGCTGCTCTGCTATAGCTACCTCTATCAGCCTAAGCTGCTAAAACACTACTAATCTACTAATAAGGGATAACTGGACCTGGTGCAAGGTGTAAATACCATCAGGTACCCACTATAAGCCAGGCCAGCCTCCTACATTGGCGGCAGCGGTGGGATAAGTACTTGTAACGGCTTTACCACTTTGTCATTGGTGCTTTTCGTAAGAAAAACATATTCCAAATACTTAAAAATATACACAGTTAACCTAAACAGTCTAACTCTCTTTCTAAAAACTTTCTACAAAGTTTCTAAAACATTTTGAAAAGTTTGAAAAAGTTTTTCTTTTTTCTTTAAAAGTTTCTAAACTTTATTTTCTCTATCCTAAACTCTTTCTTGCAACTATGTCTGTAGTAGAGGCCACTCCCAAAGTTGTCCAGGCAACTTATGGCAGTTTAAACTTTGAAAGTTTGAGGGGTCTCTGCGTAGAAAGAAGTTTAAGCATTGGTAAGAACCCTACCAAAGATCTTCTCCTTAGCCTTCTCCTAGAAAGTGAGCAGAACCAGTCTGACCCATCCCAGGATCCGGAGGTAGAGGAGGAGGGTACCCAGGAAGAATCAGGGGAGGGCCCTGAGGACTCTGGGGAGGGTTCCTCCAAAGACCTGTCAGCTAACAGGCCACCTAGTGAAACTGGTAGTGAGAGGGGGTCACACATCAGTAGGGCACCTTTCACTCCAAAAGGCCAGGTAACTAGGGTTCAGGCAGTTAGAGACAGGTCCACTTCTGCAATTCCCACATCACCTCTGTGTCACAGCATTCCCAAGCCTCCCACCCTGAGGATAACACCCTAGACAGGGAACTCAGAAAACTGAGGTTGGAAGAGGCCAGACTGAAGCTGAGACAGCAGCAGTCGGCCTTAGACAGGGAATCTCTAGATGTAGAGAGGGAAAGACAGAAGTTGGGGTTAGTTCCCCACGGTCGCTGCAGCAGTGTTCTTGATAGTCATCCTGTAAGAGAAAGAGATTCAAGAAACCTGCACAAAATTGTCCCCCCTTACAAGGAGGGGGATGACATAAACAAGTGGTTTGCTGCACTTGAGAGGGCCTGTATAGTACAGTTGGCCCCTCAAAGGCAGTGGACTGCTATCTTGTGGCTATCTTTCACTGGCAAGGGTAGGGATAGGCTCCTTAATGTCAGAGACAGTGATGCCAACAACTACAAAGTTTTGAAAGATGCACTCTTAGATGGATTTGGCTTAACCACTGAACAATACAGGATAAAGTTCAGAGATACCAGAAAAGAGTCCTCTCAAGACTGGACAGACTTTGTAGACTGTTCAGTGAAGGCCTTGGAGGGATGGTTACATGGCAGTAAGGTGACTGACTATGAAAGCCTATATATTCTTATTTTGAGAGAGCATATTTTGAATAATTGTGTGTCTGACTTGTTGCATCAGTACTTGGTAGACTCAGATCTGACCTCTCCCCAAGAATTGGGAAAGAAGGCAGACCAAGCATTTGCAATGCAGTAGGTCTCGCATTTGTTTGAGTTAGAGCTATTGGCCTTGTAAATGCATAACTGGACTTTTCAACACAGCCGCATAATTTGGTCCTCTCTGCCACATAATTCAAGTGGCTCTACATATAACTAAAGCATTTCCATTTACCTTCTTCCTCTATCTGCAGCAAAACATAAAAATATTCTCTTTATTTACCACCTAGGAGCGCACACCACTGAAAGACTCCATGCCAAATGAAGCAGATTTGCCTACTGCTGCGCTCTCCCCAGCAATTAATAAAAGGGAAACTTCAGACTCTGTTGACTGAATAGCATGTGTTGAAACCTTTCAAATATGGAGGGCACCTATAATGCAGTTCGCCATATACAGGTACACATAGCCTTAAGCATATCACAACCTCATGCACACATTATCACATTATAACTATTACTCCAATAACGGTGCTGCCTAGAAAACAAAGTCTGGGATAGGCTGGTCTATGGACAACTGACCACACAGCTCAACAAAAAATGTTGAAGTTATTTGCCACATCCAACCACACACATAAAGCATAATAAAAAGCTAGTGTAAGAACCAATCCATTTCACTTTCACATTTGACAGCAAAAACATAATGTCACTAAATTAGACAACTAACAAACCTAACCATCCTCAACCAAACAGACCACAACGAGTCAGAAACGTACAAAAAGGGCACCAGACTAGGAAGGCTCTATGAAACCATACTAGCACTATATTCACCCTAGTTAAAATATTTTCAAAGAAGTTCAAACATGGCTGCATATGGGACACATTTCATGATATCTACAAAGAAAACATGGTCATATAGTGATTTTTATGTAGTGGATGATTATCCTGAGAATCTGGCATGGATTTGGCCCTACTGAGGTTATGTCAGACAGACTGTAATGCACATTTAAAAAAGCTTCTAATTGTTTCGAATCCCTTTCATATTAGAAATGTTGATTTATTGTGGCATGAAAACTCTCTCCGTCAGCCAGGGGAGATACAAAAAAGAAAGTTCATAAAAGATGTATTTGAAGAGACACATGGTGGCCTCCCGCTATTAGCCTGCAGCACTGCACTAGCAATCTTTGGGGCATTATCGTAATTGGGGCGATATAATTTCAGCGTTTTTTGGAGACTGACAGTTCCAACTGACCCAGGCCACGCTGTCACGTCACCACGAAGGTGAATCTAAAGCCGGGTATTTTCAATAACGGACCGGTGGGTTGCAAAACTCTTGGCTCGCAGCCGAGAAGAGCGGGCCTCTGACAAGATTATAAAACACTGTGACTACGTCTCTTCACAGCATCTCAGTCACAGGAAGCTCTGGCAAAGGGTGAAATGTGGCCTGCTGTGAAATAACGGTTAGCCTAATGCCTGCTTTGGGATTACATTCCTGCAAAATAATTGGAGCTTTCCACAACACACGCTGCATATTCCCTCGTGACCAGGCTGCATCTCGCAGTTTACAAACAAACACAATGGAGGGTCGAAAAAAGGACCTCAAAGGGTGTGCAAATGGAAATGGCTGATGCAGGGAGGGGGGTTGAGGGACGGGAAATCCTCTCACTTTGAAATCCGAGATAAGACTGCAATTTCCATCTCTGCTACAGAAAAGCTTGTAGCTAGTAGAAACACGACCACTCAGGGAACAGGCTCTTTCAGATGTAAACAAGCAGGAAGCAAAGAAAAACAAGCATTTGAACTGCAATAGCTCTCGTGTTTGCTCAAGTTTCAGCTATTAGCATTTTCTTGCCACAAACTGAAAATAAAAAGTAAAACAGTTGACATAAGCAGCCGGTTCAAAGCGCTGCTGAGAGCTCGCAGAGACAGACAAAAGGAACAAGCATTTGTAATGCAAGAACAGAAAATGTGCGAGGGAGAGTAATGAATGGAATAAACAAAGTCACACATAACTGCAGATGAAAAGTAAGTAATAGACTAGAGCCCTGTTAACAGAAACAGACTGGGGCCACTGAAGCATCCAGCACTCTGGCCAAATGCTATTAGCCTTTGAACAAAGTAATCCCTAAGCACATGCTTCATAGGCACAAGTGGAAGGGTACAAGTACTAGGGCCATGCTCCAGGGGAGTGTACAACTGTAGAAAAGGTGGGACAAAGAGCAAGGATTGACCACTAGCAAGCAAGGATTTTTTAAGGACACTGAAACAAACCAGTGAAAAAGCAGAGACCCCACAAAGAAGTATAGAAGTATATACTAAAGTATATACAAGAGGCCTCGAATTCTCGACCTAAAAATTGGTCAGAACAAGAGTGAGCAGAAAAGCTCATACAGGTGGTGACAAGGATGGCAAAAAGAAGGATGGTAAGTCTTCTGACAAGGGTGGGGACAAGGATAAAAATCATTCGGAGTCTTCATCAGGCCCACAAACATCCTCTGGGGGAGGTAGGTCCAAATCCTCTACTAACAATCAAAAGAGGCCATGGTGTTATGTATGTAAAAGTAAAGGCCATTGGGCAAGTGATTCCACTTGTCCAAAGAAAAACACCAAGGCTCCCACTACCACAACCCCAACTGCGTCCTCTAGTGCCCCTAGTAATAGCAGTGGTGGTGGGAAGTCTACTACAAATAGCCAATCAAAGGATGTAGATGGGCTCACCATTGGTAATGTAGTTAAGGTTGGTCTTGTTAGGGAGACCACAGACGCTGTTTTAGTCTCAGATGGTGGTATTGACTTTGCCACCTTGGTTGCTTATCCCCTTAATATGGGTAAGTACAAACAACTTCCCCTAATAAATGGTGTTGAGGTTTAGGCCTACAGGGATACAGGAGCCAGTGTCACTAAGGTGATTGAAAAACTGGTTCACACTGATCAACACCTACTTAGTCAGCAGTACCAAGTGACTGATGCTCATAACAACACTCTTAGCCACCCCATGTCTGTTGTGAATCTCAACTGGGGGGGAGGAGTTACTGGTCCAAAGAAAGTTGTGGTAGCCATTAATTTACCTGTAGACTGCTCACTAGGCAATGATTTGGAGACATCAGCTTGGGCTGAAGTGGAGTTGGAGGCTTGTGCAGAAATGCTGCACATTCCAGGGCATATATTTGTTCTCACAAGGGCTCAGGCCCAGAAGCAAAGGGGACAGGGAAGCTTGGATCCTGGAACAATGGACCAAGTGCTCCCAAAAGCTAGGGGTAGAAAGGCTAAATCCTTGCCCACTATCCCTCCCTCTCCAGAAGATTCCCCTTTTGAGGAAGAGGAATCCTCTCCCTGTGCAGAACCTACACCAGATGAGCTGGCAGCAGACACTGCTGAGCGTTTGGGTGCTACGGGGCCTGCTAGGGAAGAGCTGAGTGTGGCACAGCAGACCTGTCCCACACTAGAGGGTTTAAGACAGCAAGCTGTCAAACAGAAGAATGTGGATATCACTGGTAGCCATAAAGTCTATTGGGAAGATAACCTTCTCTACACTGAGTCAAGGGACTCTAAACCTGGAGCAGCCAGGAGATTGGTCATCCCTTTGCAGTATAGGGAGTTTCTTCTGACTTTGGCTCATGATATTCCTTTGGCTGGGCATTTGGGCCACAGTAAAACTTGAGACATACTTGTTCCACTGTTTCACTGGCCTCACATGTCAGAGGACACTAAGGAGTTTTGTCGCTCCTGTGTGACCTGCCAAGCCAGTGGCAAGACTGGTGGCACACCTAAGGCCCCCTTAATTCTACTTCCAGTGGTTGGGGTGCCCTTTGAAAGGGTAGGGGTTGACATTGTTGGCCTCCTTGACCCTCCAACAGCTTCAGGCAATAGGTTTATCCTTGTGGTAGAGGACCATGCCACTAGGTATCCTGAAGCTATACCGTTAAGGACCACTACAGCTCCTGCAGTGTCAAAAGCCCTCCTGGGAATATTTTCCATAGTGGGTTTCCCTAAGGAAGTGGTGTCAGACAGAGATAGTAACTTCATTTCTGCAAACCACAAAGCTATGTGGAAGGAGTGTGGTGTAACTTTCAAGTTCACTACTCCTTATCATCCACAGACAAATGGTCTGGTTGAGAGGTTTAATAAAACTCTCAAAGGTATGATCATGGGACTCCCTGAAAAACTCAGGAGGAGATGGGATGTCCTGTTGCCATGCCTCCTTTTTGTTTATAGGGAGGTACCCCAAAAAGAAGTGGGCTTTAGCCCCTTTGAACTTCTTTTTGGGCACCATGTAAGAGGTCCCCTTGTAAAGGAGGGTTGGGAACAACCTTTAAAAGCTCCCAAACAAGACATTGTGGACTTTCTACTTGGCCTAGGATCCAGAATGGCTGAGTACATGAACAAGGCCAGCAAAACCCCTCAGGCCAGCCAAGAGCTCCAAAACCAATGGTTTGACCAGAAGGCTGTCCTGACAGAGTACCACCCAGGACAGAAGGTGTGGGTATTGGAGCTTGTGGCCCCAAGAGCACTCTTGGACAAATGGAGTGGACTCCATCAAATTGTAGAAAAGAAAGGTGAGGCCACCTACCTGGTAGACCTGGGCACTGCCAGAAGCCCCCTTAGGGTGTTTCATGTATACCGCCTAAAGCCTTACTATGACAGGCTGACTTAATCCTGCTCATGGCTACAGATGAGGGACAGGAAAAAGAGAGTGACCCTCTCCCTGATCTCTTCTCCAACACTGAAACTGATGGCTTATTGGAAGGAGTGGTTCTGGCAGACTGCCTTACTGCTGAGCAGAAGGAAGACTGTAAAAATCTCCTTGATCAGTTTTCTGAACTCTTCTCGCTCACACCTGGTACAACTACTTGGTGTGAACAAACAATTGACACTGGAGAGTTTAACTGTCAAACATAAAATTTACAGGCAATCTGACCATGTCAGAGATTGCATACAAGCTGAAGTTCAGAAAATGTTAGACCTTGGAGATATTGAGCCTTGTGATAGCTCTTGGGCCAGCCCAGTGGTGCTTGTCCCCAAACTGCATAGCAAAGAAGGAAAGTGAGAAATGCGGTTTTGTGTGGACTATAGGGGTCTCAATACAGTAACCAAAACAAATGTTCACCCTATACCCAGGGCAGATGAGCTGATAGATACACTGGCACCTGCCAAGTGTCTAAGCACTTTTGATTTGACTGCAGGGTATTCACAGATCAAAATGTCAGAAGATGCTAAAGCAAAAACTGCATTTTTAACCATAGGAGGGCATTATCACTTCACAGTGATGCCCTTTGGTTTGAAAACTGCACCTGCCACCTTTCAGAGTCTGGTGAATACAGTCGTCCAAGGCTTGGAAGCTTTTAGTGCAGCATATTTGGATGATATTACTGTCTTTAGCTCCACCTGGGATGATCACCTGGTCCACCTCTGGAAAGTTTTAGAGGCCCTGCAAAAGACAGGCCTAACTATCAAGGCTTCAAAGTGCCAGATAGGGCAGGGGAATGTGGTTTATCTGGGCCACCTGGTAGGTGGAGAACAGATTGAACCACTTCAGGGGAAGAGTACGACCATTATGGACTGGGCTCCCCCTACTACTCAGACCCAGGCCAGAGCCTTCTTAGGTCTCACTGGGTATTACATGAGGTTCATTAAGAACTATGGCTCCATTGCAGCACCTCTTAATGGCCTCACCAGCAAGAAAATGCCTAAAAAGGTACTGTGGACAGCTAGCTGTCAAAAATCTTTTGAGGAGCTTAACCAGGCAATGTGCTTGTAACAGTGGGCCAGGTGACTCGAGTGGGGTGATATTGTGAATTTATTTATACTTCGTTATAGTCTTTTACTTTGTCAACAGTGTAGGGGTGGTGTACTTCGTCCCATAAAGTGTCTCTCCTTTCTTTTCTTCCCAGGTTCCCTCTTGACCGGCAAAGATGTTCTGCCGTTCTCCCAGACGCACCGGAAAAGGAACAAAATTGAAGGTAAGTCAGGGTTATATAGGGTAACAGATCATAACAGGAGTAGATAGGAGGGAGAGAGAGAGAGAGAGACTGAAAAGGAGAGAGAGAGAGAGAGAGAGAGAGAGAGAGAGAGAGAGAGAGAGAGATAGAGAGAGGGAAAGATAGCTCCTGAGTCCGTATGTGGTATGATATGAGCGAGAGTGTGTAAAGCCACCTCTTTGTGCTTTCGTTAGCCACGTCCCTCCTGGGGCGTGGCGGTCAGTAAGCGTATCTCCGTTCCTTCTCTTCCTTCCCTGGTCGGCTGCTTTTGTGGGAACCACGCTGTTCCCGTTCCTCCTGTTGTCGTCCGCCTTCTTTTCCTTGTCTTCGCTGTTTTTGCCGTTTTCCTCCCTTCCTGGTTCCTCCACGTCCTCCTCCTCCTCCTCGTTCGTCCTTTCGAGTCCGTCCTCTCTTTTTGTTCCAGAGGGAACCCGTATATCCGGGTTCTCGAGGGCGGTTCCGGCGTCGTCGTTGTCTAGGGAACAGGGCAAGCCGTCTTCTTCTCCGTGGACGCCGTGCGGCAAGCGCCATTCGGAGGCGTCCTGAGCCTTTGGTTTATTGACAACCGGCTACACACCCCATCCAAAGATCGGGACTGATATAGTACCGAAGGATCCGGAAAACGAGACAGAAAGTCCGCGGGACCTTGTAGAGTACCCGGAATATGTCGGATCTGAAAGGAAAAGGGTTGAAGTTCCATAAACCAACAAAGTATTCGGGAGTTGGAATCCTTATGAGAAGCTAACCAAGTCAAGGGGGCATGGTCTGTAAACAGCACGAAAGGGCGGCCCAGTAAATAATATTTCAAGTTGTCCACTGCCCACTTAATAGCTAAGCATTCTCGTTCAATAATCGGGTAATTACATTCCCTGGGAAGCAATTTTCTACTTATGTAAACAATAGGGTGGTCTCGTCCCTCCTCGTCGGGTTGTGAGAGTACAGCCCCTAACCCTACATCCAACGCATCCGTGTGGAGATGGAAAGTCTTGGAAAAGTCAGGACACTGTAAAACTGGCTCTGTAGTGAGTCAAGTCTTCAAGTGGTGGAAACTAGATAATTGTGTATCTAATAGGGGTGACAATTTTGACGGGAAGTGTTTCTTGAGGAGATCAGTGAGGGGGGCGGCTAAAGTAGAATATTGTGGTATAAAGCGACAATAATACCCCACTAACCCCAAGAAGGAGCTAAGCCCTTTTTTGTAGCGAAGCCCTTTTTTGGTAGTGGGTATGGGGACCTGTTGGATGGCCTCAACCTTGCTTTTCTGTGGACGTAGCTGGCCTTTCCCTATGAAATATCCCAGGTATGCAATGTGATCGTTCCCCAGATTGCATTTGTCCGGATTGGCTGTGAGACCGGCCTGGTGCAAGGTGTGGAATATTTCATGGAGGTGCTTTAGATGGTCATCCCATGTATTGCTGAATACTACAATATCGTCTAAATATGCGGCAGCGAAAGATTGGAATGGTTTTAATAGGTGGTCCATTAATCTTTGGAATGTGGCTGGGGCCCCATGTAGACCGAAAGGGAGAACTGTAAAGTGGTACAGCCCTGACTGTGTTGAAAAAGCTGTTTTTTCTTTGTCAGCTGGCGCGAGTGGTATTTGCCAATATCCCTTTGTTAGGTCTAGGGTTGACATATAACAAGCTTTTCCCAATTTCTCTAGTAAGTCATCAACTCGGGGTATGGGATAGGTGTCAAATAGGGATATTTCATTCAGTCGGCGGAAGTCAATACAAAAACGGATGGACCCGTCAGGTTTTGGCACTATGACCACTGGGGAGCACCACGGGCTCGTTGAAGGTTCTATAACATTTAGTTTCAGCATCTTTTGTACGTCTTCTTCAATTAAGTGTCTACGGGCCTTCGAGAATATGGTAGGGTCATAATCTTATTACTTTTCCCTCAGGAGTTCTAATGTGATGCTGGATTAAATTGTTTTTTCCTGGACTTCCTGAGAAGAACTGTTGATGAGTTTTTAATAAGCCCTCAAGCTGGATCTTCTGACCCTCTTTAAGATCGATATTGATATGGGGAGTTTCCACTATTTCCTCAGGTTTTGTAGGATATAATTCTATGCCTAGGGGTTTTTCAGGGGTTACTAAGAAACCTGTAGCCGATGGTGTTGGGGTCCCAGTAGGTTCTTCCCATTTTTTTAACAGGTTGACGTGGTAAATCTGTGTTCTTTTGGGGTGTTGGGACAGTTCTATCAGGTAAGTAACCGGGGATATGACCTTTAAGATGGTGTACGGACCCTGCCACCTGGCTAAGAGTTTGTTATTGGAGCAGGGTTTTAATATCAGGACTCTATCATTTGGTTGAAAAGACCGGGTTTTCGTTCCTTGATCATAATATCTCTTTTGGTTAATTTGGGAAATCTCGAAGTGTTTACGGACGTCTTCCTAGACGGACTGCAGGTGAGTTTTCAATTTGTGTATATATTCTAACAGAGGTCTTTCCTCCCCGCCCTCTTCTTCCCATAATTCCGCTGCCATGTCTAATAGACTGCGGGGTTGTCTCCCGAAGACCAATTCAAAGGGGCTGTGTCCTGCTGAAGCCTGCTTGTGTGTCCTTATGGCATATAGGACTAAAGGGAGCTTTTGATCCCAATCCCGTCCCGATTCAGAGACTGTTTTCCGTAGTAGTGTCTTTATAGTACGGTTATAGCGTTCAACTAATCCGTCCATCCGGGGGTGATAAACCGAGGTTTTTAGTTGCTTGATCCCAAGGATCTTACAGATATTATTCATCAATGAGGACATAAAGGGCGTTCCCTGATCAGTCAGGATTTCCTGGGGAAATCCAACCCTAGAATGAAAGTGATCATAGCTTGGGCCACTGTTTTAGAGGTCATGCTAGAAAGGGGTATTGCTTCGGGATACCTCGTAGCATAATCAACTAACACTAATATATATGTGTATCCCTTTGTGGAGGGCAAAAGGGGACCTACCAGGTCCATACCGATCCAGGAGAAGGGAACTTCAATGATAGGAAGGGGTTGAAGTGGCGCTTTCCTGTGGGGTCCCGGATCTATCAGTTGACACCGAGGGCATTGCGCACAGTATTGTCTGATTTGAGCATAGACCCCGGGCCAATAAAATCTCCTCAATAGGTATTCCTCGGTCTTTTCCCTACCATAATGACCCCTGCCTGGTTGGCTGTGTGCCAAAAAAAGGACCTGTAAGCGATATGGTTCTGGTACCACTAGTTGTTTTTTTTCAATGTTGTTAGACTTTACGACCCTATAAAGAAGATTATTTTGGATAAGGAAGTAGGGACCCACCTCATTAGTGGACTCAGATTTTGCTGTCCTCCAAGCATGACATAATGTCGGGTCTTCTCGCTGACTGGCTCGAAACGACGGGGAAGGGACTGTAGTATTGGCCACCACTCTCTCTATGACCCTTCCTTTTCCAGTGGCCTGATATTTCTGTTTTGCTTGTCTCTTTTCTCGTCTAGTAAGTCTGGTGCGACATGGGTTATTTTTGATGTGACTATCATGAAATGGCACTTCTGTCCACCAGTCTTCGGCAGGGTCCAGGATTTTACCCTGTCTAAAAGCTCAGGGAACCGTATATAGTCCGTTCCCAGAATACACTCCTCCACTAATCGGTCCATAACCCCAACCGGTAGTAAATCCTGGTTCTCTTCCCATTCTATGTGTACAAGTGCCAAGGGGTAGTTGTTTTTGTCCCCGTGTATGCCACAGATTGATACCCATTGATTGGTATTTTGGTCTGAAGGGTTTAGCATATCTGCTCGCACCACAGATTGGCTACATCCTGAATCTATGAGAGCTAGGAGTACCTTTCCATTTATTTTAATTGTTTGTTTGTATTTGGGATTACCCCCACCAGTACACAAGACCCTCCCTCTAGTGACCCCGATTTCCATGGGTTCCGCTCTTTCCCCTTTTCTAGGGCACAATCTTGCTATGTGGCCCCACTCACCACAGCTGTAACACTGTGGTTGCTGCATAGGAGGGTTTTCTCCAATTCGGGGAGGCCCCGTCTCTTCTGGGGGTTTTCGAGAAAAGGTCCTGAAACGGACAACAGTCGGTTTTGGTGATATCTTAGGGCTAGGGTTCTTGAAGTCGACCGATGGATGGTAGCCACAAGCTAAGTCCACAGTCATATCTGTGTTAACATTTGGGTGCTGTCTTATCCAACTCCAAGTGGATGAGGGTAGAGACTCCAAATATTGTTCCAATATTACTGCCTTTATGATATCCTCCCTCTCAGTCCCTAGAGGTTCCAACCACTTAAATCCGAGGTCTTTGACTTTAAAATAAAAGGTCCGAGGATCCTCGGTCTGCCCCCACTTGACCTTCCGAAAGCGTAGGCGATAAAGAGTCATGGCCTACTCGCTCCAATATACTTTGTTTGATCTCTTTGTAGGGTGTGGTGCCACCCGGGTTGGCGGCTTGATATGCAGTTTGGAGGATACCAGTTAAAAGCGGTGTGATATACTGACCCCAACGTTCTTCTGGCCATTGGGCAGAGGAGGCCACTCGTTCAAAGTTAGTGAAGAAAGCATCAGGATCCTCACCGTCTTGGAATTTCTGTAGCACAGAGCTAGGTACATTGGGGTGGACCTTACTAGCTGCTATGGTATCCGTCAGCTTTTGGAGGGCCGTCTCGTGCACTAATTGGTTATTGGCCATGATGGTGGCTTGGCTCTTTAGTGCACTCTGTAAGGCTTCCCGGTCTTCCTTCGCCTCTCTCTGATGTACCTCCCATACTAGCTGAAGGTGTCTTTGTCCTTCAGCTAGTTGCTGGATCATGTCCTCCAGTGTAGGTTTTTCCCCCATGCCTATGGTTACGTTTATCCTCTTATCACTTTTCACAATCCCACTTCTGACACCATTGTAACAGTGGGCCAGGTGATAATAAGGACTCTGAGACTCGAGTGGGGTGATATCGTGAATTTATTTATACTTCGTTATAGTCTTTTACTTTGTCAACAGTGTAGGGGTGGTGTCCTTCGTCCCATAAAGTGTCTCTCCTTTCTTTTCTTCCCAGGTTCCCTCTTGACCGGCGAAGATGTTCTGCCGTTCTCCCAGACGCACCGGAAAAAGAACGAAATTGAAGGTAAGTCAGGGTTATATAGGGTAACACATCATAGCAGGAGTAGATAGGAGAGAGAGAGAGAGAGAGAAAGAGAGAGATAGAGAGAGATAGAGAGAGAGAGAGAAAGATAGCTCCCGGGTGCGTATGTGGTATGATATGAACGAGAGTGTGTAAAGCCACCTCTTTGTGCTTCACCTGTGAATATGAATTTTGGTTCACGCGCTCTTTAGGGTAATTTTGTATAAATGAAGTCGTATGTTTTACAGCCTCTTTCCTTGCTCCTCCTCATCACCTCCCTGTTCCCTCCAAGCCGCTCCCCTCCCTCCTCCTGCACCGTCCCTCCCCTACTGCTGTAACTCTCCAGATTTGTACGAATGCTGTCCTTTAAAAAGGACCGTACCTTCGTTAGCCATGTCCCTCCTGGGGCGTGGCGGTCTGTAAGCGTATCTCCGTTCCTTCTCTTCCTTCCCTGGTCGGCTGCTTTTGTGGGAACCACGCTGTTCCCGTTCCTCCTGTCGTCGTCCACCTTCTTTTCCTTATCTTCGCTGTTTTTGCCGTTCTCCTCCCTTCCTGGTTCCTCCGCGTCCTCCTCCTCCTCCTCGTTCGTCATTTTGAGTCCGTCCTCTCTTTTTGTTCCCGAGGGAACCCGGATATCCGGGTTCTCGAGGGCGGTTCCAGCGTCGTCGTCGTCTAGGGAACCGGGCAAGCCTTCTTCATCTCTGTGGACGCCGCGCGGCAAGCGCCATTCGGAGGCGTCCTGAGCCAGGTTTATTGATAACCGGCTACAGTACTCTGCACCTGTCTTGAAGAGCCCAACTACTCCAAAAAATTCATTGTTCAAACAGATGCTTCTGAATTAGGGATAGGGGCTGTACTATCACAAATCCACTCAGAGGGCTAGGATCAACCTGTTGCTTGCATTAGCAGGAGGTTGACCCCTAGAGAAAAGCGTTGGTCTGCCAAACAGAGGGAGGCCTTTGCTGTGGTCTGTGCACTGAAGAAGCTGAGACCCTACTTGTTTGGGACTCACTTCATGGTTTAGACAGACCACAAACCTCTATTATGGCTTAAACAAATGAAAGGTGAAAACCCTAAATTGTTGAGGTGGTCCATATCCCTACACGGGATGGACTATACAGTGGAACATAGACCTGGGAGTACCCACTCCAATGCAGATGGACTCTCCAGCTATTTCCACTTAGACAATGAAGACTCATCTGGGCAAGGTTAGCCTTATTGTCCCTTGTTTGGGGGGAAGGTGGTGTTGTGTAGGAAAGTACCATCTTCCTTGGCATGTTACCCCCATTTTTACCTCTATGTCAGTATGTTTTTGCCTGTCTCACTGGGATCCTGCTGGTCAGGACCCCAGTGCTCATAGTTTATGGCCTAATGTGTGTGTCTGTATAGTGCTTGACTGTGTCACTGAGGCTCTGCTAACCAGAACCTCAGTGCTAATGCTCTCTCTGCTTTTAAATTTGTCAATGTAGGCTAGTGACTTAATTTACCAATTTCAATTGGCAAACTGGACCCCCCTTATAAGCCTCTAGTATATGGTACCTAGGTACCCAGGGCATTGGCGCTCCAGGATATCCATATGGGCAGCAGCATTTCTTTTGATACCCATAGGAAGCTCAGACAAACCCTTGCACAGGCCTGCCATGGCAGCCTGCGTGAAATAACGCACAAGTTATTTCACAGCAATTTTCACTGCACTTAAGTAACTTTTAAGTCACCTATATCTCTAACCTTCACTTGCTCAAGGTTAGGTGCAACGTTACTAAGTGTGAGGGCACCCTTGGACTAGCACCATTACACATGTGCACAACATATAGGTCAATACCTATATGTAGCTTCACAATGGTAACTCCGAATATGGCCATGTAAAATGTCTAAGATCATGGAACTGTCCCCCCATTCCAAATCTGCTATTGGGGAGCCAATTGCATGCATCCTGGGGGCTCCACCATGGACCCCCAGTACTGCCAAACCAGCTCTCTGAGGCTTGCACTGCAGCTACAGCTGCTGCCACCTCACAGACAGGGTTCTGCCCTCTGGGGTCTGAGCAGCTCAGTCCCAGGAAGGCAGAACAAAGCATTTCCTCTGAGAGCAGGGTGTTACACCCTCTCCCTTTGGAAATAGGTGTTACCGGCTGGGGAGGGGTAGCCTCCCCCAGCCTTTGGAAATGCTTTGAAGGGCACAGATGGTGCCCTTCTTGCATAAGCCAGTCTACACCAGTTCGGGGAACCCTTGTCCCCTGCTCTGGTGCGAAACTGGACAAAGGAAAGGGGAGTGACCACTCCCCTGTCCATCACCACCCCAGGGGTGGTGCCCAGAGCTCCTCCAGTGTGTCCCAGACTTCAGCCATCTTCCTTTGCAAGGTGTGGGGGCACTCTGGAGGGCTCTGAGTGGCCAGTGCCAGCAGGTAATGTCAGAGACCCCTCCTGATAGGTCCTTACCTGATAAGGTAGCCAATCCCCCTCTCAGGGCTATTTAGGGTCTCTCCTGTGGGTTCTCTTTAGATTCTGCTTGCAAGTTTCCTTCAGGAATCCTCTGCAACTACTACTTCATCCTCTGACCTCGGATCAACCGCAGCCTGCTCCAGGAACTGCTGTAACAGCAACAAAGTATCCACAAGGGATACGTTTCTTCTGCAACTTCAGCTCCAAGTCAGCAACTGCAGCAGTTTTCACGGTGTGCACGCTCTGGGGAATCCCTGTCTTCATCCTGCACCAGAAGGACTGAAGAAATCTCCTTTGGGGTGAGGCACCTTCCAAGATGACGACCGGTACCCTTGGACTCCTCTCACAGCGACGAGCGTGCTCCTAGGGACACAGAGGTGGACTCCATCGACAAAGACTGTCCTGAGGTCCTGCTGACACAATTTGGAGGAGGTAAGACCTTGCCTTCCCAGAGAGCGACAGTATCCCTGTGTACTGCGTCTTCTTCACCTCCTGAGGCCTCTGTGTACTATTTACAAAATTCCTTCATGCACAGCCTGGCCCACGTCCCCAGCACTCCATCCTGTGACGCTCAACTCGCTGAGTTCTTCTCCTGTGGCGTGGGACCTTCCTTTGTTGTGCTGCACCAACCATGTTTTGCACCTCCTTCGTTCCCGTGTCTGGGAACTCCCGTGGGTGTTGTCTGGCATTCTGAGGGCTCTCTAAAGTGCTGAGAGCACCCTCTTACTCCTCACACTGAGTTGAGGCCCCCAGGTCCCTCCTGGGGCTATACATTAATACATTATACATCAATACATTTTGATGCAAAACACACTTTTGTCGTAACCAAGGCTTGTTGGCAACTTCCAACACTAAATCACGTCTGCATCCATCTTCACGTCGTGGAACATCCTTTGCATCATGCAGGAACCCGCTGGCATCTTCCTAGGGTGCATTCCTGCAGTCTTCGACTAACTGGGGACTCTTCTTTTGCACAGTCTTATGGGTTGGCAGTGGCTCCTGCCCTCCCTGGAACTTCTTTCGACTTCTGGACTTGGTCCCCTTCCTTTGCAGGTCTTCAGGTCTAGGAATCCAGCAGTTGTTGTTTGAAGACTTGGTTGGTTACTGCAAAAATCCCAATGACAAGGTGTAGTGTGTCATAAGGAAACTTGCAGTACTGTACTCCTGCTTTTCTGGGTTCTGGGGTAATGTACTTACCTGTACTGTATTCTTATCTCCCAGCGATTCTGCACACACTACACTTATCTAGAGGGGAATTCGTGATTTGCATTCCACTTTCTTAGAATATGATTTGTGTTGCCCCTAGACCTATTTTCTCCCATTGCATTCTATAGCATTTCCTATTGTTTGCATTATTCTATGACTACTTACTTGTCTAATTTTGGTGTCTAGTGCATACATTGTGTATAATACTTACATCCAGAAGGAGTATTGTCTCTAAGATATTTTTGGTACTGTGTCACCCAAATAAATACCTTTATTTTTGGTAACATTGAATATTGTCTTTACTTGTGTATAAGTACTGTGTAACTATAAGTGGTATTGCATGAGCTTTGCATGTCTCCTAGTTCTGCCTAAGCTGCTCTGCTATAGCTACCTCTATCTGCCTAAGCTGCTAGAACACTACTACTTCACTAATAAGGAATAACTGGACCTGGTATAAGGTGTAAGTACCAAAGGTACCCACTACACACAAGGCCAGCCTCCTACAAGCCACACTTAACTTAACTCCTCCCTGGCAGGCCCCCGCACCGAAGAGCTCAGCTGTGTCAGCTTTGAGTTCTTCAGGTGTAGTTTCTGTTCAGGGAATGGATTCCTAATTGTACTACTATTTCCCCCAAAACACACTAAATTCGTGATAAATGATTTTGCAAGGACCACAGCAGACTGTAAAGCACTGAAGACAGATTCCTGGACCTGAAGACCTGCAAAGGAAGGGGACCAAGTCCAAGAGTCACGAAAGTGTCCGGGGGGACAGGAGCCCACTAAACCACGGATGAAGGTGCAAAATGGCTGCCTCTGGGTGGAAGAAGCTGAAGATTCTGGAACAACGGAAGATGCCAGGAACTTCTCCTTTGCACGGTGTGCTGGAGGATGCAGAGTTGTTTCCATGCAGAAAGACCGCAAACAAGCCTTGCTAGCTGCAAAGGTTGTGGTTGAAGAAAATGGGTGCTGCCCAGGGCCCAGGAAGGACCAGGAGGTCGCCCCTTGGAGGAGGAGACGGGGGGGGGGCACTCAGAATCACAGAGAGCCCACGCAGAAGGAGGCAGCACCCGCAGAAGCACTTGAACAGGGGTTCAAGAAATCTAAGCATGTCGGTCGTCTCAACACTACAAAGGAGGGTCCCATGAAGCCGGTGGTCATCTCAGCGAGTTGAGCAATGCAGGACGGAGTGCTGGGGACCTGGGCTATGCAGTGCACGAAGGATTCCTTGCAAAAGTGCACAGAGGCCCTAGCAGCTGAAGTTCATGCAGTACACAGGATTACTGTCTGGCATGGGGAGGCAAGGACTTACCTCCACCAAATTTGGACAGATGGAACACTGGACTGTCGGGGTCACTTGGATCCAGCTTCTGTGTTCCAGGAACCACGCTCGTCAAGATGAGAGAGGACCCAGAGGACCGGTGATGCAGAAGTTTGCTGCCTGCGTTGGCAGGGGGAAGATTCGGTCGACCCACTGGAGATTTCTTCTTGGCTTCCAGTGCAGGGTGAAGGCAGACAGCCCTCAGAGCATGCACCACCAGGAAACAGTCGAGAAAGCTGGCAGGATTAGGCGCTGCAATGTTGCTGGTAGTCTTCCGGCTACTTTGTTGCAGTTTTGCAGGCGTCCTGGAGCAGTCAGTGGTCGATCCTTGGCAGAAGTCGAAGAGGGAGATGCAGAGGAACTCCGGTGAGCTCTTGCATTCGTTATCTGAAGAGAAACCCACAGGAGAGGCCCTAAATAGCCCTCAGAGGAGGATTGGCCACCTAACCAGGTAAGCACCTATCAGGAGGGGTCTCTGACGTCACCTGCTGGCACTGGCCACTCAGAGGCCTCCACTGTGCCCTCACACCTCTGCATTCAAGATGGCAGAGGTCTGGGACACACTGGAGGAGCTGGGTGGTGATGAACAGGGGAGTGGTCACTCCCCTTTCCTTTGTCCAGTTTCGCACCAGAGGCATGGGCTGGGGGATCCCTGAACCGGTGTAGACTGGCTTATGCAATGAGGGCACCATCTGTGCCCTTCAAAGCATTTCCAGAGGCTGGGGGAGGCTACTCCTCCCCTGCCTTAACACCTATTTCCAAAGGGAGAGGGTGTAACACCCTCTCTCAGAGGAAATCCTTTGTTCTGCCTTCCACTCCGACTCCCTCCCGACCCTCCCAGTGACGTCTGACCTCATCAGAGGCCACCTCCCCATCGATCATGTGATGGGGGCCTGAGAGGCTTCAAAGGGAAGGAAAGGAATTTTCTTTCCTTTGAAGTCTCTCAGAGCATTTTTGCAGCCAGATCGTGAAGTAATCTGGCTGCTGAAATGCCCACAAGACACTAGGGATTTTTTCAAATAAGGAAATTGGCATAAGGGGAGCGACCCCTTGGGGGAGTGACCCCTTGGGCAAGGGTAGCTCCCGGGTGGGGGGGGGCAATTTTTTTGGGGGCAATTTCTGTCCCCTATTATTATTAGGCTGATCTGCCCCCATCTCTAGGCGCCAGGGATTCTTTTTGTGTTTTTTTTGTTTTTTAGAGGCGGAGAGTGACCTCCTTAGGCAAGGGTCGCTCCCCTGAGAGGCAAATTGTATTTAGGCCATTTCTGCCCCCCCCCCATGGAGGCAGATTGGCCTATTTTTATTAGGCCAATCTGCCCCTAAGGGGGGCAGAAACCACTAGACACCAGGGATTTTTTTTTATATACTTACGCATAAGGGGAGCAGCCCCTTGGGCAAGGGCCACTCCCCAGGGGGCCAAAATATTTTTAGGCCTTTTCTGCCCTCCCTGGGGGCAGATCGGCCCATTATAATTAGGCCGATTTGCCCCCAGGGCAGGCAGAAACCCCTAGACACCAGGGATATATTTTTGTTTAGGTTTCCTTTTGTTTTTTATATATGGGGAGTGACCCCTTAGGTAAGGGTTGCTCCCCTGGGGGGCCAAATTGTATTTAGACGATTGCTGCCCCCCTTGGGGGTAGATCGGCCGATTATTGTTAGGCCAATCAGCCCCCAAGGGGGGCAGAAACCACTAGACACCAGGGATCTTTATTTTTTTATGTCAATTTAACGCAAGGTGAGCGACTCCTTATGCAAGGGTCGTTCCCCTGGGGGGGGGCAATTTATTTTAGGCCATTTCTGCCCTATTTTTATTAGGCCGATCTTCCCCCGAGGAGGGCAGAACCCACTAGGCACCGGGGATTTTTTTTTCTCTCCAATTTCATGCAAGGGGAGCGACCCCTTAGGCAAAGGTCGCTCCCCTGGAGGGGCAAATTTATTTTACGCCATTTCTGCTCCCCTTGGGGGCAGATTGGCCTATTTCTATTAGGCCGATCTGCCCCCGGGGGGGAAGAAGCCACTTAGGCAGCAGATATTGGTGTGTGTGTATGTGTGTGTTTTCTTTGGGGGGCAGCCCCTTGGGTAAGGGTCGCTCCCCATGGGTGCACATTACTGTTGGGCATATCTGCCCCCCATAGGGGCAGATTGGCCTATTTTTGGAAGGCCCATCTGCTCCCAAGGGGGGCAGAAAGCCCACCAGAGACAAGGGAAGATTTGTTTTTCAAAATAAGAGGGTAGGGTATGGCCATACCCCCACCCCAAATAAATGGGGCCAAAGTTGTTCTGCCCACCAGTGGGCAGATGGGGCAATTACCCCTGATCCACAACCCAGAGGGCAGAAAGTCTACTAGATTCCAGGGAATTAAAAAAAAAAAAAAAATAGTGGGGTGGTAGCTACCAACCAGTATGGGCTGGTTATGCCCCCACCCCAACTGAAGGGGATAACAGTCTTTCATCTCTCCCCCGCACACTAAAACATCTTATCCCACGGCAAGCAAGAGGACATTTGATTATTTTGGGTTTTGGTTTTACATTTGGGCCATGAGAGCTTGGTAACTCTCAAAATCGTCCCACTTGGAATGGTGAGGGCTGCACTTTATGGACTTTGGGACGCTGCCATGTAGAAAAATCCACAAGACCTAGACACATCTGAAAACTAAACATCTGGATGATTCCATGGTGGTGTGTTTCACATGCACCCTGCACCATTTTCTTACCCACAATGCCCTGCAAACCTCTAACTTTGCTGGAAATCACATTTTTGTGATGGAACCTTCCGGAATCTGCAGGAATCCACAAAATTCCTACCACCCGCATTGTCTCATCTATACCGATAGAAAGTCTGCTGCACTTGTCAGCCTAAAAAGGTTTTTTTACCAAACTGCCCTTTTAGACTTACTTTGGTTCCCCCTCAATTTCAACATGTTTTTGGCTCTTCCCTGTTGCAAGCACTTGGCCCACCTACACAAGTGAGGTATAATTTTTACCGGGAGACTGAGGGGAACGATGGGTGGTATGAAATTTGTCCTGGTGCGGTGATCCCACACAGAAATGTGGGAAAAATTTGATTCGTTTAGCTAAGTTTTAGGTTTGCTGAGGATTCTGGGTAAGAAAACATTCGGGGATCCATACAAGTCACACCTCCCTGGACTCCCTTGGGTGTCTAGTTTTTAGAAATGTCAGGGTTTGGTAGGTTTCCCTAGATGGCTGCTGAGCCCAGAACCAAAAACGCAGGTGCCCCCCGCAAAAACAGGTAGTTTTGTATTTGATAATTTTGATGTGTCCAGATAGTGTTTTGGGGCATTTCCTGTCGCGGGCGCTAGGCCTACCCACACAAGCGAGGTACCATTTTTATCGGAAGACGTGGGGGAATGCTGGATGGAAGGAATTTTGTGGCTCCTCTCAGATTCCAGAACTTTCTGTCACCAAAATGTGAGGAAAAAGTGTTTTTAGCCAAATGTTGAGGTTTGCAAAGGATTCTGGGTAACAGAACCTAGTGAGAGCCCCACAAGTCACCCCATCTTGGATTCCCCTAGGTGTCTTGTTTTCACAAAAGGTGCAGGTTTGGTAAGTTTCCCTAAGTGCCGGCTGAGCTAGAGGCCTAAATCTACAGCTAGGCACTTTGCAAAAAACATGTCAGATTTCATTGTAAAAATGTGATGTGTCCATGTTGTGTTTCCTGTCGTGAGCATTAGGCCTACCCACGCAAGTGAGGTACCATTTTTATCGGGAGACTTGGGGGAATACAGAATAGCAAAACAAGTGTTTTTGCCCCTTCTCTTTCTCTACATTTTGTCCTTCCAAATGTAAGACAGTGTTTTAAAAAGACGTCTATTTGAGAAATGCCCTGTAATTCACATGCTAGTATGGGCACCCCACAATTCAGAGATGAGCAAATAACCACTGCTTCTCAACACCTTATCTTGTGCCCATTTTGGAAATACAAAGGTTTTCTTGATACCTATTTCTCACTTTTTATATTTCACCAAATTAATTGCTGTATGCCCGGTATACAATGAAAACCCGTTGCAAGGTGCATTTCTTTATTGGCTCTGGGCACCTAGGGTTCTTGGTGAATCTACAAGCCCTATATATCCGCACAACCAGAAGGGTCTAGCAGACGTAACGGTATATTGCTTTTGAAAATATGACATTGCAGGAAAAAGTTACAGAGTAAAAAGTGGAGAAAAATGGCTATTTTTTTCACCTCAATTTCAATATTGTTTTATTTCAGCTGTTATTTTCTGTAGGAAACACTTGTAGGATCTACACAAATTACCCCTTGCTGAATTCAGAATTTTGTCTACTTTTCAGAAATGTTTAGCTTTCTGGGATCCAGCATTGGTTTCATACCCATTTCTGTCACTAAATGGAAGGAGGCTGAAAGCACAAAAAATGGTAAAAATAGGGTATGTCCCAGTAAAATGGCAAGATTGGGTTGAAAAATGTGTTTTCTGATTCAAGTCTGCCTGTTCCTGAAAGCTGGGAAGATGGTGATTTTAGCACCACAAACCCTTTGTTGATGCAATTTTCAGGGGAAAAAAACACAAGCCTTCTTCTGCAGCCCTTTTTCCCCATTTTTTTTAAATGAAAGTTTCGCTGTACAGTATTTTGGCTAATATCTTGGTCTCCTCCAAGGGAACCCACAAACTCTGGGTACCTCTAGAATCCCTAGAATGTTGGGAAAAAAGGACGCACATTTGGAGTGGCTAGCTTATGTGGACAAAATGTTATGAGGGCCTAAGCGCGAACTGCCTCAAATAGCCAAAAAAGGCTTGGCACAGGAGGGGAAAAGGCCTGGCAGCGAAGGGGTTAAGTATATGCTCTCTCAGAATTAAGCTGTACAAGCCCTCATAATCAGACACTTTGCTGCCATGTAACCAAAGCTTTAACAGAACAGTCCACAAAGTATATCCAATCTTGTTAGGACTCTTTTCTGCTCTCCCTGAACTTTAGTCTGTATTGCTCAGTGGTGAGACTAAACCCACCTAAGAGTGCTGACTTAAGAATGTTGTAATTGTCTGCCTCCTCTTCTCTGACAGTGAGAAGTCTATCCCTCCCCTTATCAGAGAAGGACAACCAGTGGATAGCAGCCCACTTTGAGGGAACCTCTGAACTTTACAGGCCCTCTCAAGTGCAGCAAAACACTTATAAATATCATTCCCAACCTTGTAGGAGGAAACAATTGTGTGCAGGTTTCCAGAATCAAGAGTCCTCCCTGACCCTGTGCACTCTACAACCTAAGCTGCTGCACCATGGGGCGTTACCCCCAATGTCTGTCTTTCCCTCTCAACTGCTAGAGCTAGCTGTTGCTGCTGCAACCTCAGCCTGGCCTCTTCCAACTTCAGTTCCCTGAGCTCTCTGTCTATTAAGTCTCCCTCTGGGTTGGAACAGTTGGTCCCCTCAGACACTGAGGTGACATGGGAATTGACAGAGGAGGATCTGTCCTTAGGCTAGTAGGCCTTGGAGGAGGCTGGCCCTCTATGTAGTGTTCAAAACTAGGCACACTGTGCAAGGTGTCCAGGCAACCACACGTTGGTGTCCAGAGGTATAAATTAGAAAACCTAATGCTCCAATTTTTAAGGTAGCTGGTCTGGCAGTTAGGCTAATCCAGGAGATATGCAAAGCATTTGTTGTAATGAAGGTAGGAGACGATGTGAAGATTTCACATATTTTTATTTCCTTAAAATCAAAGACCGCCGCTGTCACGTCCTCCGGCCTCGCAGCTTCCCCCAACCGTTTCTCTCGCGCTCAAGAGCACGGGAGAACGCGACAGCCGGCCGCACACTACATAGGTTCGGCACGCGGTAATGTTGCCGCGTGCCAAACAAACCGGAACACAACACATTTGCTGTACTCACAAATCCAATCATGCACCACACACACTCAATGAATAACGCAAGGCCAGAATTTATAAAAATACTTCAGACTTTTATATACATTTTAAGACCATGATCTTTAAGATATGTTAGGTACTTTTGAGATATGACTTTTCAAAGTTTTAATGAAGTTAGTTTTTCTGTGCGTAATTACGCACCATAGGAATCAATAGGCAGTCACTTTTAAAAATGCATTAAATAATGTACAGTTGAGTTACCAGTCTCTTCTTTTGCAGGTTGGTCGAAGTAGTTGGTGGGCACCTTGTGCCAGCAATGGCAGCTGCAAAGGGCACGGTGCATGGGGATACTGTTCTGCGTCGGCAGGCAAGGGCTTACCTCCACCCAAGTTGGACAGCTGGTACAGAGGACTGTCTGGACCACTTCCGACCACCACCCTTGTTGCAGGATTCATGCAGCTCAGCAGCAGAGGGGACCCACGCAGTCAGTGGTTAAGGTTGTCGGTGCCTGCAGATGCAGGGGAGTGACTCCTTCACTCCAAGGGAGATTCCTTCTTCTTTCCTCTGAGGACTGAAGATGGGCTGTCCTCAGAGGCTACATGACCGGGGAAATGTTGTATAAACTGGAAGTAGCCAGAGAAACAATGTTGCAGGTGAAGTCTTTGTCTTTGTTGCAGAGTTTTGGGTCCTGGGGAGTCCAGATGCAGTTTCTTTGGTCAGACGTCGAAGTAAGGGATGCAGAAGATCCTGCTGGAATCTTGCAAGCCAAAATATGAGGAACCACCCAAAAGAGAGACCCTAAATGGCCCTGAAAGGGGGATTGGTCACCTAGCAGGGTGAGCACCTTTCAGGAGGGGATCTGACGTCACCTGCCTGGTCTGGCCACTCAGATACTCCCAGAGTTCCCTGCCAACCTTGGATTCAAGATGGCAGAACCCAGGCACCCTCTGGAGGAGCTCTGGGCACCACCCCTGGGGTGGTGATGGACAGGGGAGTGGTTACTCCCCTTTCCATTGTCCAGTTTGTGCCAGTGCAAGGACTGGAGGTACCTGAACCGGTGTAGACTGATTTATGCATGGAGGACACCAAATGTGCCCTTCAAAGCATACCAATGACTTGGGGAGGCTACTCCTCCCAAGCCCTATAACACCTATTTCCAAAGGGAGAGGGTGTAACACCCTTCTCCCAAAGGAAATTCTTTGTTCTGCCTTCCTTGGCTTGAGCTGCTCAAGCAACAGGAGGGCAGAAACATGTCTCTGAGGTGGCAGTAGCTGGGGCTGCCTGGCAAACCTCAGGAGGCTGTAGGAGCAATGCAGGGGGTCCTCTAAGGAGCCCCCAGAGTGCATGGACTCATACAACCAATACTTGCAAAAGTATTGGGATACGATTCCAATATCTTTGATACCAAACATGCCTAGGTTCGGAGTTACCACTATGTAGCTGGACATATGTAGTGACCTATGTCCATTACACACGTACAATTGCATCCCACCACTCACAAAGTCTAGAAAGGTGAGTCTGGAGTTTGAGGGGGCACCTCTAATAGTGTAGGGGTGCCCTGACACACAGTTACCTGCACCTTTCCCTCTGGGCTGAGAGGGCGTACCATAGGGGTGACTTATAGTGACCTGGTGTAGTGACCTATAGTGAAAACGGATGCATGCACCCGGTTCACGCACTGGCAGGCCTTCAGCACCCTTTGCTTGGGCTCCCTATGGGTGACAGAATAACTGCTGCAGCCCATATGGATCCCCTGGAATCCCAGTGCCCTGGGTACCTAGGTACCATATACTAGGTGCTTACACGGGGGCACCAGTATGCCAATTGTGGGATGAAATATAGAGTTTTGTGGGAGAGAGCATAATCTGGGGTCCTGGTTAATGTGAAGTTGCATCTGTGTGCATACTTGTACTAATAACGTCCATTTCCATAGCATAGAACATAGCCAGTAAGATGGTTCAGTGATGCTACATAGGCTACAGGCAGTGCTTTATTTGTAAAGCACTGAGTCCCGGTGCTCAGGCAGCTGTGTCTGGTGCTGTAAAGTGTCGGAGAGCTCATAGCGAGGGAGCAGTCCCAAATCCACTTCAGTTCTCTTTAATTCACTGCCGTTATCTTACTCCTACATGTTTCTCCTTTCTCCCCTAGTGATGGATTTTCTGCATTTTTTTCCTCCGTCTTTTCGTTTTGTTTGCGTTTCCCTCTGTTTGTCTCGGCAAATGTCTGATGCGGAGAACTAAGCGCTGGTCCCCAAAAATAAGTGCTGGTCTCACCCAACGGCAACCACGGGCTCAAATTAAGGACTGGTTACAAGTATGAGTCCTGGAAAGGGCAAGTTAGCCATCCTTCCACAAGAGGATACTAAATTGTTCATTATTAGTCTGGATGGTAATATCACCTAGTATTTATAGTGCTTAGAAATGGCTGCCCTGTGGTCTGAAGTGCTATGTTATTAAAACGAATGTAATTACTTTGGCACGTAACATTAGGCGTAAGTTACTCTCAGCCCAACAATACTTATCGACCTCAGTAGAATGAACGTTTCATTGAGGTCTTGAAGGATTCCAAAGAATGAGATGCTGGTTACAGGCAGATGTTTGCAGCAGGCACATAACCCACTCCAGGAACTGGTGCTTAGCAGATGCACAATAATCTGTTAACAAGGATGAATGTTGCTGTTAGGACTCAAACAGCTGCTCTACATGCTCCATGCAGTGCTTTATAGTAGGCACATTAACCCCCTGAGATGTTCTATGATTATTACTTTAACCCGTAGCCCCAGGTCAAGAGCGTCTCCCCAGTGAGTGAGTTACATCCTGAGGTTCAGTAAAGGTTGATGGAGAGACTGATCACCGCAGCAGGTGCTTGAACCCCCTGAGATATTCTATGATTATTACTTAAACCTGTACCCCAGGTCACGCGGGTCTCCCCAGTGAGTGAGTTACATCCTGAGGTTCAGTAGAGGTTGCTGGAGAGAGAGGGGTCTCTGCAGTAGGTGCTTGAAACTCCTGAGATATTCTATGATTATTACTTAAACCTGTACCCCAGGTCACGCGGGTCTCCCCAGTGAGTGAGTTACATCCTGAGGTTCAGTAGAGGTTGCTGGAGACAGACTGATATCTGCAGCAGGTGCTTGCACCCCCTGAGATATTCTGTGATTGTTACTTAAACCTGTACCCCAGGTCACGCGCGTCTCCACCAGTGAGTGAGTGACATCCTGAGGTTCAGTAAAGGTTGCTGGAGAGAGAGGGGTCTCCGCAGCAGGTGCTTGAACCTCCTGAGATATTCTATGATTATTACTTAAACCTGTACCCCAGGTCACGCGGGTCTCCCCAGTGAGTGAGTTACATCCTGAGGTTCAGTAGAGGTTGCTGGAGACAGACTGATATCTGCAGCAGGTGCTTGCACCCCCTGAGATATTCTATGATTGTTACTTAAACCTGTACCCCAGGTCACGCGCGTCTCCCCAGTGAGTGAGTGACATCCTGAGGTTCAGTAAAGGTTGCTGGAGAGAGAGGGGTCTCCGCAGCAGGTGCTTGAACCTCCTGAGATATTCTATGATTATTACTTAAACCTGTACCCCAGGTCACGCGGGTCTCCCCAGTGAGTGAGTTACATCCTGAGGTTCAGTAGAGGTTGCTGGAGACAGACTGATATCTGCAGCAGGTGCTTGCACCCCCTGAGATATTCTATGATTGTTACTTAAACCTGTACCCCAGGTCACGCGCGTCTCCCCAGTGAGTGAGTGACATCCTGAGGTTCAGTAAAGGTTGCTGGAGAGAGAGGGGTCTCCGCAGCAGGTGCTTGAACCTCCTGAGATATTCTATGATTATTACTTAAACCTGTACCCCAGGTCACGCGGGTCTCCCCAGTGAGTGAGTTACATCCTGAGGTTCAGTAGAGGTTGCTGGAGACAGACTGATATCTGCAGCAGGTGCTTGCACCCCCTGAGATATTCTATGATTGTTACTTAAACCTGTACCCCAGGTCCCGCGGGTCTCCCCAGTGAGTGAGTTACATCCTGAGGTTCAGTAGAGGTTGCTGGAGACGGAGAGATCTCTCCTGCAGGTGCTTGCACCCCCTGAGATATTCTATGATTGTTACTTAAACCTGTAGCCCAGGTCACGCGCGTCTCCCCAGTGAGTGAGTTACATTCTGAGGCTCAGTAGAGGTTGCTGGAGAGACTGATCTCCGCAGCAGGTGCTTGAACCTCCTGAGATATTCTATGATTGTTACTTAAACCTGTAGCCCAGGTCACGCGCGTCTCCCCAGTGAGTGAGTTACATCCGGAGGTTCAGTAGAGGTTGCTGGAGAGACACTGATCTCCGCAGCAGGTGCCTGCACCCCCTGAGATATTCTATGATTGTTACTTAAACCTGTACCCCAGGTCCCGCGCGTCTCCCCAGTGAGTGAGTTACATCCTGAGGTTCAGTAGAGGTTGCTGGAGAGACACTGATCTCCGCAGCAGGTGCCTGAACCCCCTGAGATATTCTATGATTATTCCTTAAACCTGTAGCCCAGGTCACGCGCCTCCCCAGAGAGTGAGTTACATCCTGAGGTTCAGTAGAGGTTGCTGGAGAGACACTGATCTCCGCAGCAGGTGCTTGAACCCCCTGAGATATTCTATGATTGTTACTTAAACCTGTACCCCAGGTCACGCGCGTCTCCCCAGTGAGTGAGTTACATCCTGAGGTTCAGTAGAGGTTGCTGGAGAGAGAGAGAGAGGGGTCTCTGCAGCAGGTGCTTGAACCTCCTGAGATATTCTATGATTATTACTTAAACCTGTACCCCAGGTCACGCGCGTCTCCCCAGTGAGTGAGTTACATCCTGAGGCTCAGTAGAGGTTGCTGGAGAGACTGATCTCCGCAGCAGGTGCTTGAACCCCCTGAGATATTCTATGATTGTTACTTAAACCTGTACCCCAGGTCACGCGCGTCTCCCCAGTGAGTGAGTTACATCCTGAGGTTCAGTAGAGGTTGCTGGAGAGACACTGATCTCCGCAGCAGGTGCCTGAACCCCCTGAGATATTCTATGATTATTCCTTAAACCTGTACCCCAGGTCACGCGCGTCTCCCCAGTGAGTGAGTTACATCCTGAGGTTCAGTAGAGGTTGCTGGAGAGACACTGATCTCCGCAGCAGGTGCTTGAACCCCCTGAGATATTCTATGATTGTTACTTAAACCTGTACCCCAGGTCACGCGCGTCTCCCCAGTGAGTGAGTTACATCCTGAGGTTCAGTAGAGGTTGCTGGAGAGAGAGAGGGGTCTCCGCAGCAGGTGCTTGAACCTCCTGAGATATTCTATGATTATTACTTAAACCTGTAGCCAAGGTCACGCGGGTCTCCCCAGTGAGTGAGTTACATCCTGAGGCTCAGTAGAGGTTGCTGGAGAGACTGATCTCCGCAGCAGGTGCTTGAACCCCCTGAGATATTCTATGATTGTTACTTAAACCTGTACCCCAGGTCACGCGCGTCTCCCCAGTGAGTGAGTTACATCCTGAGGTTCAGTAGAGGTTGCTGGAGAGACACTGATCTCCGCAGCAGGTGCCTGAACCCCCCTGAGATATTCTATAAATTATTCCTTAAACCTGTACCCCAGGTCACGCGCGTCTCCCCAGTGAGTGAGTTACATCCTGAGGTTCAGTAGAGGTTGCTGGAGAGACACTGATCTCCGCAGCAGGTGCTTGAACCCCCTGAGATATTCTATGATTGTTACTTAAACCTGTACCCCAGGTCACGCGCGTCTCCCCAGTGAGTGAGTTACATCCTGAGGTTCAGTAGAGGTTGCTGGAGAGAGAGAGGGGTCTCCGCAGCAGGTGCTTGAACCTCCTGAGATATTCTATGATTATTACTTAAACCTGTAGCCCAGGTCACGCGCGTCTCCCCAGTGAGTGAGTGACATCCTGAGGTTCAGTAGAGGTTGCTGGAGAGACTGATCTCCGCACCGCAGCAGGTGCTTGAAACCCCTGAGATATTCCATGATTGTTACTTAAACCTGTACCCCAGGTCCCGCGGGTCTCCCCAGTGAGTGAGTTACATCCTGAGGCTCAGTAGAGGTTGCTGGAGAGACACTGATCTCCGCAGCAGGTGCTTGAACCCCCCTGAGATTATTCTATGATTATTACTTAAACCTATAGCCCAGGTCACGCGGGCCTCTCCAGTGAGTGAGTTACATCCTGAGGTTCAGTAGAGGTTGCTGGAGACAGACTGATCTCCGCAGCAGGTGCTTGAACCCCCTGAGATATTCTATGAGTGTTACTTAAACCTGTACCCCAGGTCACGCGCCTCTCCAGTGAGTGAGTTACAACCTGAGGCTCAGTAGAGGTTGCTGGAGAGACACTGATCTCCGCAGCAGGTGCTTGAACCCCCTGAGATATTCTATGAGTGTTACTTAAACCTGTAGCCCAGGTCACGCGCGTCTCCCCAGTGAGTGAGTTACATCCTGAGGTTCAGTAGAGGTTGCTGGAGAGACACTAATCTCCGCAGCAGGTGCTTGAAACCCCGGAGATATTCTATGATTATTACTTAAACCTGTAGCCCAGGTCACGCGCCTCTCCAGTGAGTGAGTTACATCCTGAGGTTCAGTAGAGGTTGCTGGAGACGGAGAGATCTCCGCAGCAGGTGCCTGAACCCCCTGAGATATTCTATGATTATTACTTAAACCTGTACCCCAGGTCCCGCGGGTCTCCCCAGTGAGTGAGTTACATACTGAGGCTCAGTAGAGGTTGCTGGAGACAGACTGATCTCCGCAGCAGGTGCTTGAACCCCCTGAGATATTCTATGATTATTACTTAAACCTGTACCCCAGGTCCTGCGCGTCTCCCCAGGGAGTGAGTTACATGCTGAGGTTCAGTAGAGGTTGCTGGAGACAGACTGATCTCCGCAGCAGGTGCTTGAACCCCCTGAGATATTCTATGATTATTACTTAAACCTGTACCCCAGGTCACGCGCGTCTCCCGAGTGAGTTACATCCCGAGGTTCAGTAGAGGTTGCTGGAGAGACTGATCTCCGCAGCAGGTGCTTGAACCCCCTGAGATATTCTATGATTATTACTTAAACCTGTACCCCAGGTCACGCGCGTCTCCCCAGTGAGTGAGTTACATCCTGAGGTTCAGTAGAGGTTGCTGGAGAGACTGATCTCCGCAGCAGGTGCCTGAACCCCCTGAGATATTCTATGATTGTTACTTAAACCTGTACCCCAGGTCACGCGCCTCTCCAGTGAGTGAGTTACATCCTGAGGTTCAGTAGAGGTTGCTGGAGAGAGAGGGGTCTCCGCAGCAGGTGCTTGAACCTCCTGAGATATTCTATGATTATTCCTTAAACCTGTACCCCAGGTCACGCGCGTCTCCCCAGTGAGTGAGTTGCATCCTGAGGTTCAGTAGAGGTTGCTGGAGAGACACTGATCTCCGCAGCAGGTGCCTGAACCCCCTGAGATATTCCATGATTGTTACTTAAACCTGTACCCCAGGTCACGCGCCTCTCCAGTGAGTGAGTTACATCCTGAGGTTCAGTAGAGGTTGCCGGAGAGTGATCTCCCCAGGGAGTGAGCTGCATCCTGAGGCTCAGTAGAGGTTGCCGGAGAGTGATCTCCCCAGGGAGTGAGCTGCATCCTGAGGCTCAGTAGAGGTTGCCGGAGAGTGATCTCCCCAGGGAGTGAGCTGCATCCTGAGGCTCAGTAGAGGTTGCCGGAGAGTGATCTCCCCAGGGAGTGAGTTGCATCCTGAGGTTCAGTAGAGGTTGCCGGAGACTGATCTCCCCAGGGAGTGAGTTGCATCCTGAGGCTCAGTAGAGGTTGCCGGAGAGTGATCTCCCCAGGGAGTGAGTTGCATCCCCGGCCCCTCAGCACCGCATGCTCTTTGCGGGGTCACGCGGCCATTACACTAGTGAGGCGGTGAAGCTTCCTAAGCACGCCTACCTGCATCTCTGCTATTTATTTGTGCGCTCTTCTCAGATGAAAGCACAACTGTGGCCGCCGGAGTGACGGAGGACACTTACTGCTGTTTTTGAAATAGAAATACAACGAGAGAGCCCGTTAGTGCGATGATGCGACGGTCGTTTCGGTGCGGACGCTACAGACTACAAGTCCCAGGAGCCCCCGCGCGGCAGCGTCGCAGCAGCACGCTCCTCAAGCGAGCTCGGTCTTTACCTTCACCCAGAGCGTGACTCGCTTCCGCTTCCGGTGACGGCTCTGCCATCTTCACCCAGAGCGAGGCTCACTTCCGGTGTCGGCGCTGTGACCTTTACCCAGAGTGCTGAGCGCGGCCCTTTCTCTTCCGGTTTCCGAGCTCCGCTGCAGCTTTGAATCAGAGCGCCGGTGAGTGGGGCCTCCATCCGGTGTAATCCTCCCGGGGGCGGCCGCTGGGGCGGGGGTCGTGCTGTGGATCAGACACCCCCGGGGTGGTGGGGGGTATTGGGTGGGAGAGTTCTGAGGGAGCGGGGGTACATAGCAGCCCCGGGGGTCGGTGGGGCTGAGGGGGGCCAGGCTGCCACCTGGGGGAAGGGCAGGCCGCAGCGGGGCCAGGCCCGGATCTGAGGGTGTGTAGGGCCGGGTCTCAAGGGGGTGAGCGTCGGCTGCGGGGACCGGCCTCCAGGCAGCGGGGCCCCTCCGGCCTCCAGGCAGCGGGTGCAGGTGACTGACCTTCCCGGGCCCTGCAGGCCGTGGTCTGAGGGGGTCCTCCATGGGTGTCCTGTACGAGTCCACTGGTTCCATAGACCTCGGCAAGACCGGCCTGGAGAGACTTCAGACCCCGAACCTGCAGCTCTCATCCGCTGCCGTCACTGAGCCCCGAACACGCCGAGCCTGTCACTCCGTCTACTGCTGCATCAGTCAGTCCGGCTGCAGCTGCCTGGGGGGACAGACCTCGAGGCTCCGCGCGTGTGCTGCCCGAGGAGCTGCCTGTTTTGTGCCCATCGTTGCCAATGTTCTGCAGCTAGGGGGACCAGTGATCCCTGTGCCCAGAACCTGGCGTTAATGAAAGTGGAATAATAACAGCATCCAGCAGTTCAGTGGTTTTTTCCAGACTTGATCTTTCATCCTAGTTTCCTGTGGCCTGTTTTTGATTTAGTTCCCGTGGTAAGGCTCCCCACCGTAAGTGTCATGCCGGGCACTGCCAGTGACCCGAGGGGGAAGCTGGGAATCGTGATAAAGGGCGGAGGAGCGTAATTTGTTATGACTTGTAAATTGGAATTAATTAGTTCAACTATCTTTCTACAGGTCTAATCATGGCCAAGTCGAAGAACCATACAACTCACAACCAATGTAAGTTACTCCTATGTACACTTATTTAAACTGTGTATTTTAGGATGACCTTTCTCTCATACATCTTTTCTTTCTCGCGACAGCTCGCAAATGGCACAGAAATGGCATCAAGAAGCCAAGATCTCAGCGATATGAGTCTCTCAAAGGAGTAAGTATTTATTTAGCCTTTTTAGACTGGTATCTCCCCCCCCCCCCTTTTTTTTCTTTTTTAATTTCTTCTTCGGCCATTGCGCTCTTCAATCGCCCGCCATTGGCTTCAGACTGTATCTTGGCTAAAACATTTTTTTAAAAAGTCTCCCAATCTTCAGTTAGTTTCTTTTGAATTAAGGGAAATCATTCCACTATATTACTTCCACACTGCATTGGTGGTCATCTTGTAATGCTCTCGTTAAAGCACCAAAACAGTAGAAAGTGCGCAAGCGAATGTGGTCATGTAGGAACAAATATCAAATTCGGTAAGTTTTACATCAAAAATTAATTGGCTTTACCAATGCTTGTATATTTTGCTGTAGTGACCGCATGCCACGATCTGGTCTAAGTTTGAATACCAGGAGTCATCCATACCGTGAAACATCACTGCTTCATATTGTTACGCACGGTCCGTTCTTCTAAATCTTATGTTGGTATACATAATAAGAATTTCCTGCATTCGAAAGTGATTACAGCATTTATCATTGCTGGATCATTGATACTGCAGGGAGAGCAACCCAAAAATCTTTCCCGTGTTTGTTGGGGTAACTGTATTTCCATCAGACCTCGTAATTTTTGGACAATTTATGTTTGGTGTTTGGTATTGTTTTCTGTATTTGTTTCAGTAGCACTTTGTGGGGACGATTGTAAAAGTCTGTTTCGTGGCTTGCATGCCTTTTATAGGCTGGTCCTCAGTCGTCTCAAAGCCCGGCTGCGGACGAGAGCAGTAGTGAGCCGAGGAAGCCTGTGGTTAAAGATCGTTAAAGTGATGCAGGTAGTCTGTTAACAGCTGTCTGTTTCATTATCGTGACTTCAGTTCTTGCAACCAAAGCATGTTCACAAACAGTCCTGCATTTCAGATGGTAATGTAGATGATTATCCTGAACATTTCACTTCTGTTTTCCTAGGTGGATCCTAAATTTATGCGGAACATGCGTTTTGCCAAGAAGCACAACAAAAAGGGATTCAAGAAAATGCAAGCGAACGCCGCCCTGCAGTCCAAAAAATAGATCCACGGACTGATGTTCATTGTCAGCACCAATAACTATCCAGCATTTTGTATAATAAAATCTGTTTTGCGGGAGAAGAACCGTGGTCCTCTTGATTATGAACAAGAAGGAAATGTCAGTCTGGACTGCTTCTGAGTGAGTTGCACCCCCGCCCCTTCCAGGGAGTTGTGTATTCACCAAAAGGCTCTCTCGGGGGCAGCGGCTGATCTAATAAGGGATGAAATTGAATTGGCCATCAGTTTCTTTTTTGAATTGTTCATTTCCCGGGGTGCTCCCCGCCCCTGGGCTGGTGTGCAGGTGACAATTTAACCCACAGGAAATGGCATGTATTTAAATGTAAGTGTTGTAGTTCATACTGTTTCACCCATCCTCGCCCCCTGCATAGCTTGGTCTGTGGTATGATTTAGGCGGGGTTGGGACTGCAGATTCGGGGAGAAGGCTTGGATACAGCCTCTGGGACGGGGCTCATGCTGGGAGAGAAGAGCTCTACAGGGCAGGAGTCGCAGCAGTTATACTTCCCTTCAGTGTACTGTGTACCGAGCTGCTTCGTGGAAGCTGTCACGAGTGTCCAGAGATCTGAGGGGGAACGGGGATGAGGAGTGAGCGGCAATCCAATCAAGATTTATAAAGCGCAGCAAATCACCTCTGAGGGACTCGAGGTGCTGGCGTTGCTAAGTGGTGCTGTGTTCATTCAAACAGCCATGTCTTAAGTCCTTTCCTGAGTTACCGGAGTGATGCAGTGTTCCTGAGGTGCAGGGGAAGTTTGTTCCAGGTTTTGCCTGCCAGGTGAAGGAAGGAGCGTCCTCTGCTGTGATCAGCAGGGGTTGGGTGGTGTCGCAGGTATCTTGTCCGGTTGGGGGGAACGTCATTTGTTTGTTGATGTATGCTGGTCTTTAGTCCTGCAGGACTTTTTAGGTGTGGGTCGGCATCGTGAACTGGCATCTCTTCTGGGTCGGGAGCCAGTGTAGCTTCTTGAGGTGTAGGGTTATGTGACTCCGTCTGGGCGGGACAAGGGTAAGTCTTGCCCCTGAGTTTTGTATTGTCTAGTCTCTTCAGGAGATGGGCAGTGAGTCCTACGTAAAGTGTTCCCATAGTTCATCCTGCTGGTGACTAGGGCTTTGGTGATGGTCCTTCTGGTGTCGGTTGCGAGCTACCTGAAATTCTTACAGCTTGCAGAGGGTATGGAAGCAGGCGGATGAGGCTGCGTTTACCTGTTTCTGGATAGATAACTTGCTGTCCAAGATGATGCCAAGGTTGCGGGCGTGGTCTGTTGGGGCGAGGGAAATCCCGAATTCAACAGGTGCTGTTCTGGCAAGGGTGATCAGGGGACACTGTGGCACAGTCGTTTAGTAGAGGGTCTAGATGTCAAGGGTCACTAGAAGGAAGCGGCAGAGTCATGCGACCACCACCCACCTTCAAGTTTGCCAGTGTTGTTGAGGCGGGTAATTTTTTTGAAAAATAACTGTAAATTGAAGTAATGGATTGGTGCACTTACATAATTAGTGTTCAGTTGGTTCGGGCGAAGACTGCAGGCGGGCTGTGTGTAACCAAAGCCAGCACTCAACCCTAGTTGGTGGGAAATAGTCACAAACTCCCAGCCAGGCAAACTGAAGGAACTGTGGATACAAATCATAATTGTAAAATTATATTACAAACCGCTCAAGATTGGATGCTGCAAAACGTGAAGAGAGCTAGCAAATGCAATTTTTTTTTTTTTTTAAATTTGTTTATAACTTTATACTATGGTGTGCTCTAGAGCGCATCTTTACATCAGCAGGGGTGTGCCGCTGTCAGACAGGTTACTGAAGTGGGTCAGGTGTAGGAGGGATGGTGTTTCTGTGGGCAGGGACATCAAGGCAGTGCATGTGTGAGCAGGTTTAGTGGCGAAGGTGTGGGGTGCACTAGGGGGCAGGTTAAGAATTAGGAAGGGAGCGGACAAGTCTGAGTGGACAGTGACTAGAGGTATGGGAAGTAGTGTGGATTGGGAGTTGGCATTGGTAGGAACCTGGCTGCTTCTACACCGGTGGCCTGTCTGGAGAACACAAGGATTGTTAATCTGAGCGTGGGCTGGATAGTGAGGGTACAATGCGCTGGTTACTGTCACTGTCCTAGCCCCCCTCCCGAACTGTAACCGGTCATGCTTCACCTCTGTGTCAAACTCTCAGACGTTGTCACTAGCTTAGTCCATGTAACTGTTCACTTAAATCCATTTCACTGTCCCAGTTTCCGGCATAGCTCCAGACTATACCCCCTCTTCCCCCCCACCCCCTCTCCCACCCTCCCGCCTGTCACCTCTGTTCCTACCTTACCAGTCCCTGTCTCTCCCTCCCATCTGTCACTCTCGGACTCACCGACCCTATTGCACTCCCTTGTCCCCCATCTTTCCAGTCCCTGTTGCACTCAGACCCCTGTATGCCACAGTCCTGCCTGCGCAAATCTCTGATCCTTACCCCTGCTGTACTCAAGTCTTTCCTCCTTCCCAAAAACATCGGTCTCTTGGTTCCTCAGCCATCTGTGGTCCACTTCCAGTCCCTTTCACACCAACTGTCCCTGTCCAACATCCAATCTCTCCATCGCTGTCAACCTTCCATTCCCTATCACCCCATTTGTCACTTTTAAACCCTGTCGCCCCCCTGGACCCCATGACCCTGTACATCTGTCACTTCGTACGAGGCTGCACCCAGTTACACACCCGGTCTGTCGCCCCCTCATTCTTGTCACACTTTGCACCATCCCTGTCACACTGCCAGTATCTTATGTGAAAATTGTTGTAGAATTTCATGTCATTTTGCCACCATTTTGCGTAGGGTTTTTTCCCCATCTGGGTCACTTCACGTCCACCTCATGCACATTTACAAGGTGCCCAGAGCTGAAGTAACTATTTCTCCCCCCCCCCCCCCCCCTCTTTCCTGCAGAATTCTCCATCTTGGTTTGGAGGACAGGGACCAATAAGGTTAGGAATGTGCTGCCCCTCCCCCACAGGGACTGGTCACAGGAAGGGTGTAGCCACCCTCAGTGACAGTAGCCTTTGACTTTGGTGGGTGTTTGTGGCTAACTTGAACCCCAACCTGTGGACATCCTACCCTCCGGAGACTGAAACTGTAAGTCTGATACTTACCTCAGAACCATACTAACTTTTCATCCCCTCTAGATCTGTTTGAAAATTGCACTGTCAACTTTTAAAACAGATTATTGCAATTTACTTGAAAACCGCTTAACTTGCCAAATTGAAACAAAGTGGTGTTGATATATTTGCTTACTACTGACTTGCAAATGTTACTTCCCTGGAAACTGACTCTCGTGGTTCTAGAAAGAAAGTAAAAAAATATATTTTTGCTATATAAAAACATTGTCCTGGAGTTGTGTGTGTACGACAAATGTTTTGCACTACCCCCTGATAAGCCCAACTGCTCGACCACACTACCACAAATAGAGCATTAGTATTATTTCCTCAGGCAAGCCTCTTGGGGAAACCACTGGACTCTGTACACACTCTTATTTTTATATAATATATACAGAGCCAGCTTCCTAGAACATACATACATCTGAGGCAGAATCCAACCATGTGTGATGCACTGATATATGGTGCAAACCTTTATTTACTAAAATAGTGTTAGGTGGGGGGCTGTTTTTTTTTTTTTTTTTTTTTTTTTAATTTAGGAAAGTGGCTTTCTTCTGTTTGGGACATTTTAGTTCATTTATCCCAGTTAAAGCCATGCACTTTATAGCAGTGTTTTTCAAGAATCTGGTCTTGCGGTTCATGATGGGCTCTGGAAACTTGTGCCCTCTTAGACGCTGTCCCCCTTTATTTCTTGATTGCTGGGGCTTTTCCTCAAGGACATTGGTGAGGCGTTTGGTGGTGATATAGATTCTGCTGTTGGACTCCTTGGCCAGAGTTTTTTCTAGTGGTAGCTCTGCGGTATGACTTTGAAAGTCCATCTCTGCTGTCTTGACTCTGATATTGTGAGCTATGTCCATTCCTAGTAGATTGTGTACTTAACGTGTGACTAGGAAAATGCCGGACGGACAAGCGGACAGAAGTGGAATATAGATGTGAAAGAAGATGGTATTTAGAATTTGATCACCGATAGACTGTGGGAAAATGCAAGCGCGTTTTTGATAATTGCTTTTTAGCCTATCTTTAGTGAATTTTTTAAAAAAAATTTTTTTACGTTGATTTGTAATATTTCCCCAGGGTATTCGGGCATAGAGTAAAACCCCAAAAACCATGATGCTACCATTTTGCTCCCCCGGCACAAACACCGGTCTCCTCCACCGCAAAGTTTGCGAGGCCACAAGTTTCGATGTTATTGCTTAGTTTTATTTTCTCACCTTTGTTGAAAGTTAGCAGCTTTATTTCCACATGGGAAACTTCATGTGTTTTGACTTTTCCGGGGTGATAAGGTGACACCTGCACTGCATGCTTAGTACTACAGCCTGGAAGTTCTTACTGAGGCACGCAAACTGTGAAGCTTGGTCGCAGCAAGTTCAACCTCAGGCAGGGCCTCCTCACCCTCCCAAAAGGCATAGCTAGAGCCTGACGTTGGTGGACCCACTGCTTGTGGCTGCTCTATCAACATATCAAGAACTTCTGCCTTAAGCACATGGAGCTACGTCAGCATAGCCTGCTGCAGGATGAGACTGGCACCTGGCATCACCTTCCACATCTGTGGAGACCATGAACTCCACATCCACATGTGTGGAGGTACCCTGGGCTTCACACAGCTGTGGTGATACCCTGGCCACCACACCCATAGCTGTAGAAGTACCCTGGGCTCCAAACCTCTAGAGGTACCCTGGGACCCACACCTCTAGAGGTACCCTGGACCCACACACACACCTGTGGAGATACCCTGGGCTCCACATCTGCGAAGGTAGCATGGACTCCACATCCACACCTGTGGAGGCCAAAAACTCCACATCCACACCTGTGGAGGTACCCTGGGACCCACACTCACACCTGTAGAGGTACCCTGGCCTCAACATCCACACCTGCGAAGGTAGCATTTACTCCTCATCCACACCTGTGGAGGCCAAGAACTCCACATCCACACTTGTGGAGGTACCCTTAACTCCAATTCTGTGGAGGTACCCTGGGCTCCACATCCACACCTGTGAAGGTATCATGCTCTGGACGTGCTGGGGTTGGGGGTTCATGCTTTTTACTGTACGTTGGAAAAGATCCCTACTTGTTAACTGCTTTAGTTCTGTGCTTGTCACTGCTTTTAGGGTGTGGTTCTGTGCATTTTCCACCCTCTATGAGAAGGTATACATGAGGTGGGTATTACAGTAAAAATACGTAAACATTAATTTACTTGTGGTTTCCATGGTGAGCTACAAGTTGCCTTTTGGTCACTTCAGAGTGCTCAGTGGGAGGATGTGAGAAAGTACCCTCTTTCTAGCATGGTTACCTCCACTTTTGGCCTGTTTGTGAGTGTGTGTCAGTGTGTTTTTACTGTGTCACTAGGATCCTGCTAGCCAAGACCCCAGTGCTCATAGATAAAAACCTATATGTCAGTGTGTTTTGCCTGTCTCACTGGGATCCTGCTAGCCAGGACCCCAGTGCTCATAGTGTGTATGCCTGTGTAGTGCCTAACTGTGCCACTGAGGCTCTGCTAACCAGAACCTCAGTGCTTATGCTCTTTCTGCTTTTAAATTTGTCACTGTAGGCCAGTGACTTCATTTACCAATTGCAATTGGCATACTGGACCCCCCTTTTAAGTCCCTAGTATATGGTACCTAGGTACCCAGGGCATTGGGGTTCCAGGAGATCCATATGGGCTGCAGCATTGCTTTTGCCACCCATAGGGAGCTCAAACAAACACTTACACAGGACTGCCATTGCAGCCTGCGTGAAATAGTGCACACTCTATTTCACAGCCATTTTCACTGCACTTAAGTAACTTATAAGTCACCTATATGTCTAACCTTCACCTGCTGAAGGTTAGGTGCAAAGTTACTAAGTGTGAGGGCACCCTTGCACTAGCAAAGGTGCCCCCACATAGTTCAGGGCTATTTCCCCGGACTTTGTGAATGCGGGGACACCATTACACGCGTGCACTACATATAGGTCAATACCTATATGTAGCTTCACAATGGTAACTCTGAATATGGCGATGTACCTGATAAGATAGTCAATCCCCCTTCTCAGGGCTATTTAGGGTCTCTCCTGTGGGTTCTCTTCAGATTCTGCTTGCAAGTTTCCTTCAGGAATCCTCTGCAACAACATCAGCATCCTCTGACCTCGGATCAACCGCAGCCTGCTCCAAGAAACTCTGTAACTGCAACAAAGTGTCTACAAGAGACCCTTTTCTTCAGCAACCTCAGCTCCAAGTCAGCAACTGCAACAGTTTCCATGGTGTGCATGCTCTGGGGACTCCCTGTCTTCATCCTGCACCAGAAGGACCGAAGAAATCTCCAGTGGAGTTAAGGAGCCACTCCCCTGCTCCAAGCAGGTACCTTCCAAGGCGATAAGCAGTACCATGGGACTCCTCACGGCAACAAGCGTGCTAGGGACACAGAGGGTGGACATCATTGACATAGACTGTCCTGAGGTCCTGCTGACACAATTTGGAGGAGGTAAGACCTTGCCTTCCCCAAGAACGACAGTACCCCTGTGTGCTGTGTCTTCTTCGCTTCCTGAGGCCTCTGTGCACTCTTTGCAAAATACCTTTGTGCACAGCCTGTCCCAGGTCCCCAGCACTCCACCCTGCGACGCTCAACTCGCTGAGTTGTTTGCCAGCGGCGTGGGACCTGGAGCACTGGATCATTAATGATTGCTTTTATTGGGGCTGTTCAAATATCAGGGAGGTCTATCAGCATGAGTAGTCCACATCACACCTTTAAAATAATTAGAACTTGGGCATTTTATTTCTGATAGATTTAAGAGGTTTTAGCTGGTAATGAGCTCTTTTTTTTAAATAACATTTATGATGTTTAAGTTTATTTTCCAGTGTAAAGGAAGTTATTTTTGCATTCTGTGTTGTTTTAAAGGTTTGTCTAACAGCTCTTAACTGTGTTTTTGTCATAGCTAATGACGAGGGACTCTGTAATGAAGACTTGCAGGAAAGGATGGTTTGTGAGTATGTAAGGAAATGCCTCCTTGGCATGGTTACCCCCTAACCTTTTGCCTTTGCTGATGCTAAGTTATGATTTGAAAGTGTGCTGGGACCCTGCTAACCAGGCCCCAGCACAAGTGTTCTTTCCCTAAACTGTACTTTTGTCTCTACAGTTGGCACAACCCTGGCACTCAGGTAAGTCCCTTGTAACTGGTACCCCTGGTACAAAGGGCCCTGATGCCAGGGATGGTCTCTAAGGGCTGCAGCATGTCTTATGCCACCCTAGGGACCCCTCACTCAGCATGTGCACCCTGCCTCACAGCTTGTGTGTGCTGGTGGGGAGAAAATTACTAAGTTGACATGGCACTCCCCTCAGGGTGCCATGCCAACCTCACACTGCCTACGGCATAGATAAGTCACCCCTCTAGCAGGCCTTACAGCCCTAAGGCAGGGTGCACTATACCATAGGTGAGGGCATAAGTGCATGAGCACTATGCCCCTACAGTGTCTAAGCAAAACCTTAGACATTGTAAGTGCAGGGTAGCCATAAGAGTATATGGTTTGGGAGTCTGTCATAAACGAACTCCACAGCACCATAATGGCTACACTGAAAACTGGGAAGTTTTGTATCAAACTTCTCAGCACAATAAATGCACACTGATGCCAGTGTACATTTTATTGTAAAATACGCCCCAGAGGGCATCTTAGAGATGCCCCCTGAAACCATACCCGACTTCCAGTGTGGGCTGACTAGTTTTAGCAGCCTGCCACACACCAGACATGTTGCTGGCCCCATGGGGTGAGTGCCTTTGTCACTCTGTGGCTAGTAACAAAGCCTGTACTGGGTGGAGGTGCCTCTCACCTCCCCCTGCAGGAACTATAACACCTGGCGGTGAGCCTCAAAGGCTCACCCCCTTTGTTACAGCACCCCAGGGCACCCCAGCTAGTGGAGTTGCCCGCCCCCTCCGGCCACGGCCCCACTTTTGGCGGCAAGGCCGTAGGAGATAATGAGAAAAACAAGGAGGAGTCACTGGCCAGTCAGGACAGCCCCTAAGGTGTCCTGAGCTGAGGTGACTCGGACTTTTAGAAATCCTCCATCTTGCAGATGGAGGATTCCCCCAATAGGATTAGGGATGTGCCCCTCTCCCCTCAGGGAGGAGGCACAAAGAGGGTGTAGCCACCCTCAGGGCTAGAAGCCATTGGCTACTAACCCCCCCACACCTAAACACACCCCTAAATCGAGTATTTAGGGGCTCCCAGAACCTAGGTAACTAGATTCCTGCAACCTAAGACGAAGAAGGACTGCTGACCTGAAAGCCCTGCAGAGAAGACTGAGACACCAACTGCTTTGGCCCCAGCTCTACCGGCCTGTCTCCCCACTTCAAGAAAAACTGCAACAGCGACGTGCTCCACAGGGTCCAGCGACCTCTGATGCCTCAGAGGACTACCCTGCATCTAAAAGGACCAAGAACTCCAGAGGACAGCGGCTCTGCTCCAAAGAAGAAACATCTTTGCAACTTTTAAAGAACACGCGTTTCCCGCCGGAAGCGTGAGGCTTTGCACTCTGCACCCGAAGGCCCCGGCTCGACTTGTGGAGAAACAACGCTACAGGGAGGACTCCCCGGCAACTGCGAGCCCGTGAGTAGCCAGAGTTGACCCCCCCTGAGCCCCCACAGCGACGTCTGCAGAGGGAACCCAGAGGCTCCCCCTGACCGCGACTGCCTGCTTCAAAGAACCCGACGCCTGGTAAAGACACTGCACCCGCAGCCCCCAGGACCTGAAGGATCCGACCTCCAGTGTAGAAGCGACCCCCAGGTGTCCCTCTCCCTTGCCCAGGTGTGGCTTCCCCGAGGAGCCCCCCCCCCCTTGCCTGCCTGCTTCGCTGAAGAGACCCCTGGGTCTCCCATTGAATCCTATTGCAAACCTGATGCCTGTTTGCACTCAGCACCCGGCCGCTCCCGTGCCGCTGAGGGTGTACTTTTTGTGCTGACTTGTGTCCCCCCGGTGCCCTACAAAACCCCCCTGGTCTGCCCTCCAAAGACACAGGTACTTACCTGCTGGCAGACTGGAACCAGGGCACCCCCTTCTCCATTGAAGCCTATGTATTTTGGGCACCACTTTGAACTCTGCACCTGACCGGCCCTGAGCTGCTGGTGTGGTAACTTTGGGGTTGCTCTGAACCCCCAACGGTGGGCTACCTTGGACCCAACTTTGAACCCTGTAGGTGGTTTACTTACCTGCAAAACTAACAAACACTTACCTCCCCCAGGAACTTTTGAAAATTGCACTGTGTCCAGTTTTAAAATAGCTTATTGCCATTTGTGTGAAAACTGTATATGCTATTTTGCTAATTCAAAGTTCCTAAGTGAAATACCTTTCATTTAAAGTATTGTTTGTACATTTTGAACCCGTGGTTCTTAAAATAAACTAAGAAAAGATATTGTTCTATATAAAAACCTATTGGCCTGGAATTGTCTGAGTGTGTGTTCCCCATGTATTGCCTGTGTGTGTACAACAAATGCTTAACACTACCCTGTGATAAGCCTACTGCTCGACCACACTACCACAAAATAGAGCATTGGAATTATCTCTTTTTGCCACTATCTTACCTCTAAGGGGAACCCTTGGACTCTGTGCATGCTATTTCTTACTTTGAAATAGTGCATACAGAGCCAACTTCCTACATTGGTAGATCAGCGGTGGGGTACAAGACTTTGCATTTGCTGGACTACTCAGCCAATACCTGATCACACGACTAAATTCGAAAAATTGTCATTAGAAACTGATTTTTGAAATTTGAGCTATTTTTCTAAATTTTTAAAAGTCCTGCTAGGGCCTTGTGTAAGTCCCTGTTAGCATTTCTTTTAGAGTTTAAACGTTTTATAAACGTTTCAATTAAGTTCTAGAGATAGTTTTAGATTCTTAAAAAGTATTCCAACTTTTAGAAACCTAAAGTCTGCTGCAGAAGAGATTGTGATGGAACTCAACCTCACCCCTTACCTGCATCTTAGGATGTCAGAGTGAAGGTCTCTCTGCAAAATCAAAAAGATTAAAACTGGTTCAAACCCTACCAAAGTACAGCTCCAGGAACTTTTGGCAGAGTTTGCTAAGAACAACCCCTCTGAGGATACCTTCCCAGAGGGGGAAGCTAGTGATGTGGAGGATTTCCCACCCCCACTCCTAGTTAGGGAGAACAGGGTCCCTCAAACCCTGTCTCCACAAGTGATAAAGATGCTGCTTCTCTCACCAGAGAGTCCAGCGACTCTGGAAGCATTGAGGGCAGCCTCAATGAAGATGACCTCCAGTTAGCCAGGATGGTCAAAAGATTGGCTTTGGAAAGACAGATCCTAGCCATAGAAGGGGAAAGACAAGAGATGGGCCTAGGTCCCATCAATGGTGGCAGCAACATAAATAGGGTCAGAGATTCTCCCGACATGTTGAAAATCCCAAAAGGGGTTGTAACTAAATATGAAGATGGTGATTACATCACCAAATGGTTCACAGCTTTTGAGAGGGCTTGTGCAACCAGAAAAGTAAACCGATCTCACTGGGGTGCTCTCCTTTGGGAAATGTTCACACACTCTGGAAAAGATGCAGAATCCTATGACCTCATGAAGGCTACCCTGATTGAGGGCTTTGGATTCTCAACTGAGGAGTATAGAATTAGGTCCAGGGGGGGCTAAAAAAATCCTCGAGCCAGACCTGGGTTGATTTTGTTGACTACTCAGTAAAAACACTGGATGGTTGGATACAAGGCAGTGGTGTAAATGATTATGATGGGCTGTACAATTTATTTGTGAAAGAACACCTGTTAAGTAATTGTTCAAATGATAAACTGCATCAGCATCTGGTAGACCTAGGACCAATTTCTTCCCAAGAATTGGGAAAGAAGGCGGACCATTGGGTCAAGACTAGGGTGACAAAGACTTCCACATGGGGTGACCAAAAGAAAGGGGTCACAAAGACTCCCCAGGGAAAGAGTGTTGAGACATCCAAGGGAAAAAGTAAAGAGTCTTCTATAGGGCCCCAAAAACCTGCTCAGAAGGGAGGGTCCAGAGCCTCTTCACAATCCAATGTTGGGTACAAGGGTAAAAACCTTGATCCCAAAAAGGACTGGTGTCGTAGCTGTAATCAGCAAGGACACCAAACTGGAGACAAGGCCTGTCCCAAGAAAGGTTCCACTTCTAACTCTACTCCAACTAACACTGGAATGGCCAGTCTCCGGGTGGAATCAACAGTGTGCCCAGAGCTAATCAGGGTTCACACTGAAGCTACATTAGTCTCTAAGGGTGGGGTGGATTTAGCCACACTGGCTGCCTGGCCCCCTAATATGCAAAAATACAGGCAGCAACTCTTAATTAATGGGACAAGTGTAGAAGGCCTGAGGGATACAGGTGCCAGTGTCACCATGGTGACAGAGAAACTGTTTTCCCCTGGTCAATACCTGGCTGGACAAACTTATCCAGTCACCAACGCTGACAATCAGACTAAAGTACATCCCATGGCTATGGTAACTTTAGAGTGGGGAGGGGTCAATGGCCTGAAACAGGTGGTGGTCTCCTCAAATATCCCTGTAGACTGTTTGCTTGGAAATTACCTGGAGTCCTCAGCATGGACTGAGGTAGATCTCAAAACCCATGCAGCCATGCTGGGTATCCCTGAACTGGTGTGTGTCAAGACAAGGGCACAGTGCAAGGCTCAGGGTGAAAAAGTGGTGTTGGAGCCTGGAAAAAGGGCCCAACCCTCCAAGAGAAAAGGAAAGAAGACTGGGGAACCAGCTTCCACACAACAAGAGAAAGAGAACCTCTCTTCTCAGGAAGAAGTTCTGCCCTCTGTGGGAACTGAGCCCATGGAGTTAGAACCTTATCAGGTTGAGCTCCTAGGCCCAGGGGGACCCTCAAGGGAACAGTTGTGTAAGTGGCAAGAAACATGTTCCTCTCTTGAAGGCCTTAGGCAGCAAGCTGCTGAAGAGTCCAAAGGAAAAATAACAGGAACACATAGAGTCTATTGGGAAGATGGACTCCTTTACACTGAGGCAAGAGATCCCAAACCTGGTGCCACTAGGAGAGTGGTAGTGCCTCAGGAGTTTAGGGAGTTCATTCTGACCTTAGCTCATGATATTCCTCTTGCTGGGCATTTGGGACAGACCAAGACGTGGGAGAGATTAGTCAACCACTTCTATTGGCCCAACATGTCCCAGAAGGTCAAGGAGTATTGTGTCTCCTGTGCCACCTGTCAAGCCAGTGGTAAGACAGGTGGACACCCAAAGGCCCCCCTCATTCCACTTCCAGTGGTGGGGGGTCCCCTTTGAAAGAGTGGGTGTGGACATAGTGGGTCCACTTGAACCTCCCACAGCCTCAGGTAACCAATACATACTAGTAGTAGTGGATCATGCTACTAGATACCCTGAAGCAATTCCCCTTAGGTTGACTACTGCCCCTGCAGTAGCCAAAGCACTCATTTGTATTTTTACCAGAGTGGGATTTCCTAAGGAGGTGGTGTCTGACAGAGGTACCAACTTCATGTCAGCATACCTGAAACATATGTGGAATGAGTGTGCGGTGACTTACAAATTCACCACACCATACCATCCACAAACCAATGGTCTTGTAGAAAGATTTAACAAGACATTGAAAGGCATGATCATGGGGCTCCCTGAAAAACTCAAAAGGAGATGGGATGTCCTCTTGCCATGTCTGCTTTTCGCCTACAGAGAGGTGTCTCAGAAGGGAGTAGGGTTTTCCCCCTTTGAACTTCTGTTTGGCCATCCTGTAAGGGGACCACTAGCTCTTGTAAAAGAAGGCTGGGAGAGACCTCTTCATGAGCCTAAACAAGATATAGTCGACTATGTACTAGGCCTACGTTCAAGGATGGCAGAGTATATAGAAAAGGCAAGTAAAAACCTTGAGGCCAGCCAACAACTCCAGAAGATGTGGTATGACCAAAAGGCTGCTATGGTTGAGTTTCAGCCAGGGCAGAAAGTCTGGGTTCTGGAGCCTGTGGCTCCCAGGGCACTTCAGGACAGATGGAGTGGCCCTTACCCAGTGCTAGAGAGGAAGAGTCAGGTAGACCTAGGCACTAGCAGGACCCCCAAAAGGGTGATCCATGTGAACCGCCTCAAACTCTTCCATGACCGGGCAGATGTGAATCTGTTGATGGTAACAGATGAGGACCAGGAAGCTGAGAGTGAACCTCTCCCTGATCTCCTCTCCACAGACCCTAAGGATGGTTCAGTAGATGGAGTGATGTATTCAGACACCCTCTCTGGCCAACATCAATCTGACTGCAGGAATGTCCTGCAACAATTTGCTGAGCTCTTTTCCCTAACCCCTTGTCAGACACACCTGTGTACCCATGATGTGGACACAGGAGACAGCCTGCCTGTCAAAAACAAAATTTTCAGACAGTCTGACCAAGTTAAGGAAAGCATCAAGGTGGAAGTCCACAAGATGCTGGAATTGGGAGTCCTTGTGCACTCTGACAGCCCCTGGGCTAGCCCAGTGGTCTTAGACCCCAAAACTCACACCAAAGATGGAAAGAGAGAGATGAGGTTTTGTGTGGACTACAGAGGACTTAATTCTGTCACCAAGACAGATGCCCATCCCATTCCAAGCGCAGATGAATTAATTGATAAGTTAGGTGCTGCCAGATACTTAAGAACCTTTGACTTGACAGCAGGGTACTGGCAAATCAAAATGGCACCAGGAGCAAAATAAAAGACAGCATTCTCCAGACCTGATGGGCACTATCAGTTCACTGTTATGCCCTTTGGTTTAAAGAAGGCCCCTGCCACCTTCCAAAGGTTGGTGAATCAAGTCCTTGCTGGCTTGGAGTCCTTTAGTGCAGCTTATCTTGACGATATTGCTGTTTTTAGCTCCAGCTAGCAGGATCACCTGGTCCACCTGAAGAAGGTTTTGAATGCCCTGCAAGCAGCAGGCCTCTCTATCAAGGCATCCAAATGTCAGATAGGGCAGGGAACTGTGGTTTACTTGGGACACCCTGTAGGTGGAGGCCAAGTTCAGCCACTCCAGCCCAAGATCCAGACTATTCTGGACAGGGCAACTCCAAAAACCCAGACTCAAGTCAGGGCATTCCTTGGCTTGACTGGGTACTACAGGAGGTTTGTGAAGGGTTATGGATCTATAGTGACACCCCTCACAGAACTTACCGCCAAGAAAATGCCCAAGAAGGTAAACTGGACTGTAGAATGCCAACAGGCCTTTGACACCCTGAAGCAAGCAATGTGCACAGCACCAGTTCTCAAAGCTCCAGATTACTCCAAGCAGTTCATTGTGCAGACTGATGCCTCTGAAAATGGGATAGGGGCAGTTTTGTCCCAAACAAATGATGATGGCCTTGACCAGCCTGTTGCTTTCATTAGCAGGAGGTTGCTCCCCAGGGAGCAGCGTTGGAGTGCCATTGAGAGGGAGGCCTTTGCTAGGGTTTGGTCCCAGAAGAAGCTGAGACCATACCTCTTTGGTACTCACTTTGTAGTTCAGACTGACCACAGACCTCTCAGATGGCTGATGCAAATGAAAGGTGAAAATCCAAAACTGTTGAGGTGGTCCATCTCCCTACAGGGAATGGACTTTATAGCGGAACACAGACCTGGGACTGCCCATACCAATGCAGATGGCTTTTCCAGGTTCTTCCACTTAGAAAATGAAGACTCTCTTGGGAAAGGTTAGTCTCATCCTCTTTCGTTTGGGGGGGGGGGGGGGGGGAGGGGGGGGGGTTGTGTTCTTTCCCTAAACCAGACCTTTTTTCCCCACAATTGGCACAGCCCTGGCCACAGATACTTCCCTTGTAAATGGTACCCTGGTACCAAGGGCCCTGTTGCCAGGGAAGGTCTCTAAGGGCTGCAGCATGTCTTATGCCACCCTGGGGACCCCTCACTCAGCCCATGCACACTGCCTCACAGCTTGTGTATGCTGGTGCGACGAAAATGACTAAGTCGACATGGTACTCCCCTCAGGGTGCCATGCCTACCTCTCACTGCCTGTGGCATGGGCAAGTCACCCCTCTAGCAGGCCTTACAGCCCTAAGGCAGGGTGCACTATACCACAGGTGAGGGCATAAGTGCATGAGCACTGTGCACCTACAGTGTCTAAGCAAAACCTTAGACATTGTAAGTGCAGGGTAGCCATAAAGAGTATATGGTCTGGGAGTTTGTCAAATACAAACTCCACAGATCCATAATGGCTACACTGAAATCTGTGAAGTTTGGTAGCAAACCTCTCAGCACAATAAATGCACACTGATGCCAGTGTGGGATTTATTGTACAATACACCCAGGGGGCATCTTAGAGATGCCCCCTGAATAACAGTATGACTCCTAGTGTTAGTCTGACCAGTTTCTGCCAGCCTGACACAACCAGACAAATTTCTGGCCCCATGGGGGAGTGCCTTTATCACTCTGTGGCCAGGAACAAAGCCTGTACTGGGTGGAAGTGCTTCTCACCTCCCCCTGCAGGAACTGTAACACCTGGCGGTGAGCCTCAAACGCTCATGCCTTTTGTTACAGCACCCCAGGGCATCCCAGCTAGTGGAGATGCCCACCCCTCCGGCCACTGCCCCCACTTTTGGCGGCAAGGCTGGAGGAGATAATGAGGAAAACAAGGAGGAGTAACCCACCAGTCAGGATAGCCACTAAGGTGCCCTGAGCTGAGGTGACCCCTGCCTTTAGAAATCCTCCATCTTGAGATTGGAGGATTCCTCCAATAGGAATAGGGATGTGACCCCCGCCCCTCAGGGAGGAGGCACAAAGATGGTGTAGCCACCCTCCAGGACAGTAGCCATTTAGTATTTAGGGGTGACCCTGAACCCAGGAAAGGAGAGTCCTGCATCCTACAAGAAGGACTGCTGACCTGAAAGCCCTGCAGAGACGACTGAGACAACTGACTTGGCCCCAACCCTACCGGCCTCTCTTCAGACTCAAAGAACCTGCACAGCGGCGCATTCGACAGGGACTAGCGGCCTCTGAGGACTCAGAGGACTGCCCTGAACCCCAAGGGCCAAGAAACTCCTGAGAACAGTGGCACTGTTCAAAAACTGCAACAACTTTACAACTTGCAAGCAACTTTCAAAGAACTCTCTCTTCCCGTCGGAAACGTGGCACTTCACACTCGGCTCCAGACGCCCCGAGTTCGAGCTCCAGAGAACCAACACCGCAGAGAGGACTCCCAGGTGACTACCATGACATGGGTACCCTGAGTCGACCCCCCTGCAATCCCACAGCGACGTCTGCGGAGAAGATCCTGAGGCTCCCCCTGACCGCGACTACCTGATAACAAGGAACCCGACGCCTGGACCAAGCACTGCACCAGCAGCTCCCAGGACCAAGAAGAATCACCTGCCAGTGCAGGAGTGACCAGCAGGCGGCCCTCTTCCTAGCCCAGTCGGTGGCTGGCCTGAGAAGCGCCCCTGTGCCCTACATGCATCGCCTAAGTGACCCCCAGGTCCCTCTATTGCTTTCAATAGCAAACCCGGCGCCTACTTTGCACACTGCACCCGCCGCCCCTGTGCCGCTGAGGGTGTGTTTTGTGGGCTTGTGTGTGTCCCCCCCCACCCAGTGCTCTACAAACCCCCCCTGGTCTGCTCCCCGAAGACGCAGGTACTTACCTGTAAGCAGACTAGGACTGGAGCACCCCTGTTCTTCATATGGGCCTATGTGTTTTGGGACCTCCTTTGACCTCTGCACCTGACCGGCCCTGTGTTGCTGGTGCAGTGACTTTGGGGTTGCCTTGAACCCCCAACGGTGGGCTGCTTATGCCCAGGAGACTGACTGTGTAAGTGCTTTACTTACCTGAGAAACCTAACCAAACTTACCTCCCCCCAGGAACTGTTGATTTTTGCACTGTCCACTTTTAAAATAGCTTATTGCCATTTTAAACTAAACTGTGTGTACTACTGTTTTAAGTCAGTTCCATACTTACCTGTGTCAAGTACCTTGCATTTTATGTACTTATCTCAAATCTTGAATCTTGTGGTTCTAAAATAAAATATATTTTCTTAATTTTCTATATAAAAACTATTGGCCTGGAGTTAAGTCTTTGAGTGTGTGTTCCTCATTTATTGCATGTGTGTGTACAGCACATGCCTAACACTACCCTCTGATAAGCCTACTGCTCAACCACACTACCACAAAATAGAGCATTGGTATTATCTAATTTTGTCACTATCAACCTCTAAGGGAAACCCTTGGACTCTTTGCACACTACCTCTCACTTTGAGATAGTATATACAGAGCCAACTTCCTACAGGTGTCTAGTGTATATATTGTGTATAATACTTACCTCCAGAAGGAGTATTGCCTCTAAGATATTTTTGGCCTTGTGTCACCCAAATAAATTACCTTTATTTATGGTTACACTGAGTATTGTCCTTACTTGTGTATAAGTGCTGTGTAACTAACAGTGTTATCGCAGGAGATTTGCATGTCTCCTAGTGCAGCCTAAGCTGCTCTGCTATAGCTACCTCTAGACAGCCTAAGCTGCTAGAACACTACTACATTTCACTAATAATGGATAATTGGACCTGGTGTAAGGTGTAAGTACCCAAGGTACCCACTACAAACCGGGCCAGCCTCCTACACAGATTTCCGCCCAAAGTGTGGCGGAAATCCCGAAGTACCTTTGATATGGCAGACGGGAGACTGACAGCACAGGTGGTCACCTGGCACCCGAGGCTTTGGCGGTCTTGAAGAAAGATCGCCAAAGTCATAATGATGGCCTGTGTCTTGCGTCCTTTTGTCCATGTGTCCTATCCCCACCCTGTGTCATTGTGTCTTGAGTCATTTTGTCCATGTGTCCTATCCCCACACTGTGTCCTTGTGTCCTATCTGCACCATGTGGCCTTGTGTGCTTGTGCCTTGCTTCCTATCCCCACCTTGTCTTATGTGCTTGTGATTGGCGTCCATGTGTCCTATCCCCACCCTGTGTCTTGCATCCTTGTGTCCATGTGTCATATCTCCACCTTGTGTCTTGTGCCTTGCACCCTTGTGTCCATGTGTCCTATACCCACCTTGCGTATTTGTGTCTTGCGTCCTGGTGTACATGTGTCCTATCTCCACCACGTGTCCTTGTGTCTTGTGTGCTTGTGCCTTGCGTTGTATCGCCACCTTGTGTCTTGTCTGCTTGTGCTTTGCTTCTTTGTGTCCATGTGTATTACTCCCATCCTGTATCCTTCTGTCTTTGTGTCCTATCCCAGCCTTGCTTCCATATGTCTTGCATCCTTGTATCCTTGTGTCTTATCCATGGCTTGCGTTCTTGAGTTTTATTCTCACCTTTTGTCTTCATCGTCTTGTGTTCACCAACTTTTCCCCTCACTCTTTCTGCAGCACAGAGGTTGAAGTCGGGGGGGTCTGTGGGGAACCACATCCCCATACTGTTTTAATTTCAGAAAAACAGTTTCTCTATTTTTTTTGGTTCAAATCAACCATCCCAGTCAGATGAGAGGCCTGGTCTCAAATGGAAGGGAAGGTGTCTGCTGTGCTGTGAAGCCAAGGGAGGGACAGACAGATAAACAAGAAACTGGACTTCTCTCCAGGGTGCTGCTGCCTGTAAGAAATGTAAATGTGTCCAAATGTTTAATCACCAAATGTGAAGCTTCTCAGGAGCCAGCAGATGACTTGAATTCACAGTCATTTGAGGCTTCGTTGTGACAAATATTTGTTCTTTTTGAGACGCAATGCTCAATGCCAAGCGTTACCAGCTGAGCTCTGCAGTGCATCCTCTTAGAGGACGCTTATTAAAAATCTGCCCTAGGCGCAGCCTGATGATTTATTACTAAAATATTTATTGTGAAAGCACTTGTTTTGTCTGAAACGTGTAATCCTGTGCACATTTCTTGGCTGCCTATCTTGCGTACTGTGTGTAGGAAGCTGACCTGGTGTGTGGTGAGTACCTATGGTGTTACCACCTTATACCAGGTCCAGGTATCCCCCCCCCCCCCTCTCACTGATGTGTAGGCAGTGCCTAGGAAGCCAGGGCTCCCTAGATGTAGCTGTGGATGAGCAGCCTAGACCTATCTAAGAGACATGCAAAGCTCATGCAATACCACTAGTCACACGGCACTCACACACGAAAGAACCACATAGTATTACAAAAATAAAGGTACTTTATTTTACTGACACAAATACTAAAATACTATACAGGCAATACTTTACTAGAAGGTGAGTAAACACAGTATTATTTACACCTTAGTAATCAGGAATGGGCATAGAAAGCAATAGAAAACAGTGAAATAACTATAAACAATAGAGACCCTAGGAGGAGACCAAACCATATACGAAAAAAGTGCAATGCGAAAGTCCGACCCTCACCCAGGTAAGTGGAATCTGTAGAGGGGAGCTGGAGGAACTACGAACCCCATAAGGTAAGTACCAGAGTGCCCCCCAGGGACCAGGAGAGAAGCGGTAAGTACCTGGTGTTTCCCCAAACCCACAGAGAAACTTTGTAAAAGAACTATGCAAGACCAAAGCAAGACTGAAAGAAACAGAAGATGGATCCAGACAGAAGAGGACCAAGTCCAGTTCCAGTTTGAGTGTCCGGTTGGGGCAGGACCCACTACCCACCCTTCTGGAGATTCAGGACCAGGTCGACGGCGAAGACTAGGAGTCGGCTATGCAGCACAGGAGCAGGGGAAGAGTTCCAGACGTGATACAGTCGATATCCCACGTCGGAAGAAGAGTTGCAGTCCATTAGTGGTGTGGAAAAACTACCAACAAGCCTGTTAAAGGCAAGAGTTGCAGAAGAGAAGTTTGCAGTGTTGCTGGGGATCAGGAAGGTCCGAGGGAACTCAACCCAAGGAGGGAAGTCCCAGGCGACCCCTAGCAATGAGGAGTGCCAGTAGTCGAGGATGCAGCCCCACAGGCAACTCGCCGGCAACAGGTTTCCAGCTGAGTTCTGCAGGGCATCCTTGTAGGAAAGTGTCCTTGGTGACATGGGCACCCCCCATCTTTGGCCTGATATTGATGCCAACTTGACTGGCATCCTGCTAACCAAGCCCCAGCACCAGTGTCCTTTCCCAAATCTGTACCATTGTTTCCACAATTGGCACACCCCCGGCACACAGTTAAGTCCCTTGTAAAAGGTGCCAAGGATCCTGTGGCCAGGGAAGATCCCCAAGTGCTGCAGCATGTAATATGATACCCTGCCCCCCCCCCCCCCTTACCACCACCAAGATCATGCCTTTGCATCTTGTATATGCTGGGGGGGGGGGGGGGGGGGGGAGAAAAAGGCAAAGTCGACATGACACCCCTTTCAGGGTGCCATACCCACAAACCACTGCCTGTGGCATAGGTAAGTCACCCCTCTAGCAGGTCTTACCCCTTTAGCAGGTCTTACAGCCTACACTATACCAGCCTTCACTATACCACAGGTGAGGGCATAGCTATATGAGCAATATGCCCTTACAGTGTCTAAGTCCCTTCTTAGACATTATAAGTGCAGTGTCGCCATATTAAGTATATGTTTTGGGAGTTTGCCATTACGAACTCCACAGCTCCTGTAGGAAGCTGGCCTGGTGTGTGGTGGGTACCTAAGGTACTTACACATTATACCAGGTCCAGGTAACCCCTCTTAGTGAAATGTAGTTGGTGTCTACAAGCCTGGGTCTCTAGAGGTAGCTGTGGATGAGCAGCCAAGGCTTATCTAGGAGACATGCAAAGCTCATGCAAAACCACTGTAGTCACACAGCACTTACAAACATTAAAGAAAATACTCAGTTGTACAAAAATAAAGGTACTTTATGTTTGGAACACAATATCACAAAATACTAGAAGGGCAACCCTCCAAAAGGAGGTAAGTAATACACTAAATATATACACTTGTAATCAGAAATAGGCATAGAAAAGGTTAGAAAACAGAGCAAATAGGAATAACCAATAGTGACTCTAGTGGGAGCCCAAACCATACACTAAAAAATGTAATGCGAACACAGGACCCGCACCTAGGTAAGTGGAATGTGTAGAGGGGAGCTGGGAGTACTAGAAAACCACAGAGGTAAGTAACACAGTACCCCCCAGCGACCAGAAAAGCGGGGTGAATCACTGGAATTTCCCCAAACCACTGAAAAGGAAGGAAAAGAAGACACCCAGACAAGACTGCAAAAAAACAGTGGTGGATTTCTGGAGAAGAAGACCTGTGGAGAGAGGTGACCAAGTCCAAGAGTCACAGTAGAGTCCAGGAGGAGTAGAGGCGACTACCCACCCAGCTGTTTTTGCAGGAGTTGGTCTATGGTGATGAAAAACAGGTCATCACTGCAGCCCTGAAGCCGGAGAAGAGTTCCTGTTGGATGCAGATGGAGTCCTGCGCTAGAGTGAAGATTGCAGATCAGTGTCGCTGAGGAATTCCACCAACAAGCCTTGGCAAAAGCAAACTTGCGGTTAGTGGAAAAGTGGTGCTGCCAGGGACCAGCAAGGCCCAGGGGGACTCAACCCAGGAGTGGGAGTCACAGGGAACCCTCAGCATCACAGAGAGTCCACAGAAGCAGAGGCAGCACCCACAGGACGGGGACACAGAAGTCTGAGAAGGAGCCCACTCAGCACTACAGGAAGGGATCCAACGCTGCAGGAGAACCACCCAGAGGGCTGTGCGTCATAGGAAGGAGTGCTGGGGTCTGGAGCTACAGGTCACCTGAAGATTCCTTGGAGGAGATGCAAACAAGCCTTGGCAGCTGCAAGAGTTGTGGTACATGGTGGTACTGTCCTGTGTGGGTAGGCAAGGGCTTACCTCCACCAAAGTTGGACAGCTGGCAGAGAGGACTACTCCAGATCACCACCTGTGATGTAGGATCCATGGAGCTCAGGATGAGAGGAGATCCACTCCTCCACGTAGGTGCCTGCGGATGCAGGGGAGTGTCTCCTTCATTCCAAGGGAGATTCCTTCTTCTTGTGTAGGCTTAAGAGTTGCTGTCTTCTGAGGTTGCACAGCCGGGGAAATGTTGCAAAGCTGGCAGGAGCTGTGGAAACAAAGTTGCAGAAGAGCCTTCCTCGTGGATTGCAGCGTTGTCAGTTCCTGGAGGGTCCAGTCGCGGTTCCAGTGGCCAGAAGTCGAGGTGGAGATTGCAGAGGAGTCCTGCTGGAATCTTGCAAGCCAAATCTGAGGACCCACCCAAGAGAGAGACCCTAAATAGCCTTGAAAGGGGAACTGGTCACCTATCAGGAGGGGGCTCTGATGTCACCTGCCTGGCATGGCTACTCAAATGCTCCCAGAGTTCCCTGGCAACCTTGGAAACAAGATGGCAGAACCCAGGGACACCCTGAGGTGGTGATGGACAGGGGAGTGGTCACTCCCCTTTCCATTGTCCAGTTTCATGCCAGAGCAGAGACTGGGGGCCCTTTTACCGGTGTGGACTGGTTTATGCATGGAGGGAACCAAATGTGCCCTTCAAAGCACACCAGTGGCTTAGGGACGCTACCCCTCCCAAGTAAGTCAAACCTATTTCGAAAGGGAGAGGGTGTTACCTCCCTCTCCCAAAGGAAGTCCTTTGTTCTGCCTTCCTGAGCTTGAGCGGATCAAGCAGCAGGAGGGCAGAAACCTGTCTGAGGGGTGGCAGCAGCTGGGCTGTCTGGGAAAAACCCTGTAAGACTGGTGGTAGCAATGCTGGGGGTCCTCTAAGGAGCCCCCAGAGTGCATGGAATCATACTTCCAATACTTGCAGCAGTATTGGGGTATGATTCTAACATGTTTGATACCAAACATGCCCAGGTTCAGAGTTACTATTATGTAGCTGGACATAGATAGTGACCTATGTCCAGTACATGCGTAAAATGGGATCCCCACACTCATGAAGTCCAGGAAAATGGGGCTGGAGTTCACGGGGACACCTCTACTAGTGCAGGGGTGCCCTCACACATAGGTACTTGCACCTTGCCCTCTGGGCTAGAAGAGCCTGCCATAGGGGTGACTTACGGTGCCCTGGTGCAGTGACCTGGTACATGCACCCTTTCACGCAGGCTGCAATGGCAGGCCTGCAGAACCCTTTGCCTAGGATCCCTATGGGTGGCATAATACATTCTGCAGCCCATAGGGATCCCCAGGTACCCCAATGCCCTGGGTACCATATACTAGGAAGTTACACTGGGGGCACCAGTATGCCACATGTGGGGTGAACAAGATTCCAGCAACCAAGTTTACAAGGAGAGAGCATAATCACTGTGGTCCCGGTTAGCAGTCAAACACACTGACAAACAGGCAAAAAGTACGGCTAACCATGCTAGCAACAGGCTACTTTCCTACAGCACCATAATGGCTTCACTGAATACTGTGAAGTTTGGTATCAATCCTCTCAGCACAATAAACCCACACTGATGCCGGTGTTGGATTTATTGAGAAATACACCCGGAGGGCATCTTAAAGATGCCCCTTGTATTTTAGCCAAACTGCTATTGCAGGACTGACCAGTCTGTGCCATCCTGCCACTTCCAGACGAGTTTCTGACCACGTGGGGTGAGAGCCTTTGTGCTCTCGGTGGCCAGAAACAAAGCCTGTCCTGGGTAGAGGTGGTTCACACCTCCCCCTGCAGGAACTGTAACACCTGGCGGTGAGCCTCAAAGGCTCAGGCCTCTTGTTACAGTGCCCCAGGGCAGTCTAGCTAGTGGAGATGCTCGTCCCCCCGGACAAAGCCCCTCTTTTTGTGGCAAGTCTGGCGGGAAAATTAGGGAAAGCAGGGAGGAGTGGCCGCATCAGCTGGGACCACCCTTAAGGTGTCCAGAGCTAAAGTGACCCTCTCCTTGCTAAATCCTCCATCTTAGTTTCGAGGACAGGTACCAATAGGGTTAGGTCTGTGTCCCCCTCCCCAAAGGGAGTGGACACAAGAAGGGTGTAGCCACCCTCAGGGTCAGTAGCCATTGGCTACTGCCCTCTGACGCCTTTAACGCCCCTAAATCCAGGATTTAAGGGCTCCCCTGAACCTAGCTTGTCAGATCCTTGGTGACCTCACAAGAGGAAAGGAGGTCTGCTATGCTGAAACCCCAGCAGAGAAGACCGACGACGCAAACTGACTTGGCCCCAGCCCTACTGGCTTTTCCCCACCTTCAAAAGCCATGCACAAGAAAGTGACACATCGTGCAGGACCAGCGACCTCTGCAAAGCCTCCAGAGGACTGCCTGAACCCTAGAGGATGAAGAACTCCTGTGGACAGCAGCCCTGTCCAAGAGGAAACTCCATCTAAGGACTCCAGAACCATCCCAGATCTGCAAATCCTGCCCACTCTGCACCCGACACCCACAGCTTGAGTCCAGGTGGCCCAACCAACTAGAGCTGGTCCCCAGGCGATTATGAGCAAGCGCCCACCCTGGGTTGATCCTCTGTAGGAGGCTGACCTGGTTTGTAGTGGGTACCTTAGGTACTTACACCTTATACCAGGTCCAGTTATTCCTTATTAGTGAAATGTAGTAGTTTTCTAGCAGCTTAGGCTGATAGATGTAGCTCTAGCAGAGCAGCTTAGGCTGAACTAGGAGACATGCAAAGCTCCTGCAATACCACGTATAGTTACACAGTACTTATACACAAGTAAAGACAATACTCAGTGTTACCAAAAACAATGGTATTTATTTGAGTGACACAGAACCAAAAATATCTTAGAGACAATACTCCTTCTGGAGGTAAGTATTATACACAATATATACACTAAAATTAGACAAGTAAATAGTCATAGAACAATGCAAGCAATAGGAAATGCTATAGATTGCAATGGGAGAATATAGGTCTAGAGGCAACACAAACCATATACTAAGAAAGTGGAATGTGAATCACAAATTCTCCCCTAGACAAGTTTAGTGTGTGCAGAATCGCTGGGAGAGTAAGAATACAGTAAAGGTAAGTAAATTACCCCACCCCAGAGCCCAGAAAAGCAGGAGTAAAGTACTGCAAGTTTCCTTAGGACACACTACACCTCATGATTGTGATTTTGCAGCAGCCAACCAAATCTGCAAAGAACAACTGCTGGATTCCTGGACCTGAAGACCTGCAAAGGAAGGGGACCAAGTCCAGAAGTCGAAAGAAGTTCCAGGAAGGACAGGAGTCCCTGCCAACCCAGAAGAGGGTGCAAAAGAAGAGTCCACGGTTAGTCGAAGACTGCAGAAATGCACCCTAGGAAGATGCCAGTGGGTTCCTGCATGATGCAAAAGATGTCACACGGCGTGAAGATCGTTGCAGACGTGATGTCGTGTTGGAAGTCACCAAGAAGCCTTGGCTATGACAAAAGTGTATTTTGCGTCAAAATTGCTCTGGATGGACCCAGGAGGGACCTGAGGGCCTCAACTCTATGTGAGGAGGAAGAGGGGGCTCTCAACACTGTAGTGAGCCCTCAGGATGCCAGTCGGCACCCCCAGAGATACCAGGACATGGGGACAAAGGAGATGTAAAACGCGGTTGATGCAGCACAACAAAGGAAGGGCCCACGCCGCCCGAGAACAAGTTAGCGAGTTGAGCATCACAGGATGGAGTGCTGGGGACCTGGGCCAGGCTGTGCACGAATGAACTTTGCAAAGAGTGCACAGAGGCCTCAGGAGGTGAAGAAGACGCAGTACACAGGTGTACCATCGCTCTCAGGGAAGACAAGGTCTTACCTCCTCCATTTGCGTCAGCAGGACCTCAGGACAGTCTATATCGACGAAGTCCACCCTCTGTGTCCTTAGGAGCTTGCTCGTCACTGTGAGAGGAGTCACAGGGTACTGGTCGTCATCTTGGATGGTGCCTGCTTGGAGCAGGGGAGTGATTCCGGTCCTTCTGGTGCAGGATGAAGACAGGGAGTCCCCAGAGCGTGCACACCGTGGAAACTGTTGCAGTTGCTGACTTGGAGCTGAGGTTGCTGAAGAAAAGTGTCTCTTGTAGACACTTTGTTGCAGTTACAGCGTTTCCTGGAGCAGGCTGCGGTTGATCCAAGGTCAGAAGAGTCTGAAGTTGTTGCAGAGGATTCCTGAAGGAAACTTGCAAGCAGAATCCGAAGAGAACCCACAGGAGAGACCCTATATAGCCCTGAGAGGGGGATTGGCTACCTTATCAGCTAAGGACCTATCAGGAGGGGTCTCTGACTTTACCTGCTGGCACTGGCTACTCAGAGGCCTTCAGAGTGTCCCCACACCTTGCAAAGCAAGATGGCTGAAGTATGGGACATACTGGAAGAGCTCTGGGAACCACTCCTGGGGTGGTGATGGACAGGGGAGTGGTCACTTCCCTTTCCTTTGTCCAGTTTCCCGCCAGAGCACGGTAGAAGGGGTCCCTGACTGGATTATGCAAGGAGGGCACCATCTGTGCCCTTCAAAGCATTTCAAGAGGCTGGGGGAGGCTACCCCTCCCCAGCCTGTAACACCTATTTCCAAAGGGAGAGGGTGTAACACCCTGCTCTCAGAGGAAATTCTTTGCTCTGCCTTCCTGGGACTGGGCTACCCAGAGCGCAGGGGGGCAGAAGCCAGTCTGTGGGTTGGCAGCAGCGGTAGCTGCAGTGAAAACCCTAGAGAGCTGCTTTGGTAGTACTGGAGGTCCATGGTGGATGTAGGAGGCTGGCCTGGCTTATAGTGGGTACCTTGTGGTACTTACACCTTGTGCCAGATCCAATTATCCCTTATTAGTAGATTAGAAGTGTTCTAGCAGTTTAGGCTGATAGAGGTAGATACAGCAGAGCAGCTTAGGCTGAACTAGGAGACATGCAAAGCTCCTACTATACCACTTATATCATATAGCACTATATCATAAGAAACACAATACTCAGAGTTACTAAAAATAAAGGTACTTTATTTTAGTGACAATGTGCCAAAAATATCTCAGAGGATATACTCCCTTAGGAGGTAAGTAAAATACACAACATTTACACACAAACCAAAATCAGGTAAGAAAACAGTTAGAAAAGTAGTGCAAACTCTGTAGAACACAATAGAATGCAATAGGAGACAATAGGCCTAGGGGCAACACAAACCATATACCCTAAAAGTGGAATGTGAACCACGAATGTCCGGGGGGGGTAGGAGCCCACTAAACCCCGGATGAAGGTGCAAAAGAGCTGCCTCCAGGTGGAAGAAGCCAAAGATTCTGCAACAACGGAAATGTCAGAAGAGGTCCCACGGTCTGCTGGAAGATGCAGAGTTGTTTGCACGCAGAAAGACTGCAAACAAGCCTTGCTAGCTGGAAGAGTCGTGGTTGAAGGTTTTGGGTGCTGCCAGGGCCCAGGAAGGACCAGGAGGTCGCCCCTTGGAGGAGAAGACAGATGGGGCGCTCAGCAACACAGAGAGCCCACGCAGAAGGAGGCAGCACCCACCGAAGCACCTGAACAGGTGTTCAGAAGATCTGAGCATGACAGTCGACTCAGCTCAACAAAAGAGGGTCCCACAAAGTCGGAGTCCAACTCAGCGAGTTGGGCAATGCAGGACGGAGTGCTGGGGACCTGGGCTAGGCTGTGCACAAAGGAAGTCTTGCAAAAGTGCACAGAAGCCCTACCAGCTGCAGTTCACGCATTACACAGGATTACTGTCTGGCGTGGGGAGGCAAGGATTTACGTCCACCAAATTTGGACAGAAGGGCCACTGGACTGTCTGGGGCATTTGGATCCAGCTCCTGTGTTCCAGGGACCACGCTCGTCAAGATGAGAGGGGACCCAGAGGACCGGTGATGCAGAAGTTTGGTGCCTGTGTTGGCAGGGGGAAGATTCCGTCGACCCACGGGAAATTTCTTCTTGGCTTCCAGTGCAGGGTGAAGGCAGACAGCCCTCAGAGCATGCACCGCCAGGAAACAGTTGAGAAGGCCGGCAGGACTAGGCGCTACAATGTTGTTGGTAGTCTTCTTGCTACTTTGTTGTGGTTTTGCAGGCGTCCTAGAGCAGTCAGCGGTCGATTCTTGGCAGAAGTCAAAGAGAAGTGCAGAGGAACTCTGGTGAGCTCTTGCATTCGTTATCTGATGAGAAACCCACAGGAGAGACCCTAAATAGCCCTCAGAGGAGGATCGGCTACAGAGAAAGGTAAGTACCTATCAGGAGGGGTCTCTGACGTCACCTGCTGGCACTGGCCACTCAGAGGTGTCCATTGTGCCCTCACACCTCTGCATCCAAGATGGCAGAGGTCTGAGACACACTGGAGGAGCTCTGGGCACCTCCCCTTGGGAGGTGCTGGTCAGGGGAGTGGTCACTTCCCTTTCCTTTGTCCAGTTTCGTGCCAGAGCAGGGCTGGGGGGATCCCTGAACCAGTGTAGACTGGCTTATGCAAGGAGGGCACCATCTGTGCTCTTCAAAGCATTTCCAGAGGCCAGGAGAGGCTACTCCTCTCAGGCCCTTAACACCGATTTCCAAGGGGAGAGGGTGTAACACCCTCTCTCAGAGAAAATCCTTTGTTCTTTGTAGGAAGTTGGCTCTGTATGTGCTATTTCAAAGTAAGGAATAGCATGCACAGAGTCCAAGGGTTCCCCTTAGAGGTAAAATAGTGGTAAAAATAGATAATACTAATGCTCTATTTTGTGGTAGTGTGGTCGAGCAGTAGGCTTATCCAAGGAGTAGTGTTAAGCATTTGTTGTACCTACACATAGACAATAAATGAGGTACACACACTCAGAGACAAATCCAGCCAATAGGTTTTTGTATAGAAAAATATCTTTTCTTAGTTTATTTTAAGAACCACAGGTTCAAATCTAACATGTAATATCTTGTTTGAAAGGTATTGCAGGTAAGTACATTAGGAACTTTAAATCATAGAAATTGCATGTATACTTTTCAAGTTATTGACAAATAGCTGTTTTAAAAGTGGACACTTAGTGCAATTTTCACAGTTCCTGGGGGAGGTAAGTTTTTGTTAGTTTTACCAGGTAAGTAGGACACTTACAGGGTTCAGTTCTTGGTCCAAGGTAGCCCACCGTTGGGGGTTCAGAGCAACCCCAAAGTCACCACACCAGCAGCTCAGGGCCGGTCAGGTGCAGAGTTCAAAGTGGTGCCCAAAACACATAGGCTAGAATGGAGAGAAGGGGGTGCCCCGGTTCCGGTCTGCTTGCAGGTAAGTACCCACGTCTTCGGAGGGCAGACCAGGGGGGTTTTGTAGGGCACCGGGGGGGACACAAGCCCACACAGAAATTTCACCCTCAGCAGCACGGGGGCGGCCGGGTGCAGTGTAGAAACAAGCGTCGGGTTCGCAATGTTAGTCTATGAGAGACCTCGGGATCTCTTCAGCGCTGCAGGCAGGCAAGGGGGGGGTTCCTCGGGGAAACCTCCACTTGGGCAAGGGAGAGGGACTCCTGGGGGTCACTTCTCCAGTGAAAGTCCGGTCCTTCAGGTCCTGGGGGCTGCGGGTGCAGGGTCTCTCCCAGGCGTCGGGACTTTGGATTCAAAGAGTCGCGGTCAGGGGAAGCCTCGGGATTCCCTCTGCAGGCGGCGCTGTGGGGGCTCAGGGGGGACAGGTTTTGGTACTCACAGTATCAGAGTAGTCCTGGGGTCCCTCCTGAGGTGTTGGATCTCCACCAGCCGAGTCGGGGTCGCCGGGTGCAGTGTTGCAAGTCTCACGCTTCTTGCGGGGAGCTTGCAGGGTTCTTTCAAGGCTGCTGGAAACAAAGTTGCAGCCTTCCTTGGAGCAGGTCCGCTGTCCTCGGGAGTTTCTTGTCTTTTCGAAGCAGGGGCAGTCCTCAGAGGATGTCGAGGTCGCTGGTCCCTTTGGAAGGCGTCGCTGGAGCAGGATCTTTGGAAGGCAGGAGACAGGCCGGTGAGTTTCTGGAGCCAAGGCAGTTGTCGTCTTCTGGTCTTCCTCTGCAGGGGTTTTCAGCTAGGCAGTCCTTCTTCTTGTAGTTGCAGGAATCTAATTTTCTAGGGTTCAGGGTAGCCCTTAAATACTAAATCTAAGGGCGTGTTTAGGTCTGGGGGGTTAGTAGCCAATGGCTACTAGCCCTGAGGGTGGGTACACCCTCTTTGTGCCTCCTCCCAAGGGGAGGGGGTCACAATCCTAACCCTATTGGGGGAATCCTCCATCTGCAAGATGGAGGATTTCTAAAAGTTAGAGTCACCTCAGCTCAGGACACCTTAGGGGCTGTCCTGACTGGCCAGTGACTCCTCCTTGTTGCTTTCTTTGTTCCCTCCAGCCTTGCCGCCAAAAGTGGGGGACGTGGCCGGAGGGGGCGGGCAACTCCACTAAGCTGGAGGGCCCTGCTGGGCTGTGACAAAGGGGTGAGCCTTTGAGGCTCACCGCCAGGTGTTACAGCTCCTGCCTGGGGGAGGTGTTAGCATCTCCACCCAGTGCAGGCTTTGTTACTGGCCTCAGAGTGACAAAGGCACTCTCCCCATGGGGCCAGCAACATGTCTCTAGTGTGGCAGGCTGCTGGAACTAGTCAGCCTACACAGACAGTCGGTTAAGTTTCAGGGGGCACCTCTAAGGTGCCCTCTGGGGTGTATTTTGCAATAAAATGTACACTGGCATCAGTGTGCATTTATTGTGCTGAGAAGTTTGATACCAAACTTCCCAGTTTTCAGTGTAGCCATTATGGTGCTGTGGAGTTCGTGTTTGACAGACTCCCAGACCATATACTCTTATGGCTACCCTGCACTTACAATGTCTAAGGTTTTGTTTAGACACTGTAGGGGTACCATGCTCATGCACTGGTACCCTCACCTATGGTATAGTGCACCCTGCCTTAGGGCTGTAAGGCCTGCTAGAGGGGTGACTGACCTATACTTGCATAGGCAGTGAGAGGCTGGCATGGCACCCTGAGGGGAGTGCCATGTCGACTTACTCGTTTTGTTCTCACTAGCACACACAAGCTGGCAAGCAGTGTGTCTGTGCTGAGTGAGAGGTCTCCAGGGTGGCATAAGACATGCTGCAGCCCTTAGAGACCTTCCTTGGCATCAGTGCCCTTGGTACAAGAAGTACCAGTTACAAGGGACTTATCTGGATGCCAGGGTCTGCCAATTGTGGATACAAAAGTACAGGTTAGGGAAAGAACACTGGTGCTGGGGCCTGGTTAGCAGGCCTCAGCACACTTTCAATTGTAAACATAGCATCAGCAAAGGCAAAAAGTCAGGGGGCAACCATGCCAAGGAGGCATTTCCTTACACAACCCCCCCCCAAACGAAAGAGGATGAGACTAACCTTTCCCAAGAGAGTCTTCATTTTCTAAGTGGAAGAACCTGGAAAGGCCATCTGCATTGGCATGGGCAGTCCCAGGTCTGTGTTCCACTATAAAGTCCATTCCCTGTAGGGAGATGGACCACCTCAACAGTTTAGGATTTTCACCTTTCATTTGCATCAGCCATTTGAGAGGTCTGTGGTCAGTTTGAACTAGGAAGTGAGTCCCAAAGAGGTATAGTCTCAGCTTCTTCAGGGACCAAACCACAGCAAAGGCCTCCCTCTCAATGGCACTCCAACGCTGCTCCCTGGGGAGTAACCTCCTGCTAATGAAAGCAACAGGCTGGTCAAGGCCATCATCATTTGTTTGGGACAAAACTGCCCCTATCCCATGTTCAGAGGCATCAGTCTGCACAATGAACTGCTTAGAATAATCTGGAGCTTTTAGAACTGGTGCTGAGCACATTGCCTGTTTCAGGGTGTCAAAGGCCTGTTGGCATTCCACAGTCCAGTTCACTTTCTTGGGCATTTTCTTGGAGGTGAGTTCAGTGAGGGCTGTCACAATGGATCCATATCCCTTCACAAACCTCCTGTAATACCCAGTCAAGCCAAGGAATGCCCTGACTTGAGTCTGGGTTTTTGGAGCTACCCAGTCCAGAATAGTCTGGATCTTGGGTTGGAGTGGCTGCACTTGGCCTCCACCTACAAGGTGTCCCAAGTAAACCACAGTTCCCTGCCCTATCTGGCATTTGGATGCCTTGATAGAGAGGCCTGCAGATTGCAGAGCCTTCAAAACCTTCTTCAGGTGGACCAGGTGATCCTGCCAGGTGGAGCTAAAGACAGCAATATCATCAAGATAAGCTGTGCTAAAGGACTCCAAGCCAGCAAGGACTTGATTCACCAACCTTTGGAAGGTGGCAGGGGCATTCTTTAAACCAAAGGGCATAACAGTAAACTGATAATGCCCATCAGGTGTGGAGAATGCTGTTTTCTCTTTTGCTCCAGGTGCCATTTTTATTTGCCAGTACCCTGCTGTCAAGTCAAAGGTACTTAAGAATTTGGCAGCACCTAATTTATCTATGAGCTCATCAGCTCTTGGAATTGGATGAGCATCTGTCTTGGTGACAGAATTGAGCCCTCTGTAGTCCACACAAAACCTCATCTCTTTCTTTCCATCTTTGGTGTGAGGTTTGGGGACTAAGACCACTGGGCTAGCCCAGGGGCTGTCAGAGCGCTCAATTACTCCCAATTCCAGCATCTTGTGGACTTCCACCTTGATGCTTTCCTTAACATGGTCAGATTGTCTAAAGATTTTGTTCTTGACAGGCATGCTGTCTCCTGTGTCCACATCATGGGTACACAGGTGTGTCTGACCAGGGGTTAAGGAGAAGAGTTCAGGAAACTGTTGTAGGACTCTCCTACAATCAGCTTGCTGTTGGCCAGAGAGGGTGTCTGAGTAGATCACTCCATCTACTGTGCCATCTTTTGGGTCTGATGACAGAAGATCAGGGAGAGGTTCACTCTCTGCCTCCTGATCCTCATCTGTTACCATCAACAGATTCACATCAGCCCTGTCATGGAAGAGCTTAAGGCGGTTCACATGGATCACCCTCTTGGGGCTCCTGCTTGTGCCCAGGTCCACCAGGTAGGTGACCTGACTCTTCCTTTCTAGTACTGGGTAAGGGCCACTCCATTTGTCCTGGAGTGCCCTGGGAGCCACAGGCTCCAGAACCCAGACTTTCTGCCCTGGTTGGAACTCAACCAGTGCAGCCTTTTGGTCATACCAAAACTTCTGGAGCTGTTGGCTGGCCTCAAGGTTTTTGGTTGCCTTTTCCATGTACTCTGCCATTCTAGAGCGAAGGCCAAGTACATAGTCCACTATGTCTTGTTTAGGCTCATGGAGAGGTCTCTCCCAGCCTTCTTTAACAAGAGCAAGTGGTCCTCTTACAGGATGACCAAACAGAAGTTCAAAGGGTGAGAATCCTACTCCCTTCTGTGGCACCTCTCTGTAAGCGAAAAGCAGACATGGCAAGAGGACATCCCATCTCCTTTTGAGTTTTTCTGGGAGCCCCATGATCATGCCCTTTAATGTCTTGTTGAATCTCTCAACTAAGCCATTAGTTTGTGGATGGTAAGGTGTAGTGAATTTATAAGTCACTCCACACTCATTCCACATATGTTTCAGGTATGCTGACATGAAGTTGGTACCTCTGTCAGACACCACCTCCTTAGGGAAACCCACTCTGGTAAAGATACCAATGAGGGCCTTGGCTACTGCAGGGGCAGTAGTCGACCTAAGGGGAATAGCTTCAGGATACCTGGTAGCATGATCCACTACTACCAGGATATACATATTTCCTGAGGCTGTGGGAGGTTCCAGTGGACCAACTATGTCCACACCCACTCTTTCAAAGGGGACCCCCACCACTGGAAGTGGAATGAGGGGGGCCTTTGGGTGCCCACCTGTCTTACCACTGGCTTGACAGGTGGGGCAGGAGAGGCAAAACTCCTTAACCATGTTGGACATATTGGGCCAGTAGAAGTGGTTGACCAACCTCTCCCACGTCTTGGTTTGTCCCAAATGTCCAGCAAGGGGAATGTCATGGGCCAATGTTAGGATGAACTCTCTGAACAGCTGAGGCACTACCACTCTCCTAGTGGCACCAGATTTGGGGTCTCTGGCCTCAGTGTACAGGAGTCCATCTTCCCAATAGACCCTATGTGTTCCATTTTTCTTGCCCTTGGACTCTTCAGCAGCTTGCTGCCTAAGGCCTTCAAGAGAGGGACAGGTTTCTTGTCCCTTACACAGCTCCTCCCTTGAGGGTCCCCCTGGGCCTAAGAGCTCAACCTGATAAGGTTCAAGCCCCAAAGGCTCAGTTCCCTCAGAGGGCAGAACTTCTTCCTGAGAAGAGAGGTTCCCTTTCTTTTGCTGTGTTGCAGTTGGTTTCCCAACTGACTTTCCTGTTCTCTTGGTAGGCTGGGCCATTCTTCCAGACTCCAGCTCTACTTGTTCACCCTGTGCCTTGCATTGTGCTCTTGTTTTCACACACACCAGTTCAGGGATACCCAGCATTGCTGCATGGGTTTTTAGTTCTACCTCAGCCCATGCTGAGGACTCCAGGTCATTCCCAAGCAGACAGTCCACTGGGATATTTGAGGAGACCACCACCTGTTTCAGGCCATTGACCCCTCCCCATTCTAAAGTAACCATTGCCATGGGATGTACTTTTCTCTGATTGTCAGCGTTGGTGACTGTGTAAGTTTTTCCAGTCAGGTATTGGCCAGGGGAAACCAGTTTCTCTGTCACCATGGTGACACTGGCACCTGTATCCCTCAGGCCCTCTATTCTAGTCCCATTAATTAAGAGTTGCTGTCTGTATTTTTGCATGTTAGGCGGCCAGACAGCTAGTGTGGCTAAATCCACCCCACCCTCAGAAACTAGAGTAGCTTCAGTGTGGACCCTGATTTGCTCTGGGCACACTGTTGATCCCACTTGGAGACTAGCCATACCAGTGTTACCTGGATGGGAGTTTGGAGTGGAACCTTTCTTGGGACAGGCCTTGTCTCCAGTTTGGTGTCCATGCTGTTTACAGCTATGACACCAGGCCTTTTTGGGATCAAAGTTTTTACCCTTGTACCCATTGTTTTGTGAAGAGGCTCTGGGCCCACCCTCCTGTGCAGGTTTTTGGGGGCCTGTAGAAGACTCTTTACTATTTTTAGTTTTGGTTGTCTCATCACCCTTCCCCTGGGGAGTCTTTGTGACCCCTTTCTTTTGGTCACCCCCTGTTGAAGTCTTGGACAGCCTTGTCTTGACCCAATGGTCCGCCTTCTTTCCCAATTCTTGGGGAGAAATTGGTCCTAGGTCTACCAGATGCTGATGCAGTTTATCATTGAAATAATTACTTAACAGGTGTTCTTTCACAAATAAATTGTACAGCCCATCATAATTACTTACACCACTGCCTTGAATCCAACCATCTAGTGTTTTCACTGAGTAGTCTACAAAGTCAACCCAGGTCTGGCTCGAGGATTTTTGAGCCCCCCTGAATCTAATCCTATACTCCTCAGTGGAGAATCCAAAGCCCTCAATCAGGGTACCCTTCATGAGGTCATAAGATTCTGCATCTTGTCCAGAGAGTGTGAGGAGTCTATCCCTACACTTTCCTGTGAACATTTCCCTAAGGAGAGCACCCCAGTGAGATCTGTTCACTTTTCTGGTTACACAAGCCCTCTCAAAAGCTGTGAACCATTTGGTGATGTCATCACCATCTTCATATTTAGTTACAATCCCTTTAGGGATTTTCAACATGTCAGGAGAATCTCTGACCCTATTTATGTTGCTGCCACCATTGATGGGTCCTAGGCCCATCTCTTGTCTTTCCCTCTCTATGGCTAGGATCTGTCTTTCCAAAGCCAATCTTTTGGCCATCCTGGCTAACTGGATGTCCTCTTCACTGGGGTTATCCTCAGTGATTTCAGAGGTGTTGGTCTCTCCTGTGAGGGAACCAGCATCTCTGACTATTATTTTTGGAGTCAGGGTTTGAGGGACCCTGTTCTCCCTAGATAGGACTGGTAGGGGGGAATTGTCCTCCAAGTCACTATCCTCTTCCTCTGAGTTGCCACCCTCAGAGGGGTTGGCCTTTTCAAACTCTGCCAAAAGCTCCTGGAGCTGTATTTTGGTAGGTTTGGGGCCCATTGTTATTTTCTTTATTTTACAGAGTGACCTTAGCTCCCTCATCTTAAGATGGAGGTAAGGTGTGGTGTCGAGTTCCACCACAGTCACATCTGTGCTAGACATTTTGCTTCTAAAAGTTGGAATACTTTTTAAGAATCTACAACTGGTTCTAGAATCTAATTCAAACTTTTACAAACTTTTAAACTCTAAACAAAATGATAAACAGGATCTAACACAAGGCCCTAGCAGGTCTTTTAAGAATTTAGAAAACTTTTCAAATTGCAAAAATCAATTTCTAATGACAATTTTGGAATTTGTCGTGTGATCAGGTATTGGCTGAGTAGTCCAGCAAATGCAAAGTCTTGTACCCCACCGCTGATCCACCAATGTAGGAAGTTGGCTCTGTATGTGCTATTTCAAAGTAAGGAATAGCATGCACAGAGTCCAAGGGTTCCCCTTAGAGGTAAAATAGTGGTAAAAATAGATAATACTAATGCTCTATTTTGTGGTAGTGTGGTCGAGCAGTAGGCTTATCCAAGGAGTAGTGTTAAGCATTTGTTGTACCTACACATAGACAATAAATGAGGTACACACACTCAGAGACAAATCCAGCCAATAGGTTTTTGTATAGAAAAATATCTTTTCTTAGTTTATTTTAAGAACCACAGGTTCAAATCTAACATGTAATATCTTGTTTGAAAGGTATTGCAGGTAAGTACATTAGGAACTTTAAATCATAGAAATTGCATGTATACTTTTCAAGTTATTGACAAATAGCTGTTTTAAAAGTGGACACTTAGTGCAATTTTCACAGTTCCTGGGGGAGGTAAGTTTTTGTTAGTTTTACCAGGTAAGTAGGACACTTACAGGGTTCAGTTCTTGGTCCAAGGTAGCCCACCGTTGGGGGTTCAGAGCAACCCCAAAGTCACCACACCAGCAGCTCAGGGCCGGTCAGGTGCAGAGTTCAAAGTGGTGCCCAAAACACATAGGCTAGAATGGAGAGAAGGGGGTGCCCCGGTTCCGGTCTGCTTGCAGGTAAGTACCCACGTCTTCGGAGGGCAGACCAGGGGGGTTTTGTAGGGCACCGGGGGGGACACAAGCCCACACAGAAATTTCACCCTCAGCAGCACGGGGGCGGCCGGGTGCAGTGTAGAAACAAGCGTCGGGTTCGCAATGTTAGTCTATGAGAGACCTCGGGATCTCTTCAGCGCTGCAGGCAGGCAAGGGGGGGGTTCCTCGGGGAAACCTCCACTTGGGCAAGGGAGAGGGACTCCTGGGGGTCACTTCTCCAGTGAAAGTCCGGTCCTTCAGGTCCTGGGGGCTGCGGGTGCAGGGTCTCTCCCAGGCGTCGGGACTTTGGATTCAAAGAGTCGCGGTCAGGGGAAGCCTCGGGATTCCCTCTGCAGGCGGCGCTGTGGGGGCTCAGGGGGGACAGGTTTTGGTACTCACAGTATCAGAGTAGTCCTGGGGTCCCTCCTGAGGTGTTGGATCTCCACCAGCCGAGTCGGGGTCGCCGGGTGCAGTGTTGCAAGTCTCACGCTTCTTGCGGGGAGCTTGCAGGGTTCTTTCAAGGCTGCTGGAAACAAAGTTGCAGCCTTCCTTGGAGCAGGTCCGCTGTCCTCGGGAGTTTCTTGTCTTTTCGAAGCAGGGGCAGTCCTCAGAGGATGTCGAGGTCGCTGGTCCCTTTGGAAGGCGTCGCTGGAGCAGGATCTTTGGAAGGCAGGAGACAGGCCGGTGAGTTTCTGGAGCCAAGGCAGTTGTCGTCTTCTGGTCTTCCTCTGCAGGGGTTTTCAGCTAGGCAGTCCTTCTTCTTGTAGTTGCAGGAATCTAATTTTCTAGGGTTCAGGGTAGCCCTTAAATACTAAATTTAAGGGCGTGTTTAGGTCTGGGGGGTTAGTAGCCAATGGCTACTAGCCCTGAGGGTGGGTACACCCTCTTTGTGCCTCCTCCCAAGGGGAGGGGGTCACAATCCTAACCCTATTGGGGGAATCCTCCATCTGCAAGATGGAGGATTTCTAAAAGTTAGAGTCACCTCAGCTCAGGACACCTTAGGGGCTGTCCTGACTGGCCAGTGACTCCTCCTTGTTGCTTTCTTTGTTCCCTCCAGCCTTGCCGCCAAAAGTGGGGGCCGTGGCCGGAGGGGGCGGGCAACTCCACTAAGCTGGAGTGCCCTGCTGGGCTGTGACAAAGGGGTGAGCCTTTGAGGCTCACCGCCAGGTGTTACAGCTCCTCCCTGGGGGAGGTGTTAGCATCTCCACCCAGTGCAGGCTTTGTTACTGGCCTCAGAGTGACAAAGGCACTCTCCCCATGGGGCCAGCAACATGTCTCTAGTGTGGCAGGCTGCTGGAACTAGTCAGCCTACACAGACAGTCGGTTAAGTTTCAGGGGGCACCTCTAAGGTGCCCTCTGGGGTGTATTTTGCAATAAAATGTACACTGGCATCAGTGTGCATTTATTGTGCTGAGAAGTTTGATACCAAACTTCCCAGTTTTCAGTGTAGCCATTATGGTGCTGTGGAGTTCGTGTTTGACAGACTCCCAGACCATATACTCTTATGGCTACCCTGCACTTACAATGTCTAAGGTTTTGTTTAGACACTGTAGGGGTACCATGCTCATGCACTGGTACCCTCACCTATGGTATAGTGCACCCTGCCTTAGGGCTGTAAGGCCTGCTAGAGGGGTGACTGACCTATACTTGCATAGGCAGTGAGAGGCTGGCATGGCACCCTGAGGGGAGTGCCATGTCGACTTACTCGTTTTGTTCTCACTAGCACACACAAGCTGGCAAGCAGTGTGTTTGTGCTGAGTGAGAGGTCTCCAGGGTGGCATAAGACATGCTGCAGCCCTTAGAGACCTTCCTTGGCATCAGGGCCCTTGGTACAAGAAGTACCAGTTACAAGGGACTTATCTGGATGCCAGGGTCTGCCAATTGTGGATACAAAAGTACAGGTTAGGGAAAGAACACTGGTGCTGGGGCCTGGTTAGCAGGCCTCAGCACACTTTCAATTGTAAACATAGCATCAGCAAAGGCAAAAAGTCAGGGGGCAACCATGCCAAGGAGGCATTTCCTTACATTCTTCCTTCCTGAGACTGGGCTGCCCAGGTTCCAGGGGGGCAGAAACCTGTCTGAGGGTTGGCAGCAGCGGTAGCTGCAGAGAAAACCCAGGAGAGTTAGTTTGGCAGTACCCGGGCTCTATTCTGGAGCCCCGGGGATGCATGGAATTGTCCTCCCAATACCAGAATGGTATTGGGGTGACAATTCCATGATCCTAGACATGTTACATGGCCATGTTTGGAGTTACCATGGTGACGCTACATATAGGTATTGACCGATATGTAGTGCACGCGTGTAATGGTGTCCCCGCACCCACAAAGTCCGGGGAACTTGCCCTGAACAATGTGGGGGCACCTTGGCTATTGCCAGGGTTCCCTCACACTAAGTAACTTTGCACCTAACCTTCACTAAGTGAGGGTTAGACATATAGGTGACTTATAAGTTACTTAAGTGCAGTGTAAAATGGCTGTGAAATAACATGGACGTTATTTCACTCAGGCTGCAGTGGCAGTCCTGTGTAAGAATTGTCTGAGCTCCCTATGGGTGGCAAAAGAAATGCTGCAGCCCATAGGGATCTCCTGGAACCCCAATACCCTGGGTCCCTAGGTACCATATACAAGAGAATTCTAAGGGTGTTCCAGTGGGCCAATCAGAATTGGTCAAATTAGTCACTAGCCTGCAGTGACAATTTTAAAAGCAGAGGGAGCATAAACACTGAGGTTCTGGTTAGCAGAGTCTCAGTGATACAGTTAGGCACCACACAGGGAACACATACATATAGGCCACAAACTTATGAGCACTGGGGTCCTGGCTAGCAGGGTCCCAGTGACACATAACAACCACACTGACAACATAGGGTTTTCACTATGAGCACTGGGCCCTGGCTAGCAGTATCACAGTGAGACAGTAAAAACACCCTGACATACACTCACAAACAGGCCAAAAGTGGGGGGTAACAAGGCTAGAAAGAGGCTACCTTCCTACATTGGAGCCTCCAGGATGCATGGAATTGGCTCCCCAACACCATATTTGGAATGGGGGGGGGCAATTCCATGATCTTAGACATGTTACATGGCCATATTCGGAGTTACCATTGTGAAGCTACATATAGGTATTGACCTATATGTAGTGCACGCGTGTAATGGTGTTCCCGCACTCACAAAGCCTGGGGAAATGGCCCTCAACTATGTGGGGGCACCTTTGGTAGTGCAAGGGTGCCCTCACAGTTAGTAACTTTGCACCTAACCTTCAGCAAGTGAAGGTTAAACATATAAGTGCAGTGAAAATGGCTGTGAAATAACGTGTGTGTTATTTCACGCAGGCTGCAGTGGCAGGCCTGTGCAAGGGTTTGTGTGAGCTCCCTATGGGTGGCAAAAGAAATGCTGCCTCCCCTATAGGAGAGCATTGGGAGCCCAACGCTGTGTTTGCACCCTGTACCCGGCTGCCCCGGTGCTGCTGAGGGTGTGTGTTTGGTGCTGACCTGTAGCCTCCCCCCCGGGTGCTCCTCCAAATCCCTCAGGTCTGCCTTCCAAACACGCTGGTACTTACTTGCAAGCAGGCCTGCAACCGAGAACCCCCAGTCTCCATAGGAACCCATGTTAAATTTGCCTCCTCCTTGACCACTGGACTAGGCTGGCCTGTGTTGCTGGGTGCTTGGGGTTAACTTGAACTCCAAGCAGTGGACTTCCTAATCCCCAGAGACTGGAACTGTAAGTCGCGTACTTACCTCAAAACTGTGATATCTTTTCTTCTCCCCAGGAACAGTTTCTGAAAATTGCACTGTCAAGTTTTAAAACAGATTGCTGTTTATTTGAAAAACGTATAACTTGCCATTTCTAATCAAAGTGGTATTGATACTGGATAATTACTTTCAAATGTACTATCTGCAACTTGAATCTTGTGGTTCTAGAAATAAAGCAACAAAAATATATTTTTGCTATATAAAAATCATTGGCCTGGAGTTAGTCACTGAGTGTGTGCTTCATTTATTGCCTGTGTGTGTACAACAAATGCTTTGCACTACCCTCTGCTAAGCCTACTTCTCGACCACACTACCACAAAGGAGAGCATTAGTATTATCTACTTTAGCTTCTGTAAAGCCTCTGGGGAACCCGTGGACCCTGTGCACACTATATCTCATTTTGAAATAGTATATACAGAGCCAGCTCCCTACAGTCCTGCTAGAGGACGCTTATTAAAAAATCTGCACTAGGCGCAGTCTGATGTTTTATTTCTAAAATATGTATTTTGAAAGCACTTGCTTATCCTAAACGCTCAATCTGTTTGCACATTTTTGTGGCTGCCTAACTTGTGCGGTGTGTAATGTAATTTAAAAATAATGACTTGCATATTCACAGTGCTTTCTGTGACAGCCTGGGAGCTCGTAGCACTAAATATACACATCACTATTCCGCACTGCGCCAACCAGGATTTAATTCTGTAGCTCCCTGGTCATTGACATCTGACGTGATCACATTAATCAACAAGGGATTCAATAAGTAAAATACTGCATTTCCCACTGAAGGGTTTGATTTGCATTTGGTTTTCCATTATATTATATGCAGGTACCTGTAAGTGAAACACCAACTACAAAAAGGTTAATTTTTCTTTTGAGCCACGCCTCTGGTCCTGCCCTCACACTCACAGACCCGTCCTGTACTCACTGACTCCGCCCCTCACGCTCTGACTTTTAGGCTCAGAGCTCCCATCCTTCTCACTATAATGAACTTTGACGCTGGTGGTTCCTCTCCTCTCGCTGTACCTCTCTGTTCCTGCCTCCCAGGGTGCTGCTGTGCTGTTTGCTGCTGAAAGACTACTCCTGAAGAGGCAAGGATGCTCCGGGTTGCGGTGCTTCTCTCGGCGTTGTGTGCACTCACGTATGGTGAGTTCTGGGTGCTAGGGACACTGGGGAGGGAAGGAGGGCGGCTGCTACCCCCTATGGTTAGGGTCAGACCAAGCACAGTCCTGGAAAGGAACCACCACACAGATTATGTCCTTTTTAGGTCGAGCCTAGGGAGCGCGCATGCTCTATCGCTCAAAATGTTGTATCTACTTCTGTGGGCTTTTAGCCATGCCCAACATTTTAATTTGTTGCTTGGTCTGCCTTTCAAAATTCCTTTACTTTCTTAGGTAAATGCTTGTCGGAAAATACCACCTTGCCTGGAATGTTACCCCCATTTTTCACTGTATATATGTTGTTTTAGTTGTATGTGTCACTGGGACTCTGCCAGCCAGGGCCCCAGTGCTCATAAGTGTGCCTGAATGTGTTACCTGTGTTATGACTAACTGTCTCACTGAGGCTCTGCTATCCAGAACCTCAGTGGTTATGCTCTCTCATTTCTTTCCAAATTGTCACTAACAGGCTAGTGACCAATTTCACCAATTCACATTGGCATACTGGAACACCCTTATAATTCCCTAGTATATGGTACTGAGGTACCCAGGGTATTGGGGTTCCAGGAGATCCCTATGGGCTGCAGCATTTCTTTTGCCACCCATAGGGAGCTCTGACAATTCTTACACAGGCCTGCCACTGCAGCCTGAGTGAAATAATGCACACATTATTTCACAGCCATTTTCACTGCACTTAAGTAACTTATAAGTCACCTGTATGTCTAACCTTTACTTAGTAAAGGTTAGGTGCAAAGTTACTTAGTGTGTGGGCACCCTGGCACTAGCCAAGGTGCTCCCACATAGTTCAGGGCAAATTCCCCGGACTTTGTGAGTGCGGGGACACCATTACACATGTGCACTTTACAATGCTTCACAATGGTAACTCCGAATATGGCCATGTAACATGTCTAAAATCATGGAATTGCCCCCTCTATGCCATCCTGGCATTGTTGGTACAATCCCATGATCCCACGGGTCTGTAGCTCAGACCCGGGTACTGCCAAACTGCCTTTTCAGGGGTTTCACTGCAGCTGCTGCTGCTGCCAACCCCTCAGACAGGTTTCTGCCCTCCTGGGGTCCAGACAGGCTTGGCCCAGGAAGGCAGAACAAAGGACTTCCTGAGAGAGAGGGTGTTACACCCTCTCCCTATGGAAAATGGTGTGAAGGCAGGGGAGGAGTAGCCTCCCCCAGCCTCTGGAAATGCTTTCATGGGCACAGATGGTGCCCATTTCTGCATAAGCCAGTCTACACCGGTTCAGGGACCCCTTAGCCCTGCTCTGGCGCGAAACTGGACAAAGGAAAGGGGAGTGACCACTCCCCTGACCTGCACCTCCCCTGGGAGGTGCCCAGAGCTCCTCCAGTGTGTTCCAGACCTCTGCCATCTTGGAAACAGAGGTGCTGCTGGCACACTGGACTGCTCTGAGTGGCCAGTGCCAGCAGGTGACGTCAGAGACTCCTTCTGATGGGCTCCTTCAGGTGTTGCTAGCCTATCCTCTCTCCTAAGTAGCCAAACCCTCTTTTCTGGCTATTTAGGGTCTCTGCTTTGGGGAATTCCTTAGATAACGAATGCAAGAGCTCATCAGAGTTCTTCTGCATCTCTCTCTTCACCTTCTGCCAAGGAATCGACTGCTGACCGAGCTGGAAGCCTGCAAAACTGCAACAAAGTAGCAAAGACGACTACTGCAACTCTGTAACGCTAATCCTGCCGCCTTCTCGACTGTTTTCCTTGTGGTGCATGCTGTGGGGGTAGTCTGCCTCCTCTCTGCACTAGAAGCTCCGAAGAAATCTCCCGTGGGTCGATGGAATCTTCCCCCTGCTACAGCAGGCACCAAAGAACTGCATCACCAGTCCCCTGGGTCTCCTCTCAGCACGACGAGCGAGGTCCCTTGAATCCAGCAACTCTGTCCAAGTGACTCCCACAGTCCAGTGACTCTTCAGTCCAAGTTTGGTGGAGGTAAGTCCTTGCCTCCCCACGCCAGACTGCATTGCTGGGAACCGTGTCTTTTGCAGCTACTCCGGCCTCTGTGCACTTCCGGCGGAAATCCTTTGTGCACAGCCAAGCCTGGGTCCACGGCACTCTAACCTGCATTGCACGACTTTCTAAGTTGTCCTCCGGCGGCGTGGGGCTCCTTTGTGCAACTTTGGGTGAGCACCGTTTCACTCCTCTTCGTAGTGCCTGTTCCGGCACTTCTCCGGGTGCTGCCTGCTTCTGAGAGTGCTCCTTGTCTTGCTCGACGCCCCCTCTGTCCCCAGACGCAATTGGCGACATCCTGGTCCCTCCTGGGCCACAGCAGCATCCAAAAACCCTAACCGCACGATTTGCAGCTAGCAAGGCTTGTTCGCGGTCTTTTTTCAGGAAAACACTTCTGCACGACTCTCCACGGCGTGGGGGATCCATCCTCCAAAGGGGAAGTCTCTAGCCCTTGTCGTTCCTGCAGAATCCTCAGCTTCTACTGTCCAGTAGCAGCTTCTTTGCACCCACAGCTGGCATTTCCTCGGCATCTGCCCATCTCCGACTTGCTTGTGACTTTTGGACTTGGTCCCCTTGTTCCACAGGTACCCTCGACTGGAAATCCATCGTTGTTGCATTGCTGGTTTGTGTCTTTCCTGCAGAATTCCCCTATCACGACTTCTGTGCTCTTTGGGGAACTTTAGTGCACTCACTTTTCAAGGTCTTGGGGTGGGCTATTTTTCTAACCCTAACTATTTTCTAATAGTCCCAGCGACCCTCTACAAGGTCACATAGGTCTGGGGTCCATTCGTGGTTCGCATTCCACTTTTGGAGTATATGGTTTGTGTTGCCCCTATCCCTATGTGTCCCCATTGCATCCTATTGTAACTATACATTGGACAAAAAGAAAAAAGGGAGCACACTGCCTCACACTCAAGCAAAAAGTTAGCCCCAATGCATCATGGTAAATGCAGTCACTTCGTTTTGTGCTGAAAAAGTAATCAAAAGTCTTTCACCTAAGTAGGTGCAGCAAGTGCTGTGTATCTCTGGACACGTGTTTCTAGGTTTAGCCCGTCATCAGCAGAGAGCAGCCAAGTCTGTGGGGTTGCTTGAAATGCCGCCAAAAGTCTTCTCAGGTTTATGTACCACTCACTGGCGCACAGGTGCCTCTCCAGAGCTCGTCAGCTCGTTAGCTCAAGGGAGCAGTCATTGGACAAAAAGAAAAAAGGGAGCACACTGCCTCACACTCAAGCAAAAAGTTAGCCCCAATGCATCATGGTAAATGCAGTCACTTCGTTTTGTGCTGAAAAAGTAATCAAAAGTCTTTCACCTAAGTAGGTGCAGCAAGTGCTGTGTATCTCTGGACACGTGTTTCTAGGTTTAGCCCGTCATCAGCAGAGAGCAGCCAAGTCTGTGGGGTTGCTTGAAATGCCGCCAAAAGTCTTCTCAGGTTTAAGTACCACTCACTGGCGCACAGGTGCCTCTCCAGAGCTCGTTAGCTCAAGGGAGCAGTCATTGGACAAAAAGAAAAAAGGGAGCACACTGCCTCACACTCAAGCAAAAAGTTAGCCCCAATGCATCATGGTAAATGCAGTCACTTCGTTTTGTGCTGAAAAAGTAATCAAAAGTCTTTCACCTAAGTAGGTGCAGCAAGTGCTGTGTATCTCTGGACACGTGTTTCTAGGTTTAGCCCGTCATCAGCAGAGAGCAGCCAAGTCTGTGGGGTTGCTTGAAATGCCGCCAAAAGTCTTCTCAGGTTTATGTACCACTCACTGGCGCACAGGTGCCTCTCCAGAGCTCGTCAGCTCGTTAGCTCAAGGGAGCAGTCATTGGACAAAAAGAAAAAAGGGAGCACACTGCCTCACACTCAAGCAAAAAGTTAGCCCCAATGCATCATGGTAAATGCAGTCACTTCGTTTTGTGCTGAAAAAGTAATCAAAAGTCTTTCACCTAAGTAGGTGCAGCAAGTGCTGTGTATCTCTGGACACGTGTTTCTAGGTTTAGCCCGTCATCAGCAGAGAGCAGCCAAGTCTGTGGGGTTGCTTGAAATGCCGCCAAAAGTCTTCTCAGGTTTATGTACCACTCACTGGCGCACAGGTGCCTCTCCAGAGCTCGTCAGCTCGTTAGCTCAAGGGAGCGGTCATTGGACAAAAAGAAAAAAGGGAGCACACTGCCTCACACTCAAGCAAAAAGTTAACCCCAATGCATCATGGTAAATGCAGTCACTTCGTTTTGTGCTGAAAAAGTAATCAAAAGTCTTTCACCTAAGTAGGTGCAGCAAGTGCTGTGTATCTCTGGACACGTGTTTCTAGGTTTAGCCCGTCATCAGCAGAGAGCAGCCAAGTCTGTGGGGTTGCTTGAAATGCCGCCAAAAGTCTTCTCAGGTTTATGTACCACTCACTGGCGCACAGGTGCCTCTCCAGAGCTCGTTAGCTCAAGGGAGCAGTCACTGGACAAAAAGAAAAAAGGGAGCACACTGCCTCACACTCAAGCAAAAAGTTAGCCCCAATGCATCATGGTAAATGCAGTCACTTCGTTTTGTGCTGAAAAAGTAATCAAAAGTCTTTCACCTAAGTAGGTGCAGCAAGTGCTGTGTATCTCTGGACACGTGTTTCTAGGTTTAGCCCGTCATCAGCAGAGAGCAGCCAAGTCTGTGGGGTTGCTTGAAATGCAGCCAAAAGTCTTCTCAGGTTTATGTACCACTCACTGGCGCACAGGTGCCTCTCCAGAGCTCGTCAGCTCGTTAGCTCAAGGGAGCAGTCATTGGACAAAAAGAAAAAAGGGAGCACACTGCCTCACACTCAAGCAAAAAGTTAGCCCCAATGCATCATGGTAAATGCAGTCACTTCGTTTTGTGCTGAAAAAGTAATCAAAAGTCTTTCACCTAAGTAGGTGCAGCAAGTGCTGTGTATCTCTGGACACGTGTTTCTAGGTTTAGCCCGTCATCAGCAGAGAGCAGCCAAGTCTGTGGGGTTGCTTGAAATGCCGCCAAAAGTCTTCTCAGGTTTATGTACCACTCACTGGCGCACAGGTGCCTCTCCAGAGCTCGTCAGCTCGTTAGCTCAAGGGAGCAGTCATTGGACAAAAAGAAAAAAGGGAGCACACTGCCTCACACTCAAGCAAAAAGTTAGCCCCAATGCATCATGGTAAATGCAGTCACTTCGTTTTGTGCTGAAAAAGTAATCAAAAGTCTTTCACCTAAGTAGGTGCAGCAAGTGCTGTGTATCTCTGGACACGTGTTTCTAGGTTTAGCCCGTCATCAGCAGAGAGCAGCCAAGTCTGTGGGGTTGCTTGAAATGCCGCCAAAAGTCTTCTCAGGTTTATGTACCACTCACTGGCGCACAGGTGCCTCTCCAGAGCTCGTCAGCTCGTTAGCTCAAGGGAGCAGTCATTGGAGAAAAAGAAAAAAGGGAGCACACTGCCTCACACTCAAGCAAAAAGTTAGCCCCAATGCATCATGGTAAATGCAGTCACTTCGTTTTGTGCTGAAAAAGTAATCAAAAGTCTTTCACCTAAGTAGGTGCAGCAAGTGCTGTGTATCTCTGGACACGTGTTTCTAGGTTTAGCCCGTCATCAGCAGAGAGCAGCCAAGTCTGTGGGGTTGCTTGAAATGCCGCCAAAAGTCTTCTCAGGTTTATGTACCACTCACTGGCGCACAGGGGCCTCTCCAGAGCTCGTCAGCTCGTTAGCTCAAGGGAGCAGTCATTGGACAAAAAGAAAAAAGGGAGCACACTGCCTCACACTCAAGCAAAAAGTTAGCCCCAATGCATCATGGTAAATGCAGTCACTTCGTTTTGTGCTGAAAAAGTAATCAAAAGTCTTTCACCTAAGTAGGTGCAGCAAGTGCTGTGTATCTCTGGACACGTGTTTCTAGGTTTAGCCCGTCATCAGCAGAGAGCAGCCAAGTCTGTGGGGTTGCTTGAAATGCCGCCAAAAGTCTTCTCAGGTTTATGTACCACTCACTGACGCACAGGTGCCTCTCCAGAGCTCGTCAGCTCGTTAGCTCAAGGGAGCAGTCATTGGACAAAAAGAAAAAAGGGAGCTCACTGCCTCACACTCAAGCAAAAAGTTAGCCCCAATGCATCATGGTAAATGCAGTCACTTCGTTTTGTGCTGAAAAAGTAATCAAAAGTCTTTCACCTAAGTAGGTGCAGCAAGTGCTGTGTATCTCTGGACACGTGTTTCTAGGTTTAGCCCGTCATCAGCAGAGAGCAGCCAAGTCTGTGGGGTTGCTTGAAATGCCGCCAAAAGTCTTCTCAGGTTTATGTACCACTCACTGGCGCACAGGTGCCTCTCCAGAGCTCGTCAGCTCGTTAGCTCAAGGGAGCAGTCATTGGACAAAAAGAAAAAAGGGAGCACACTGCCTCACACTCAAGCAAAAAGTTAGCCCCAATGCATCATGGTAAATGCAGTCACTTCGTTTTGTGCTGAAAAAGTAATCAAAAGTCTTTCACCTAAGTAGGTGCAGCAAGTGCTGTGTATCTCTGGACACGTGTTTCTAGGTTTAGCCCGTCATCAGCAGAGAGCAGCCAAGTCTGTGGGGTTGCTTGAAATGCCGCCAAAAGTCTTCTCAGGTTTATGTACCACTCACTCGCGCACAGGTGCCTCTCCAGAGCTTGTCAGCTCGTTAGCTCAAGGGAGCAGTCATTGGACAAAAAGAAAAAAGGGAGCACACTGCCTCACACTCAAGCAAAAAGTTAGCCCCAATGCATCATGGTAAATGCAGTCACTTCGTTTTGTGCTGAAAAAGTAATCAAAAGTCTTTCACCTAAGTAGGTGCAGCAAGTGCTGTGTATCTCTGGACACGTGTTTCTAGGTTTAGCCCGTCATCAGCAGAGAGCAGCCAAGTCTGTGGGGTTGCTTGAAATGCTGCCAAAAGTCTTCTCAGGTTTATGTACCACTCACTGGCGCACATGTGCCTCTCCAGAGCTCGTCAGCTCGTTAGCTCAAGGGAGCAGTCATTGGACAAAAAGAAAAAAGGGAGCACACTGCCTCACACTCAAGCAAAAAGTTAGCCCCAATGCATCATGGTAAATGCAGTCACTTCGTTTTGTGCTGAAAAAGTAATCAAAAGTCTTTCACCTAAGTAGGTGCAGCAAGTGCTGTGTATCTCTGGACACGTGTTTCTAGGTTTAGCCCGTCATCAGCAGAGAGCAGCCAAGTCTGTGGGGTTGCTTGAAATGCCGCCAAAAGTCTTCTCAGGTTTATGTACCACTCACTGGCGCACAGGTGCCTCTCCAGAGCTCCTCAGCTCGTTAGCTCAAGGGAGCAGTCATTGGACAAAAAGAAAAAAGGGAGCACACTGCCTCACACTCAAGCAAAAAGTTAGCCCCAATGCATCATGGTAAATGCAGTCACTTCGTTTTGTGCTGAAAAAGTAATCAAAAGTCTTTCACCTAAGTAGGTGCAGCAAGTGCTGTGTATCTCTGGACACGTGTTTCTAGGTTTAGCCCGTCATCAGCAGAGAGCAGCCAAGTCTGTGGGGGTGCTTGAAATGCCGCCAAAAGTCTTCTCAGGTTTATGTACCACTCACTGGCGCACAGGTGCCTCTCCAGAGCTCGTCAGCTCATTAGCTCAAGGGAGCAGTCATTGGACAAAAAGAAAAAAGGGAGCACACTGCCTCACACTCAAGCAAAAAGTTAGCCCCAATGCATCATGGTAAATGCAGTCACTTCGTTTTGTGCTGAAAAAGTAATCAAAAGTCTTTCACCTAAGTAGGTGCAGCAAGTGCTGTGTATCTCTGGACACGTGTTTCTAGGTTTAGCCCGTCATCAGCAGAGAGCAGCCAAGTCTGTGGGGGTGCTTGAAATGCCGCCAAAAGTCTTCTCAGGTTTATGTACCACTCACTGGCGCACAGGTGCCTCTCCAGAGCTCGTCAGCTCGTTAGCTCAAGGGAGCAGTCATTGGACAAAAAGAAAAAAGGGAGCACACTGCCTCACACTCAAGCAAAAAGTTAGCCCCAATGCATCATGGTAAATGCAGTCACTTCGTTTTGTGCTGAAAAAGTAATCAAAAGTCTTTCACCTAAGTAGGTGCAGCAAGTGCTGTGTATCTCTGGACACGTGTTTCTAGGTTTAGCCCGTCATCAGCAGAGAGCAGCCAAGTCTGTGGGCTTGCTTGAAATGCCGCCAAAAGTCTTCTCAGGTTTATGTACCACTCACTGGCGCACAGGTGCCTCTCCAGAGCTCGTTAGCTCAAGGGAGCAGTCACTGGACAAAAAGAAAAAAGGGAGCACACTGCCTCACACTCAAGCAAAAAGTTAGCCCCAATGCATCATGGTAAATGCAGTCACTTCGTTTTGTGCTGAAAAAGTAATCAAAAGTCTTTCACCTAAGTAGGTGCAGCAAGTGCTGTGTATCTCTGGACACGTGTTTCTAGGTTTAGCCCGTCATCAGCAGAGAGCAGCCAAGTCTGTGGGGTTGCTTGAAATGCAGCCAAAAGTCTTCTCAGGTTTATGTACCACTCACTGGCGCACAGGTGCCTCTCCAGAGCTCGTCAGCTCGTTAGCTCAAGGGAGCAGTCATTGGACAAAAAGAAAAAAGGGAGCACACTGCCTCACACTCAAGCAAAAAGTTAGCCCCAATGCATCATGGTAAATGCAGTCACTTCGTTTTGTGCTGAAAAAGTAATCAAAAGTCTTTCACCTAAGTAGGTGCAGCAAGTGCTGTGTATCTCTGGACACGTGTTTCTAGGTTTAGCCCGTCATCAGCAGAGAGCAGCCAAGTCTGTGGGGTTGCTTGAAATGCCGCCAAAAGTCTTCTCAGGTTTATGTACCACTCACTGGCGCACAGGTGCCTCTCCAGAGCTCGTCAGCTCGTTAGCTCAAGGGAGCAGTCATTGGACAAAAAGAAAAAAGGGAGCACACTGCCTCACACTCAAGCAAAAAGTTAGCCCCAATGCATCATGGTAAATGCAGTCACTTCGTTTTGTGCTGAAAAAGTAATCAAAAGTCTTTCACCTAAGTAGGTGCAGCAAGTGCTGTGTATCTCTGGACACGTGTTTCTAGGTTTAGCCCGTCATCAGCAGAGAGCAGCCAAGTCTGTGGGGTTGCTTGAAATGCCGCCAAAAGTCTTCTCAGGTTTATGTACCACTCACTGGCGCACAGGTGCCTCTCCAGAGCTCGTCAGCTCGTTAGCTCAAGGGAGCAGTCATTGGAGAAAAAGAAAAAAGGGAGCACACTGCCTCACACTCAAGCAAAAAGTTAGCCCCAATGCATCATGGTAAATGCAGTCACTTCGTTTTGTGCTGAAAAAGTAATCAAAAGTCTTTCACCTAAGTAGGTGCAGCAAGTGCTGTGTATCTCTGGACACGTGTTTCTAGGTTTAGCCCGTCATCAGCAGAGAGCAGCCAAGTCTGTGGGGTTGCTTGAAATGCCGCCAAAAGTCTTCTCAGGTTTATGTACAACTCACTGGCGCACAGGGGCCTCTCCAGAGCTCGTCAGCTCGTTAGCTCAAGGGAGCAGTCATTGGACAAAAAGAAAAAAGGGAGCACACTGCCTCACACTCAAGCAAAAAGTTAGCCCCAATGCATCATGGTAAATGCAGTCACTTCGTTTTGTGCTGAAAAAGTAATCAAAAGTCTTTCACCTAAGTAGGTGCAGCAAGTGCTGTGTATCTCTGGACACGTGTTTCTAGGTTTAGCCCGTCATCAGCAGAGAGCAGCCAAGTCTGTGGGGTTGCTTGAAATGCCGCCAAAAGTCTTCTCAGGTTTATGTACCACTCACTGGCGCACAGGTGCCTCTCCAGAGCTCGTCAGCTCGTTAGCTCAAGGGAGCAGTCATTGGACAAAAAGAAAAAAGGGAGCTCACTGCCTCACACTCAAGCAAAAAGTTAGCCCCAATGCATCATGGTAAATGCAGTCACTTCGTTTTGTGCTGAAAAAGTAATCAAAAGTCTTTCACCTAAGTAGGTGCAGCAAGTGCTGTGTATCTCTGGACACGTGTTTCTAGGTTTAGCCCGTCATCAGCAGAGAGCAGCCAAGTCTGTGGGGTTGCTTGAAATGCCGCCAAAAGTCTTCTCAGGTTTATGTACCACTCACTGGCGCACAGGTGCCTCTCCAGAGCTCGTCAGCTCGTTAGCTCAAGGGAGCAGTCATTGGACAAAAAGAAAAAAGGGAGCACACTGCCTCACACTCAAGCAAAAAGTTAGCCCCAATGCATCATGGTAAATGCAGTCACTTCGTTTTGTGCTGAAAAAGTAATCAAAAGTCTTTCACCTAAGTAGGTGCAGCAAGTGCTGTGTATCTCTGGACACGTGTTTCTAGGTTTAGCCCGTCATCAGCAGAGAGCAGCCAAGTCTGTGGGGTTGCTTGAAATGCCGCCAAAAGTCTTCTCAGGTTTATGTACCACTCACTGGCGCACAGGTGCCTCTCCAGAGCTTGTCAGCTCGTTAGCTCAAGGGAGCAGTCATTGGACAAAAAGAAAAAAGGGAGCACACTGCCTCACACTCAAGCAAAAAGTTAGCCCCAATGCATCATGGTAAATGCAGTCACTTCGTTTTGTGCTGAAAAAGTAATCAAAAGTCTTTCACCTAAGTAGGTGCAGCAAGTGCTGTGTATCTCTGGACACGTGTTTCTAGGTTTAGCCCGTCATCAGCAGAGAGCAGCCAAGTCTGTGGGGTTGCTTGAAATGCTGCCAAAAGTCTTCTCAGGTTTATGTACCACTCACTGGCGCACATGTGCCTCTCCAGAGCTCGTCAGCTCGTTAGCTCAAGGGAGCAGTCATTGGAGAAAAAGAAAAAAGGGAGCACACTGCCTCACACTCAAGCAAAAAGTTAGCCCCAATGCATCATGGTAAATGCAGTCACTTCGTTTTGTGCTGAAAAAGTAATCAAAAGTCTTTCACCTAAGTAGGTGCAGCAAGTGCTGTGTATCTCTGGACACGTGTTTCTAGGTTTAGCCCGTCATCAGCAGAGAGCAGCCAAGTCTGTGGGGTTGCTTGAAATGCCGCCAAAAGTCTTCTCAGGTTTATGTACCACTCACTGGCGCACAGGTGCCTCTCCAGAGCTCCTCAGCTCGTTAGCTCAAGGGAGCAGTCATTGGACAAAAAGAAAAAAGGGAGCACACTGCCTCACACTCAAGCAAAAAGTTAGCCCCAATGCATCATGGTAAATGCAGTCACTTCGTTTTGTGCTGAAAAAGTAATCAAAAGTCTTTCACCTAAGTAGGTGCAGCAAGTGCTGTGTATCTCTGGACACGTGTTTCTAGGTTTAGCCCGTCATCAGCAGAGAGCAGCCAAGTCTGTGGGGGTGCTTGAAATGCCGCCAAAAGTCTTCTCAGGTTTATGTACCACTCACTGGCGCACAGGTGCCTCTCCAGAGCTCGTCAGCTCATTAGCTCAAGGGAGCAGTCATTGGACAAAAAGAAAAAAGGGAGCACACTGCCTCACACTCAAGCAAAAAGTTAGCCCCAATGCATCATGGTAAATGCAGTCACTTCGTTTTGTGCTGAAAAAGTAATCAAAAGTCTTTCACCTAAGTAGGTGCAGCAAGTGCTGTGTATCTCTGGACACGTGTTTCTAGGTTTAGCCCGTCATCAGCAGAGAGCAGCCAAGTCTGTGGGGGTGCTTGAAATGCCGCCAAAAGTCTTCTCAGGTTTATGTACCACTCACTGGCGCACAGGTGCCTCTCCAGAGCTCGTCAGCTCGTTAGCTCAAGGGAGCAGTCATTGGACAAAAAGAAAAAAGGGAGCACACTGCCTCACACTCAAGCAAAAAGTTAGCCCCAATGCATCATGGTAAATGCAGTCACTTCGTTTTGTGCTGAAAAAGTAATCAAAAGTCTTTCACCTAAGTAGGTGCAGCAAGTGCTGTGTATCTCTGGACACGTGTTTCTAGGTTTAGCCCGTCATCAGCAGAGAGCAGCCAAGTCTGTGGGGTTGCTTGAAATGCCGCCAAAAGTCTTCTCAGGTTTATGTACCACTCACTGGCGCACAGGTGCCTCTCCAGAGCTCGTCAGCTCGTTAGCTCAAGGGAGCAGTCATTGGACAAAAAGAAAAAAGGGAGCACACTGCCTCACACTCAAGCAAAAAGTTAGCCCCAATGCATCATGGTAAATGCAGTCACTTCGTTTTGTGCTGAAAAAGTAATCAAAAGTCTTTCACCTAAGTAGGTGCAGCAAGTGCTGTGTATCTCTGGACACGTGTTTCTAGGTTTAGCCCGTCATCAGCAGAGAGCAGCCAAGTCTGTGGGCTTGCTTGAAATGCCGCCAAAAGTCTTCTCAGGTTTATGTACCACTCACTGGCGCACAGGTGCCTCTCCAGAGCTCGTCAGCTCGTTAGCTCAAGGGAGCAGTCATTGGACAAAAAGAAAAAAGGGAGCACACTGCCTCACACTCAAGCAAAAAGTTAGCCCCAATGCATCATGGTAAATGCAGTCACTTCGTTTTTGTGCTGAAAAAGTAATCAAAAGTCTTTCACCTAAGTAGGTGCAGCAAGTGCTGTGTTTCTCTGGACACGTGTTTCTAGGTTTAGCCCGTCATCAGCAGAGAGCAGCCAAGTCTGTGGGGGTGCTTGAAATGCCGCCAAAAGTCTTCTCAGGTTTATGTACCACTCACTGGCGCACAGGTGCCTCTCCAGAGCTCGTCAGCTCGTTAGCTCAAGGGAGCAGTCATTGGACAAAAAGAAAAAAGGGAGCACACTGCCTCACACTCAAGCAAAAAGTTAGCCCCAATGCATCATGGTAAATGCAGTCACTTCGTTTTGTGCTGAAAAAGTAATCAAAAGTCTTTCACCTAAGTAGGTGCAGCAAGTGCTGTGTATCTCTGGACACGTGTTTCTAGGTTTAGCCCGTCTTCAGCAGAGAGCAGCCAAGTCTGTGGGGTTGCTTGAAATGCCGCCAAAAGTCTTCTCAGGTTTATGTACCACTCACTGGCGCACAGGTGCCTCTCCAGAGCTCGTCAGCTCGTTAGCTCAAGGGAGCAGTCATTGGACAAAAAGAAAAAAGGGAGCACACTGCCTCACACTCAAGCAAAAAGTTAGCCCCAATGCATCATGGTAAATGCAGTCACTTCGTTTTGTGCTGAAAAAGTAATCAAAAGTCTTTCACCTAAGTAGGTGCAGCAAGTGCTGTGTATCTCTGGACACGTGTTTCTAGGTTTAGCCCGTCATCAGCAGAGAGCAGCCAAGTCTGTGGGGTTGCTTGAAATGCCGCCAAAAGTCTTCTCAGGTTTATGTACCACTCACTGGCGCACAGGTGCCTCTTCAGAGCTCGTCAGCTCGTTAGCTCAAGGGAGCAGTCATTGGACAAAAAGAAAAAAGGGAGCACACTGCCTCACACTCAAGCAAAAAGTTAGCCCCAATGCATCATGGTAAATGCAGTCACTTCGTTTTGTGCTGAAAAAGTAATCAAAAGTCTTTCACCTAAGTAGGTGCAGCAAGTGCTGTGTATCTCTGGACACGTGTTTCTAGGTTTAGCCCGTCATCAGCAGAGAGCAGCCAAGTCTGTGGGCTTGCTTGAAATGCCGCCAAAAGTCTTCTCAGGTTTATGTACCACTCACTGGCGCACAGGTGCCTCTCCAGAGCTCGTCAGCTCGTTAGCTCAAGGGAGCAGTCATTGGACAAAAAGAAAAAAGGGAGCACACTGCCTCACACTCAAGCAAAAAGTTAGCCCCAATGCATCATGGTAAATGCAGTCACTTCGTTTTGTGCTGAAAAAGTAATCAAAAGTCTTTCACCTAAGTAGGTGCAGCAAGTGCTGTGTATCTCTGGACACGTGTTTCTAGGTTTAGCCCGTCATCAGCAGAGAGCAGCCAAGTCTGTGGGGTTGCTTGAAATGCCGCCAAAAGTCTTCTCAGGTTTATGTACCACTCACTGGCGCACAGGTGCCTCTCCAGAGCTCGTCAGCTCGTTAGCTCAAGGGAGCAGTCATTGGACAAAAAGAAAAAAGGGAGCACACTGCCTCACACTCAAGCAAAAAGTTAGCCCCAATGCATCATGGTAAATGCAGTCACTTCGTTTTGTGCTGAAAAAGTAATCAAAAGTCTTTCACCTAAGTAGGTGCAGCAAGTGCTGTGTATCTCTGGACACGTGTTTCTAGGTTTAGCCCGTCATCAGCAGAGAGCAGCCAAGTCTGTGGGGTTGCTTGAAATGCCGCCAAAAGTCTTCTCAGGTTTATGTACCACTCACTGGCGCACAGGTGCCTCTCCAGAGCTCGTCAGCTCGTTAGCTCAAGGGAGCAGTCATTGGACAAAAAGAAAAAAGGGAGCACACTGCCTCACACTCAAGCAAAAAGTTAGCCCCAATGCATCATGGTAAATGCAGTCACTTCGTTTTGTGCTGAAAAAGTAATCAAAAGTCTTTCACCTAAGTAGGTGCAGCAAGTGCTGTGTATCTCTGGACACGTGTTTCTAGGTTTAGCCCGTCATCAGCAGAGAGCAGCCAAGTCTGTGGGGTTGCTTGAAATGCCGCCAAAAGTCTTCTCAGGTTTATGTACCACTCACTGGCGCACAGGTGCCTCTCCAGAGCTCGTCAGCTCGTTAGCTCAAGGGAGCAGTCATTGGACAAAAAGAAAAAAGGAAGCACACTGCCTCACACTCAAGCAAAAAGTTAGCCCCAATGCATCATGGTAAATGCAGTCACTTCGTTTTGTGCTGAAAAAGTAATCAAAAGTCTTTCACCTAAGTAGGTGCAGCAAGTGCTGTGTATCTCTGGACACGTGTTTCTAGGTTTAGCCCGTCATCAGCAGAGAGCAGCCAAGTCTGTGGGGTTGCTTGAAATGCCGCCAAAAGTCTTCTCAGGTTTATGTACCACTCACTGGCGCACAGGTGCCTCTCCAGAGCTCGTCAGCTCGTTAGCTCAAGGGAGCAGTCATTGGACAAAAAGAAAAAAGGGAGCACACTGCCTCACACTCAAGCAAAAAGTTAGCCCCAATGCATCATGGTAAATGCAGTCACTTCGTTTTGTGCTGAAAAAGTAATCAAAAGTCTTTCACCTAAGTAGGTGCAGCAAGTGCTGTGTATCTCTGGACACGTGTTTCTAGGTTTAGCCCGTCATCAGCAGAGAGCAGCCAAGTCTGTGGGGTTGCTTGAAATGCCGCCAAAAGTCTTCTCAGGTTTATGTACCACTCACTGGCGCACAGGTGCCTCTCCAGAGCTCGTCAGCTCGTTAGCTCAAGGGAGCAGTCATTGGACAAAAAGAAAAAAGGGAGCACACTGCCTCACACTCAAGCAAAAAGTTAGCCCCAATGCATCATGGTAAATGCAGTCACTTCGTTTTGTGCTGAAAAAGTAATCAAAAGTCTTTCACCTAAGTAGGTGCAGCAAGTGCTGTGTATCTCTGGACACGTGTTTCTAGGTTTAGCCCGTCATCAGCAGAGAGCAGCCAAGTCTGTGGGGTTGCTTGAAATGCCGCCAAAAGTCTTCTCAGGTTTATGTACCACTCACTGGCGCACAGGTGCCTCTCCAGAGCTCGTCAGCTCGTTAGCTCAAGGGAGCAGTCATTGGACAAAAAGAAAAAAGGGAGCACACTGCCTCACACTCAAGCAAAAAGTTAGCCCCAATGCATCATGGTAAATGCAGTCACTTCGTTTTGTGCTGAAAAAGTAATCAAAAGTCTTTCACCTAAGTAGGTGCAGCAAGTGCTGTGTATCTCTGGACACGTGTTTCTAGGTTTAGCCCGTCATCAGCAGAGAGCAGCCAAGTCTGTGGGGGTGCTTGAAATGCCGCCAAAAGTCTTCTCAGGTTTATGTACCACTCACTGGCGCACAGGTGCCTCTCCAGAGCTCGTCAGCTCGTTAGCTCAAGGGAGCAGTCATTGGACAAAAAGAAAAAAGGGAGCACACTGCCTCACACTCAAGCAAAAAGTTAGCCCCAATGCATCATGGTAAATGCAGTCACTTCGTTTTTGTGCTGAAAAAGTAATCAAAAGTCTTTCACCTAAGTAGGTGCAGCAAGTGCTGTGTTTCTCTGGACACGTGTTTCTAGGTTTAGCCCGTCATCAGCAGAGAGCAGCCAAGTCTGTGGGGGTGCTTGAAATGCCGCCAAAAGTCTTCTCAGGTTTATGTACCACTCACTGGCGCACAGGTGCCTCTCCAGAGCTCGTCAGCTCGTTAGCTCAAGGGAGCAGTCATTGGACAAAAAGAAAAAAGGGAGCACACTGCCTCACACTCAAGCAAAAAGTTAGCCCCAATGCATCATGGTAAATGCAGTCACTTCGTTTTGTGCTGAAAAAGTAATCAAAAGTCTTTCACCTAAGTAGGTGCAGCAAGTGCTGTGTATCTCTGGACACGTGTTTCTAGGTTTAGCCCGTCTTCAGCAGAGAGCAGCCAAGTCTGTGGGGTTGCTTGAAATGCCGCCAAAAGTCTTCTCAGGTTTATGTACCACTCACTGGCGCACAGGTGCCTCTCCAGAGCTCGTCAGCTCGTTAGCTCAAGGGAGCAGTCATTGGACAAAAAGAAAAAAGGGAGCACACTGCCTCACACTCAAGCAAAAAGTTAGCCCCAATGCATCATGGTAAATGCAGTCACTTCGTTTTGTGCTGAAAAAGTAATCAAAAGTCTTTCACCTAAGTAGGTGCAGCAAGTGCTGTGTATCTCTGGACACGTGTTTCTAGGTTTAGCCCGTCATCAGCAGAGAGCAGCCAAGTCTGTGGGGTTGCTTGAAATGCCGCCAAAAGTCTTCTCAGGTTTATGTACCACTCACTGGCGCACAGGTGCCTCTTCAGAGCTCGTTAGCTCAAGGGAGCAGTCATTGGACAAAAAGAAAAAAGGGAGCACACTGCCTCACACTCAAGCAAAAAGTTAGCCCCAATGCATCATGGTAAATGCAGTCACTTCGTTTTGTGCTGAAAAAGTAATCAAAAGTCTTTCACCTAAGTAGGTGCAGCAAGTGCTGTGTATCTCTGGACACGTGTTTCTAGGTTTAGCCCGTCATCAGCAGAGAGCAGCCAAGTCTGTGGGCTTGCTTGAAATGCCGCCAAAAGTCTTCTCAGGTTTATGTACCACTCACTGGCGCACAGGTGCCTCTCCAGAGCTCGTCAGCTCGTTAGCTCAAGGGAGCAGTCATTGGACAAAAAGAAAAAAGGGAGCACACTGCCTCACACTCAAGCAAAAAGTTAGCCCCAATGCATCATGGTAAATGCAGTCACTTCGTTTTGTGCTGAAAAAGTAATCAAAAGTCTTTCACCTAAGTAGGTGCAGCAAGTGCTGTGTATCTCTGGACACGTGTTTCTAGGTTTAGCCCGTCATCAGCAGAGAGCAGCCAAGTCTGTGGGGTTGCTTGAAATGCCGCCAAAAGTCTTCTCAGGTTTATGTACCACTCACTGGCGCACAGGTGCCTCTCCAGAGCTCGTCAGCTCGTTAGCTCAAGGGAGCAGTCATTGGACAAAAAGAAAAAAGGGAGCACACTGCCTCACACTCAAGCAAAAAGTTAGCCCCAATGCATCATGGTAAATGCAGTCACTTCGTTTTGTGCTGAAAAAGTAATCAAAAGTCTTTCACCTAAGTAGGTGCAGCAAGTGCTGTGTATCTCTGGACACGTGTTTCTAGGTTTAGCCCGTCATCAGCAGAGAGCAGCCAAGTCTGTGGGGTTGCTTGAAATGCCGCCAAAAGTCTTCTCAGGTTTATGTACCACTCACTGGCGCACAGGTGCCTCTCCAGAGCTCGTCAGCTCGTTAGCTCAAGGGAGCAGTCATTGGACAAAAAGAAAAAAGGAAGCACACTGCCTCACACTCAAGCAAAAAGTTAGCCCCAATGCATCATGGTATATGCAGTCACTTCGTTTTGTGCTGAAAAAGTAATCAAAAGTCTTTCACCTAAGTAGGTGCAGCAAGTGCTGTGTATCTCTGGACACGTGTTTCTAGGTTTAGCCCGTCATCAGCAGAGAGCAGCCAAGTCTGTGGGGTTGCTTGAAATGCCGCCAAAAGTCTTCTCAGGTTTATGTACCACTCACTGGCGCACAGGTGCCTCTCCAGAGCTCGTCAGCTCGTTAGCTCAAGGGAGCAGTCATTGGACAAAAAGAAAAAAGGGAGCACACTGCCTCACACTCAAGCAAAAAGTTAGCCCCAATGCATCATGGTAAATGCAGTCACTTCGTTTTGTGCTGAAAAAGTAATCAAAAGTCTTTCACCTAAGTAGGTGCAGCAAGTGCTGTGTATCTCTGGACACGTGTTTCTAGGTTTAGCCCGTCATCAGCAGAGAGCAGCCAAGTCTGTGGGGTTGCTTGAAATGCCGCCAAAAGTCTTCTCAGGTTTATGTACCACTCACTGGCGCACAGGTGCCTCTCCAGAGCTCGTCAGCTCGTTAGCTCAAGGGAGCAGTCATTGGACAAAAAGAAAAAAGGGAGCACACTGCCTCACACTCAAGCAAAAAGTTAGCCCCAATGCATCATGGTAAATGCAGTCACTTCGTTTTGTGCTGAAAAAGTAATCAAAAGTCTTTCACCTAAGTAGGTGCAGCAAGTGCTGTGTATCTCTGGACACGTGTTTCTAGGTTTAGCCCGTCATCAGCAGAGAGCAGCCAAGTCTGTGGGGTTGCTTGTTTGTGTGTCTAATTGACGGCTCCCGTGAGCCTACGAGCTGACGAGCTCTGGTGATGCACCTGTTCGCCTACTGAGTGGTACAAAAACCTGTGAAGACGTTCGGCGGCACTTCAAGCAACCCCTTCAGATATATTTTCTCTCTGCTGATGACGGCCGAAAGCCAGAAACACGTGTCCAGAGATACGGCACTTGCTGCACCTACTTAAGGTGAAAGACTTTTTGAAAAATTTCTCTATCTTTAAATCAAATGACTGCATTTACCATGATGCATAGGGGCTATTTTATGCTGGAGTGTGAGGCAGTGTGCTCCCTTTTTTTGTGTGTCTAATTGACGGCTCCCGTGAGCCTACGAGCTGACGAGCTCTGGTGATGCACCTGTTCGCCTACTGAGTGGTACAAAAACCTGTGAAGACGTTCGGCGGCACTTCAAGCAACCCCTTCAGATATATTTTCTCTCTGCTGATGACGGCCGAAAGCCAGAAACACGTGTCCAGAGATACGGCACTTGCTGCACCTACTTAAGGTGAAAGACTTTTTGAAAAATTTCTCTATCTTTAAATCAAATGACTGCATTTACCATGATGCATAGGGGCTATTTTATGCTGGAGTGTGAGGCAGTGTGCTCCCTTTTTTTGTGTGTCTAATTGACGGCTCCCGTGAGCCTACGAGCTGACGAGCTCTGGTGATGCACCTGTTCGCCTACTGAGTGGTACAAAAACCTGTGAAGACGTTCGGCGGCACTTCAAGCAACCCCTTCAGATATATTTTCTCTCTGCTGATGACGGCCGAAAGCCAGAAACACGTGTCCAGAGATACGGCACTTGCTGCACCTACTTAAGGTGAAAGACTTTTTGAAAAATTTCTCTATCTTTAAATCAAATGACTGCATTTACCATGATGCATAGGGGCTATTTTATGCTGGAGTGTGAGGCAGTGTGCTCCCTTTTTTTGTGTGTCTAATTGACGGCTCCCGTGAGCCTACGAGCTGACGAGCTCTGGTGATGCACCTGTTCGCCTACTGAGTGGTACAAAAACCTGTGAAGACGTTCGGCGGCACTTCAAGCAACCCCTTCAGATATATTTTCTCTCTGCTGATGACGGCCGAAAGCCAGAAACACGTGTCCAGAGATACGGCACTTGCTGCACCTACTTAAGGTGAAAGACTTTTTGAAAAATTTCTCTATCTTTAAATCAAATGACTGCATTTACCATGATGCATAGGGGCTATTTTATGCTGGAGTGTGAGGCAGTGTGCTCCCTTTTTTTGTGTAACTATACATTGTTTGCACTGTTTTCTAAGACTATACTGCATATTTTTGGTATTGTGTACATATATCTTGTGTATATTTGCTATCCTCATACTGAGGGTACTCACTGAGATACTTTGGCATATTGTCATAAAAATAAAGTACCTTTATTTTTAGTATATCTGTGTATTGTGTTTTCTTATGATATTGTGCAAGTGACACTAGTGGTACTGTAGGAGCTTCACTCGTCTCCTAGTTCAGCCTAAGCTGCTCTGCTAAGCTACCATTATCTATCAGCCTAAGGTGCTAGACACCCTATATACTAATAAGGGATACCTGGGCCTGGTGCAAGGTGTAGGCACCCCTTGGTACTCGCTACAAGCCAGTCCAGCCTCCTACAATGCTTTACATTTGTCCTGCCTCATCCCGCCTTCCTGCCCTGGAGACTGAACCTGTTACATGTGTCAGTTCACTTCTTGTCATTTAGTTTGTTTCGGCAGCACTACTTTTTTGTTAGACTGGTTTGACTAGGCTTGCAGTGCCGTCCCTCCACCACTTCAAGGCCCTTTGCTGCGTTTCATGTTTGTGTCGGCGCCCATCGCAATCCAGTTCATCTCCCTGTGCGGCGCCGTCCTCCCACCGCCTCCCCGTCATCGTTCTATTTTATTGATATGTTCGCACTGTGATTTACACATATAGAAAATTCAACAACAAATGCCAGTTGTACGGACACATCAAAAAGAGGCAAATCCCATTACATTATCAGTGCATTTATTTGCTTTTTTATTACATAGCACTATTTATTCACTGTGGTCTTTTTGTGATTGCCTCCTGGTGTGTTACATTCAGGTGTCACATTACGTCCTTGTTCAGTAGTAAATTAATGCCCTTCAGCACTGCGTCAAGGCCATCACCTGTACCCAAATATACCCAATCTTTCTTCGAGGGAAAGCAACAGCAACATTTTGATTATGTTTCTAAACATATTAAAACCCATGGCAAACAATTAGGGAAACATTAAGGTAACTAACCGTATGCTAGTTTAAACAAGTTGAAAAAAACAAATCAAAATCTGCCTCACCTCAACCTCCAATGGACTTTCAACTGAAAAAAAAAAATTAATGAGGCAGAACAGATGGTGTGGGCGACAGTCTCACTCCCAGGCCCTCATTACAACTTCGGCGGTCTTTAGTAAAGACCGTCGAAGCTGCATGTGTCAATATACCGCCAATGCTGGCGGTATTTCTGGCTCCCTATTTCGACTTCTCTGCTGGGCCAGCGGACGGTAACACTGTTACCGTCCACGAGCCCAGAGGAAAAGTCACATCAACTTTGCAACCAGCTCGTAATAGAGCCCGCGGCAATGCTGATGTGCAGCAGGTGCAATAGCACCGGTTGCACATTTCACTGCCCGAAATTCGGGCAGTGAAATGCGCGATGGGGCTGTGCCTGGGGGCCCCTGCAGTGCCCATTCTGAGTGCATGGGCCCCCAGGGGCACCCCAAGTTCCCCTTACCCCCAGCCTTTCCATGGTGGTGTTTACCACCGTGGCCAGGCTGGCAGTCGGGGACTCATAATCCCCAGGCTTCCCAGGCGGAAGACTGGCGGTATAGTGGAGGGGCCGGCGGTATGGCCGTGGCTAATATGCTACGGTCATAATAGCTGGCGGAACATTGCCAGCCTGTTGGCGGTGTCACCGCCAGCTTACCTCCGGCCGCCAGGATCATAATGAGGCCCCTAATGTTAGGATGTGAGGTACCCACAACTTGTCTGTAGTCTCACGGCACTAGAGTGTATGTCTGGGGCTCTACATTTATCTCTGAAATGGAGCCCGGACTACCAATAAAGATAATAAAAGAGGAGGATGAAATGGAGATTAGATGGGAGATCCATGGCATGTGATTCAAAGGGTTGTTGCTAAAACTGGAGAAATAAAGAAGAGAGAACAAAGTGGGTCAGTTTCTAATTTCAGACAAGATGGGTCCCCCAAGACTATCGAAAGGTATTGTGTACCTGTGGAGTTGTCTCTGCAGACAGGAGAGAAACAGAAGCGTCACTGTCCAGTGATAGAACAAGCAACACCCATCCACCTTGGCAAACTCTTCTGGTGCAATGGTCCACTGTTCGTGCTTGTGACGGGTGAGCAGGGGCCAGACCCCCTGCAAGGTTGTGCAAGGCAATTACCCACTCTGTCCATGTCTTAAAATGGTTTTACAATTAAGCAAAAGCCAAACCAATTATCTGGCTTATCCCTAAGCGTCAAGTACACATAGAATCTTCAAAATATTTACGGTGTAAATTGCACAAACAAAAGATAAGAACATGAGAACGATTTTAAAATATAATTTGTGTTTCTTTAACGTATGGTATTGTTTTCCCCTTTATATTCAATTAGGCTGAACTGGGGCCAGTTACCCTTCGATACCTGTGGATTACTATCCACCACTTCCCCACTGATTTGCAGGATGGAAATCTCTGCAGGGCGTCACGGTCCCTCCGAGCCCAGTTTGCTTTTTGGTCTTCTCTTCTGCTTTCTGCAGTGGGCCACGTGGCACTAGTGAAGATGGTGTGCTACCCCAACGATAGTATTATTATGCAAACCTTCCCCTGCTCGTCCTTCATTCCTTCTTCAGACAGGGCACACATCAGATTTGGTCGCTGCGGAGCCGTCGGGAGCTCTTTACACTGTAAAGCTACCCGTGACTGCCGGTGGATTAGGTCTTCTGGACTTACAATGCTATGATGCAGCTGCGCAGGTCCAATGGGTGGCGCGCTGGCTTTGTGCCCACCCCCTGCATTAAATGGCGTTTATCTGTAAAGACTTTTAAGGAGGGCTTAATGCACAGCTCATTGTTTACTACTGACCATTCTACGGATCACCGTCCGGGGTTATCATGCACGGCTTTCTCTTGCCTTGCTAGAACCTGTAAACTCACTGACACAAAGAAACCCTGTGCTCCAGCACTACCTTTGCTAAGCTTTCCCACTCACACAAGATGGGTGTGCTCAGTGCAACTCCAGCAGTGGCATGCTGCAGGTGTCTTAAAATTGGGGGAAGTATTTCTGTATGGCGAGCTACTAGACTTCTAAACCCTTGTGACAGACTACCATCTTCACCCCGGCCAACTCCTTCCTTGCAACCACATTAAGTGCCCTATTTCATGTCTGCCACCTAGCACTAACCCTACATGAGGTGTGCCAGAAGCTCTACACCACAGGTACTGGTGGCAAACTGATACGATGGGTGTACAGACCTTTCGTGCAACGTGGAGACCACTCATGGGCTTCTTGTCGTACTACCTCAGAGAGTGATGCGGCAACACCTCTGCACAATACAGACTCGGGTAAAATACTGGACTTTCGCCACAAAGTATCCTGTGGCTGCCGCTTTAAGTACAGTCATAGAACGTCCCTGGGAATGCATCCGCCCGTTGCTTGCCAATGGCTTTGTCGTTTGTAACTCACATTGCGTTGCTTTCAATTTGCTGGCTCCATTTGTTTTATGCTGTCACACTTGAGCTTGTCTCTTCCCTTGCCCAAACCAGTATCCTTCCGAGGGCTCCTTTCTGTAAACAGGCCTGTAAATCTTCTTCTTATCTCTTCACATTTGCTGTGCGTTTTAAAGAACATGCATTCAAAGAACAAGGCCAAATGTCAGGCTCTGTCTTCGGTGGGAGCTTGGTGTTTACTTTTCTTTCTCTGACTTCAAAGTGAGAGGATTTATGCAACAATCTTGCTGGATAATGGTGGTAAGAAAGAGTTTTTTCTAGCACACGACAACATTGTGAAACTGCAAGGATTTCAGAATATATCTGAATTAGGAACACAAATGAAGCACATTTTTGTTAATTCTGAACAGTGCTGATTAAAGCAATCATTACCCTAGGTGTGTCACGGTTCCGGGCAGTTCTGTATGGACTCTGGTTGGGGCACCCCTTGAGGTCAAAGAATATCTCCCTATCGATGTAGTGTACCGAAGCAGAAGGGCAGCTAAAGGGATACACTGGGAAGGGACAGCTATGGTAAGGCACAGAAACAGGATAGAAGGCAGAGCCACCTCAGTGTGAACAAACAGGGAACACATCAGTAATGGACAACCACACTGGAGTTACCACTAAGGTTGTACACAGGTAGGGATCAGAACGTCCCACAGCAACAGGGAACGTCAATGCCTCTGTGCAGATTACTCTTACAGATAGTCACCCCGCAAGCCCCATAGAAAGGGCAGCAAAAGCGAATCTGTCTCTGGACCTTCAGGGCACAAACGAGGATGGTACTTACATACACAAGACAGGCCCTTGTGGGTTCAGCTGGAAACACAGCGGCTATTCCTGGAAAAACAGCAATGGCACACTGTCACAGTTAGGCACTTAAGACTACATACAACTCTAGACAAAGGATGGGGCAGGAGTTGCCTCCTGTAAAGTAGGAGCCAACCCCAGTACAAAGGAAAACACTTATACACAGGAGTACACTTACCAGACACAATAACCCAAGAAGAAACAGAAACAGAAGGAACAAACTAGGAGGCAAAAGCAGGAACATGGAATAGGCATAGGCTGAAACAAAGCAGAAACAGGACTGGAAAACAGGGAGCAGGCTCTGACTGAAGCAAGCAGGAACAGGACTGAGAAACAGAAAGCAGGCTCTGGCTGGTACAAGTAGCAACAGGACAGGGAGACAGAGAGCAGGCTCTGACTGAAGCAAGCAAGAACAGGACTGGGAAACTGAGAGCAGGTCCATACTGAAGAGAAACAGGAGCAGGACTGGAACACAATCCAGCAAAGGAAACAAACTCCAATGCACAACCAGGAGCTTCAGAAAATGGCAGCTTATAAGCAGTTCCAGGCAGCAGCAAGCCCAGGGCGGAGTCACTTGGCTGGGCTGCTCAAGAGTGATCACAGGTGTGTGCAGTTCCAGCCTCTCACAAGTCCTGGAGGAGAGAATCCAGTACAAAGGAACAGCCAGACTGTTCCCATAGGAAACAATGGCTAGCAGAATCCAGGTCTTACTGACTACCAGGCAGTGCATTATGGGACCTGAAGTCCATGGAAGCAAATGTAGTTCTACAATAGCATACTATATCGAAAAGGGAAGCAAACAGGGGTCAAAAAGGGACTCTGAATGAGTATTAATGGTGCATCCCAGGCTGCAGATAGTCCGTTTACAGCGCCCCCTAGAGATGGGACGACAGAGTCGTAACAAGGTGATGCAATTTCCACACGTTTAATGGACAGCATTTGTCTGTAATTTTAGCCTTTCAGCTACATAACAAATGCAATGAGAACAATTCATTTTCCCCTGGTGGATTGAAAGGCAGGCAGTGTCCTGCGCTGTGATCCAGAGGGAGGGGCAGACTGATAAGAAACTGGCCACTCACTCACAGGAGTGCCTAGGTCAACTAAATATGTGACCTCACCATTCTTTGCCACTATGATGTGTGATCCACTCCATTTGACCCGGAGTGCCCTGGGTGCCACAGGCTCCAGTACCCACACCTTCTGTCCTGGTGGGTACTGAGTCAGGACAGCCTTCTGGTCATACCATTGTTTTTATAACTCCTGGCTGGCTTGAAGGTTTTTACTGGCCTTTTTCATGCACTCAGCCATTCTTGATCTTAGGTCAAGTACATAGTCTACTATGTCCTGTTTAGGAGCTTTTAAAGGTTGTTCCCAACCCTCTTTCACAAGACCAAGTGGACCTCTTACAGGGTGCCAAAAGAGAAGTTCAAAGGGGCTGAAGCCCACTCCTTTTTGGGGTACCTCCTTGTAAGCAAAAATGAGGTAAGGTAACAGGACATCCCATCTCCTTCTGAGTTTTTCAGAGAGTCCCATAATCCTACCTTTGAGCGGCACGTTTAGCCTTATTGTCCCCTTGTCCCTCATTTGGGGAAAGGGGGGGGATTGTGTGGGAAAGTACCATCTTTTGCCATAGTTACCCCCATTTTCTGCCTGATGTGAGTGTGTTGGACTCTGTTAACTGGGATCCTGCTAACCAGGACCCCAGTGATTACACTCTCTCTTCTAAATTTCAGTATTTCACCCAAAATTGGCATACTGGTGCCCCCTTATAAGTCCCTAGAATATGGTACCTCGGTACCCAGAGCATTGGGGGTTCCAGGGTGTAGGAGGCTGACCTGGCTTATAGCGGGTACCAATGGTACTTACACCTTGTGCCAGGTCCAGTTATCCCTTATCAGTAGAGTAGTAGTGTTCTAGCAGCTTAGGCTGATAGAGGTAGCTATAGCAGAGCAGGCAAGGCTGAACTAGGAGACATGCAAAGCTCATGCAATACCACTTATATCATATAGGTACTATATCATAAGAAAGTCAATACTCAGTGTTACTAAAAATAAAGTTACTTTATTTTAGTAACTGTAGGAAAGTACCATCTTGCCTGGCGTGTTACCCCCATATTTCACTGTATGTATGTTGTTTTAGTCCTTGTGTCACTGGGACCCTGCCAGCCAGGGCCCCAGTGCTCATAGTATGTGCCCTGTATGTGCACCTGTGTGGTGCCTAACTGTATCACTGAGGCTCTGCTAACCAGAGCCTCAGTGTTTATGCTCTCTCTGCTTTCCAAATTGGTCACTGCAGGCTAGTGACTACATTTACCAATTCACAGTGGCATACCGGTACACCCATATAATTCCCTTGTATATGGTACTGAGGTACCCAGGGTATTGGGGTTCCAGGAGATCCCTATGGGCTGCAGCATTTCTTTTGCCACCCATAGGGAGCTCTGACAATTCTTACACAGGCCAGCCACTGCAGCCTGAGTGAAATAACGTCCACTTTTATTTCACAGCCATTTACCACTGCACATAAGTTACTTATAAGTCACCTATATGTCTAACCTTCACTTAGTGAAGGTTGGGTGGCAAGTTACTTAGTGTGTGGGCACCCTGGCACTAGCCAAGGTGCCCTCACATCGTTCACGGCAAATTCCCTGGAATTTGTGAGTGCGGGGACACCATTACACGCGTGCACTATACAAAGGTCACTACCTATGTATAGCGTCACAATGGTAACTCCGAACATGGCCATGTAACATGTCTAAGATCATGGAATTGTCACCCCAATATCATTCTGGTATTGGGGGGACAATTCCATGATCCCCCGGGTCTCTAGCACAGAACCTGGGGACTGCCAAACTGTCTTTTTGGGGTTTCCACTGCAGCTGCTGCCAACCCCTCAGACTGGTTTCTGCCCCCCTGGGGTCCAGGCAGCCCTGGCCCAGGAAGGCAGAACAAAGCATTTCCTCTGAGAGAGGGCGTTACACCCTCTCCCTTTGGAAATAGGTGTGAAGGGCTGGGGAGGAGTAGCCTCCCCCAGCCTCTGGAAATGCTTTGATGGGCACAGATATGTGCCCATCTCTGCATAAGCCAGTCTACACCGGTTCAGGGATTCCCCCAGCCCTTCTCTGGTGCGAAACTGGACAAAGGATAGGGGAGTGACCACTCCCCTGACCAGTACCTCCCAGGGGAGGTGCCCAGAGCTCCTCCAGTGTGTCCAAGACCTCTGCCATCTTGGAAACAGAGGTGTTGGGTGCACACTGGACTGCTCTGAGTGGCCAGTGCCAGCAGGTGACGTCAGAGGCTCCTTCTGATAGGCTCTTACCTCTCTTGGTAGCCAATCCTCCTATCTTAGTAGCCAAACCTCCTTTTCTGGCTATTTAGGGTTTCTGCTTTGGGGAATTCTTCAGATAACGAATGCAAGAGCTCACCAGCGTTCCTCTGCATCTCCCTCTTCGCCTTCTACCAAGGATCGACCGCTGACTGCTCCAGGACGCCTGCAAAACCACAGCAAATTAGCAAGACGACTACCAGCAACATTGTAGCACCTAATCATGCCGGCTTTCTCGACTGTTTCCAGGTGGTCACATATATTTATATTCCTCTATACTACATCTAGTCACCCTTCAACTATTTCTATTTTTTACATAAATCATGAGTGTGCCAGCATGCTCTCACTTGCTTGCCAGTTACATATCAATTTATGGTGTTACTCCTTTAAGTATTCTTCTACTTACATAACTCTTTCCAAAAGGGGTTACTTTCAGCCTAACCCACTATTTCATCTTCCTTTTTAATAGTAAATATGCACTCTTTTCTCACCATTCTCAGACTAATAATCCCAATAACGAGGGCTTTTGTAATACTTATTTGCCTCTGAACTTTATTAAGAGTTTTTCCCTTAATTAGCATCTTCTTCCCACTATTTGGGGAGCACAACAGGCAAGGCTGGTCTGTTTCTCATTCTGTTTCTATACCATTCACATTTTTGGTAGCACCCTCAGTTAGTAATTGTTCAACTTTGTGTCTCATTATATTTTCTTACATATATTTTTCACAGCCTTGAGAAAGCCCTGGCTTACTTGCAATAAGGTGCGAAACATGTGTTGGCTGACACTTCGATGAACATTGGCTGAATTAATATGTGTTAAAGAAGAAACTGTTACTCTCGAACTTACTCCAAATTCTGAACTAATATGTGTTAAAGAAGGAACTGTTACTCTCGAACTCACTTCAAATTCCTTTACTTCACAATAAATAACGTGTTGAACTTGACTCATGGTACTCTCTAAGTGGGATCTCACCAGTCTATAGTACAGTATTTTTGCTTGAGGAGGGCTGGGGCCCAGGCCCTCCGGTGACAAGTACCCACAGCCTTATAAAACAGCATTTTTTACAGGAAGTTCTCCGTCTGGACCCCTGTGCTTCTCTTTTAAGCAACTTAGCTGTTTCCAGGTGGTGCATGCTCTGGGGGTAGCCTGCCTTCACCCGGCACCAGAAGCTCCGAAGAAATCTCCCGTGGGTCGACGGAATCTTCCCCCTGCTAACGCAGCACCAAAAGACTGCATCACTGGTCCTCTGGGTCCCCTCTCATCCTGACGAGCGTGGTCCCTGGAACACAGCAACTCTATCCAGTGACTCTTCAGTCCAAGTTTGGTGGAGGTAAGTCCTTGCCTCCCCACGCTAGACTGCAAAGCTGTGTACAGCGTGATTTGCAACTGCTCTGGCTCCTGTGCACTCTTCCAGGATTTCCTTCGTGCACAGCCTAGCCTGGATCCCCATCACTCCGTCCTGCAGTGCACAACCCTCTGAGTTGGCCTCCGACATCGTGGGACCCTCTTTTGCAACTTCGCGTGGACTCCGGCTCACTATTCTTCTAAGTGCCTGTTGGGGTCCTTCTGCGGGTGCTGCCTGCTTCTGTGAGGGCTCTCTGAGTTGCTGAGCGCCCCCTCTGTCTCCTCCTCCATGTGGCGACATCCTGGTCCCTCCTGGGCCACAGCAGCACCCAAAAACCTCTACCACGACCCTTGCAGCTAGCAAGGCTTGTTTGCGGTATTTCTGCATGGGAACACCTCTGCAAGCTTCATTGCGACGTGGGACATCTGTCTTCCAAAGGAGAAGTTCCTAGTCCTCTTCGTTCTTGCAGAACTCCAAGCTTCTTCCATCCGGAGGCAGCTTCCTTGCACCTTCATCTGGGGTTTCATTGGCTCCTGCCCCCTGGACACTGTCACAACTATTGGACTTGGTCCCCTTGCCTTGCAGGTCCTCAGGTCCAGAAATCTGTTGTCAGTGCACTGCTGGTGTTTGTTGTTACAGAATCCCTCTATCACAACTATTTTGCTCTTTTGGGGTAGTGGGTGTACTTTACTCCTACTTTCCAGGGTCTTTGGGGTGGGGTATCTTGGACAACCTGACTGTTTTCTTACAGTCCCAGCGACCCTCTACAAGCTCCCATAGGTCTGGGGTCCATTTGTGATTTGCATTCCACTTTTGGAGTATATGGTTTGTGTTGCCCCTAAGACCTATGTTCTCCTATTGTAACCTATTGTAATTCTACACTGTTTGCATTACTTTTCTGACTCTTACTTACCTGATTTTGGTTTGTGTACATATAACTTGTGTATATTACGTACCTTCTTACTGAGAGTACTCACTGAGATACTTTTGGCATATTGTCATAAAAATAAAGTACCTTTATTTTTAGTAACTCTTTGTATTGTGCATATGATATAAGTGGTATAGTAGGAGCTTTGCATGTCTCCTAGTTCAGCCTAAGCTGCTAGAAACACCTCTATTCTACCAATAAGGGATAACTGGACCTGGCACAAGGTGTAAGTACCTTTGTTACCCACTACAAGCCAGGCCAGCCTCCTACAGTAACAATGTGACAAAGATATCTCAGAGGATATACTCCCTTAGGAGGTAAGTAAAATACACAAAATATACACAACAAACCAAATCAGTTAAGTAAAACAGAAAATAGTGCAAACACTACAGAACACAATAGGATGCAGTAAGCCTAGGGGCAACACAAACCATATACTAAGAAAGTGGAATGCGAACCACAAATGGACCCCTGGCCTAGTGTAGTGTGTAGAGGGTCGCTGGGAGTGTAAGAAAACACTAAGGGTGTCCAAGATACCCCACCCCAGGACCCTGGAAAGTAGGAGTAAAATACTACTATTTCCCCAGAAACACACTAAAGTCGTGATAAAGAATTTTGGAAAGACCACAACAGACTTCAAAGCAGTGAAGACGGATTTCTGGACCTGAGGACCTGCAAAGGAAGGGGACCAAGTCCAAGAGTCGCTAACGTGTCCAGGGGGGCAGGAGCCCACTAAACACTGGATGAAGGTGCAAAATGGCTGCCTCCGGTTGGAAGAAGCTGAAGATTCTGCAACAACGAAAGGAGGTAGGAAGTTCTTCTTCATGCAGAAGATGTCCCACGGCGTGTTGGAGGATGCAGAGTTGTTTCCTTGGCAAAATACCGCAAACAAGCCTTGCTAGCTGCAAGAGTCGCAGTTGGAAAAAAAGGGTGCTGCCCAGGACCAGGATGTCTCCACTTGGGAGAGGAGACAGAGGGGGCCCTCAGCAAAGTAGAGAGCCAATCCACAAGAAGGAGGCACCCGCAGAAGTCCTTGAACACAGGTTCAAGAAGACTGAACAGGGCGGTCGTCTCAACACTGCAAAAGGAGTTCCCACAACACCGGAAATCAACTCAGGGAGCTGAGCATCGCAGGACAGAGTGCTGGGGACTTAGGCTCGGCTGTGCATGCAGGATTTCTTGGAAATGTGCACAGAAGCCATTGTAGCTGCAGATCACTGGGTGCACAGGATTACTGTCTGGAGAGGGGACGCAAGGACTTACCTGCTGCAAATTTGGACAGTTGGACCACTGGACAGTCTGGGTCACTTGGGACCACCACCTGTGTTCCAGGGGCCACGCTCGTCAGGATGAGAGGGGTCCCAGAGTACTGGTGAAGCTGTAGTTTGGTGTCTGATGAAGCAGGGGGAAGATTCCGTCAACCCACAGGAGATTTCTTTGTGGCTTCAGGTGCAGGGTGGAGGCAGGCAGCCCCCAGAGCATGCACCACCAGGAAACAGTCGAGGAAGTCGGCAGGATTAGGTGCTACAATGTCGCTGGTAGTTTTCTGGCTACTTTGTTGCAGTTTTGCAGGCGTCCGGGAGCAGTCAGCGGTCGATCCTTTGCAGAAGTCAAAGAGAGAGGTGCAGAGGAACTCTGATGAATTCTTGCAAGTCGTTATCTGAGGAAAAGCCCAATGGAGAGACCCTAAATAGCCCTCAGAGGAGGATTGGCCACCGAGTCAGGTAAACACCTATCAGGAGGGGTCTCTGACGTCACCTGCTGGCACTGGCCACTCAGAGGCCTCCAGAGTGCCCCACACCTCTGGAAACAAGATAGCAGAGGTCTGAGACACACTGGAGGAGCTCTGGGCACCACCCCTGGGGTGGTGATGGACAGGGGAGTGGCCACTCCCCTTTCCTTTGTCCAGATTCGCGCCAGAGCAGGGACTGGGGGTTCCCTAAACCGGTGTAGACTGGCTTATGCAAGGAGGGTACCATCTGTGCCCTTCAAAGCATTTCCAGCGCTGGGAGAGGCTACTCCTCCCCAGCCCTTCACACCTATTTCTAAAGAGAGAGGGTGTAACACCCTTCTCTTAGAGGAAATCCTTTGTTCTGCCGTCCTGGGACTGGGCTGCCCAGTCTCCAGGAGGGCAGAACCCTGTCTGTGGGGTGGCAGCAGCTGTAGCTGCAGAGAAACCCCCAGATAGCTGGTTTGGCAGTACCCGGGGTCCATAGTGGTGCTCCGGGGATGCATGGGGTTGGCACCCCAATACCAGATTTGGCATGGGGGGACAATTCCATGATCTTAGACATGTTACATGGCCATATTCGGAGTTACCATTGTGAAGCTACACATAGGTATTGACCTATATGTAGTGAACGCATGCAATGGTGTCCCCGCACTCACAAAGTCTGGGGAAATGGCCCTGAACTATGTGGGGGCACCTTTGCTAGTGCAAGGGTGCCCTTACACTTAGTAACTTTGCACCTAACCTTCAGCAAGAGAAGGTTAGACATATAGGTGACTTATAAGTTACTTAAGTGCAGTGAAAATGGCTGTGAAATAACATGTGCGTTATTTCACTCAGGCTGCAGTGGCAGTCCTGTGTAAAGGTTTGTCTGAGCTCCCTATGGGTGGTAAAAGAAATGCTGCACCCCCCATCGGGATCTCCTGGAACCCCAATACCCTGGGTACCTAGGTACCATATACCAGGGAATTATAAGGGGGTTCCAGTATGCCAATTGAAATTGGTAAAAGTGGTCTCTAGCCTATAGTGACAATTTTAAAGGCAGAGAGAGCATAAGCACTGAGGTTCTGATTAGCAGAGCCTCAGCGACACAGTTAGTCACTACACAGGTACACACATTCAGGCCACAAACCATGAGCACTGGGATCCTGGCTAGCAGGATCCCAGTGAGACAGGCAAAAACAAACTGGCATACATGTAAAAATGGAGGTAACATGCCAGGCAAGATGGTACTTTCCTACACAGGGGATCCCGATGGGCTGCAGCATTTGTTTTGCCACCCATAGGGAGCCCATGTAAAGACTTCTACAGGACTGCCATTGCACCCTGTGTTGAAAAGGCGCATGCACCCTTTTACTGCCATTTACAGTGCACCAGGTCACTTATAAGTCACCTCTATAGCAGGCCCTTCAGCCCTCAGGGCAGGGTGCAGAGTACTTGTGTGTGAGGGCACCTCTGTACTAGCAGAGGTGCCCCCCATGATTTCCAGGACCATTTTCCTGGACTTCGTGAGTGCAAGGATGCCATTCCAGGCTTCTGAGGTTTCCAGGAAGACACAGCTGCTCCCACCTCTCAGAGAGGTTTCTGCCCTCCTGTTGCTTGATCAGCTCAAGCCCAGGAAGGCAGAACAAAGCATTTACTTTGAGAGAGGGGTGTTACACCCTCTGCCTTTGGAAATAGGTGTTACAGGCTTGGAAGGGGTAGCCTCCGCAAGCTTCTAGAAATGCTTTGAAGGGCACATTTGGTGCCCTTCTTGGATAATCCAGTCTACACTAGTTTAGGAACCCCCAGTCCCTGCTCTGGCGTGAAACTGCACAAAGGAAAAGGGAGTGACCACCCCCACTGTCCATCACCACCCCAGCGGTGGTGCTCAGAGCTCCCCCAGAGGGTCCTTGGGTTCTGCCATCTTGGATTTCAAGTTGGCAGAGTATTCTGGGAGAACCTGAGTGGCCAGTGCCAGCAGGTGATGTCAGAGCCTTCCCCTGATAGGTGCTTACCTGTGTAGCTGACCAATCCCTCTTTCAGGGCTCTTTAGGGTCTTTCTCTTGAGTGGGTCTTCAGATTCGGACTGCAAGACTCCAGTAGGAATCCTCCTGCATCCTTTACTGAAGAAACTGCATCTGGAGCCGCCAGGAACTCTACAAACTGCAACAAAGAAGCAAAGACGACGTCTGCAACATTGTATCTTCAGCTCCTGCCAGCAACAGCAACTGTTTCAAGGTTGTGCATTCTTTAAGGACAGCCTGTCTTCAGTCTGCACCAGAAGAACCGAAGGAATCTCCTGCGGAGTGGCGGAGTCACTTCCCTGCTTCAGCAGGCACTTCTCTGCAGCGATGACCGGTGGCGTGGGTCCCCTCTCCTGACAAAGTGCATGGATTCAGCGTCACGTGGTGGACTGAAGTGGTCCTGACGTCCTACTGTCCAACTTTGGTGGAGGTCAGAGCTTGCCTCCCCACGCAAGACAGTACCCTCGTGGACCGTGTGTTTTGCAGTTGCCAAGGCTTTTTGGCATCCTTCCACAAAGTTCTTAGTGCACCGTGCAGCTCTGGCCCCCAGCACTCCTTCCTGCGACGCACAGCTTCCTGCTTGGTTCTCCAGCAGAGTGGGACCCTTTGTTGTAGTGCTGCGTCGGCCTCTTCTTGCACCTTTTTTGCCGGTGCTGTGGAACTGCTGTGGGTGCTGCCTGGTCTTCTGAGGGCTCTCTGAGTTGCTGAGAGCCCTCTCTGACTCCCTCTCCTGGGTAGAGTCCACCAGGTCCCTCCTGGTCCCGGGCAGCACCATTTTCTGCTAACCGCGAGTTTTGCATCTGCCAAGGCTTGTTGGTGGAATCCAGCGACGCAATTCAGACTGCAACCATACATCCGGCGTGGGACATCATCTGCACCAACCAGGAACCCATATCCATCTTCTTGGGTGCAGTACGGAATGTTGATCTTCACTGGTGGTTCTTCTTTTGCACCTTCATCTGGGTTAGCTGGGGCTCCTGTTCTCCCTGGACTCTGTGCTTCTTGGACTTGGTCCTCTTCTTCCACAGGTCTTCCGGTCCAGGAATCCATTGTTGGTGTCTTGCAGTCTCTTCTGGTTCTTGCATAATCTTCTTTCTCTTGTTCTTGTGTGTTCTAGGAAACTTACTGTGATTTACTCCTGCTTTCCTGGGCTCTGGGGTGGGTTCTATTACTTACCTTTGATGTTTTCTAATACTCCCAGCGCCCCTTTACACACTACACTTGCCTAGGTGGGAAACCGACATTCGCATTTCACTTTCTTAGTATATGGTTTGTGTTCCCCCTAGGCCCATTTCTGACTATTGTGATTTTCACTATTTGCACTGTTTTCTGTTTTTACAGCTATTTCTGCATACTAGAGTACGTAATTTGTGTATTACTTACCTCCTAAGGGAGTATAGTCTCTATTGTATTTTTGGCAGTTGTGTCACCAAAATAAAGTAGCTTTATTTTTGTAACACTGAGTATTTTCTTTCATCTGTGTGAGTGCTGTGTGACTACAGTGGTATTGCATGAGCCAATGGCGTTGCAGAGAGAATGAATCACATGATTAAAGGAACTATCCAATTGGCTATAAGGTGGAATAAGGATATAAATGTATCAGTGCAAGAAGCTGTTTGGGCTCATCGTACCACTATGCTTAGGGATAAAGAAAAAACACCTTTCAAGATCATGAGAGGACGTAAAGCTAGAACAAAACTAGTTCTAAGCTGGTTGACGGATGATCTGATAAAGGACGGTAGTTATGGGAAGATTTCACAGGAGCACAAACGTTCTAAAATACAAATTACCAATTAGGTAAAAGTCAAGGATGGACGTGTAGGTTGTGGATGGTTTAAGTTCTGTGGTCTTTTTGAGGTCAAACAAGTATGTGATCTATATGTGGTGTTGAACAATGGAACCAAATGGAATAAACGCAGAGTAGCATTGTATTAGAAGGGAGGTGCATGTGATGAGTCTAGAAAGGATGCTAATGTTGAAGAGGGGTGTAGTGGTTTCATGTTGACTGGGAATAATGTAGGAGAACCTATAGATAGCTCACAAAGTTTGTCACCTCTTGAGAGTGATGTAAGAAGATGTGAGATTGATGAGGATATATCAGGAGACAGCGGTGGTACACGGGAAGGCAGGATAATGAGAGAAAGTAGACCGCCTACATATTCAAAGGTTTACGTAAGAGAACCAACATGAGTATTTCATAAGAAAATTAGCTTGAGTATTTCAGAGTGATATAGTTCCAACCAGTTTATTTTCCCTTAATATTTCTACTATAACAAGTGTTTAACATAAAGTATCTAGGTTTATATTTTTCCTCCATTGAATCCTATTTTATTATTTTATTTTGTTTTTTGCATTTTATTGTCTTTTTCTTATTCATGTTTCCAAGTTATTTACATTCCAGTATAGGTGGTTGTTCACTGTATTTAAATGTGCTTGTTTTGATATGTAAGGGAGGAAGATGTGTCATACTTGGAACATTCACATTAAGGAGCGCTCATGTTCCAAGCTGCGAAAAAGAAGGTTGTGATTTGAATCCCTGGGGCAGTGGGGGTTAGACTGCCAAGGGAAGAGTGGCCTAACGCCATCTTGTAAATACGGCGCAGTGCTCAGCGCCACAGGAGCGTCACGAAAAGTGATCCTCCTGTGGCGTTAGGGGCTCTTGAATATGCCCCATATTTACAAGGTGGCGCAATGCATGCATTACGCCACTTTGGAACCCTTTGTGCCACATTTTGCCTGCGTCAGGCATAATGTATGCAAAGGGGGCGTTCCCCTGTTGGGGGGCTGAACAAATGATGCCAAGAAATCTAAAAGATTTAGCATTTGTAAAGCCTGGTCAGAGCAGGCTTTAAAAGGGGGAACACCATTGGTTACAATGGGACACTATTTACTGTTCAGGGTTAGCACCAAAATGTTTGCACTAACCCTGAACAGTACATCAATAGTGTCAAAACCCTGCGCCATGGTGTGCCGTAGTTTAGCTGCAGCGCACACATGGTAGCGGTAGGGGGCGCTAAGGAGTGCAAGGAGAGTGGTGGTGCACTAGGCGCAGCGCTACGTTTATTAAATCTGCCCCTAAATGTGAAATTGCTGTGCACCTTTTAACCCCTTCGCTGCCAGGCCTTTTCCCCCTCCTGTGCCAGGCCTTTTTTTGCCTATTTGGGGCAGTTCGCGTTTAGGCCCTCATAACTTTTTGTCCACATAAGCTAACCAAGCAAAATTTGCGTCCTTTTTTTCCAACATCCTAGGGATCCTAGAGGTACCCAGACTTTGTGGGTTCCCCAGAAGGAGGCCAAGAAATTGGCCAAAATACAGTGAAAATTTCGTTTTTTTCAAAAAAATTGGAAAAAGTGGCTGCAGAAGAAGGCTTGTGGATTTCCCCCTGAAAATGGCATCAACAAAGGGTTTGCAGTGCTAAACTCAGCAGCTTCCCAGCTTTCAGGAACAGGCAGACTTGAATCAGAAAACCCAATTTTTCAACACAATCTTGGCACTTTACCAGGGCATACCCCATTTTTGCAATTTTTTGTGCTTTCAGCCTCCTTCCAGTCAGTGACAGGAATGGGCATGAAACCAATGCTGGATCCCAGAAACCTAAACATTTCTGAAAAGTAGACATAATTCTGAATTCAGCAAGGGGTCATTTGTGTAGCTCCTACAAGGGTTTCCTACAGAAAATAACAGCTGAAAAAGAAAAATATTGAAATTGAGGTGAAAAAAACATCAATTTTTCTCTACGTTTTACTCTGTAACTTTTCCCTGCAATGTCAGATTATCGAAAGCAATATACCGTTACGTCTGCTGGACTCCTCTGGTTGTGGGGATATATAGGGCTTGTAGGTTCATCAAGAACCCGAGGAACCCAGAGCCAATAAATGAGCTGCACCCTGCAGTGCGTTTTCATTCTATACCGGGTATACAGCAATTCATTTGCTGAAATATAAAGAGTAAAAAATTGCTATCAAGAAAACCTTTGCATTTCCAAAAAGGGCACAAGATAAGGTGTTGAGGAGCAGTGGTTATTTGCACATCTCTGAATTCCGGGGTGACCATACTAGCATGTGAATTACAGGGAATTTCTCAAATAGATGTCTTTTTTACACACTCTCCTATATTTGGAAGGAAAAAATGTAGAGAAAGACAAGGGGCAATAGCACTTGTTTTGCTAATCTATGTTCCCCCAAGTCTCCCGATAAAAATGATACCTCACTTGTGTGGGTAGGCCTAGCGCCCGCGACAGGAAACGCCCCAAAACGCAACGTGGACACATCCCATTTTTTTGAAAGAAAACAGAGGTGTTTTTTGCGAAGTGCCTACCTGCAGATTTTGGCCTCTAGCTCAGCCGGCACCTAGGGAAACCTACCAAACCTGTGCATTTCTGAAAACTAGAGACTTAGGGGAATCCAAGATGGGGTGACTTGCGGGGCTCGGACCAGGTTCTGTTACCCAGAATCCTTTGCAAACCTCAAAATTTGGCTAAAAAAACACATGTTCCTCACATTTCTGTGGCAGAAAGTTCTGGAATCTGAGAGGAGCCACAAATTTCCTTTCACCCAGCGTTCCCCCAAGTCTCCCGATAAAAATGATACCTCACTTGTGTGGGTAGGCCTAGCGCCCGCGACAGGAAACGCCCCAAAGCGCAACGTGGACACATCCAAAATTTTGGAAGAAAACAGAGGTGTTTTTTGCGAAGTGCCTACCTGTAGATTTTGGCCTCTAGCTCAGCCGGCACCTAGGGAAACCTATCAAACCTGTGCATTTCTGAAAACTAGAGACCTAGGGGAATCCAAGATGGGGTGACTTGCGGGGCTCGGACCAGGTTCTGTTACCCAGAATCCTTTGCAAACCTCAAAATTTGGCTAAAAAAACACATGTTCCTCACATTCCTGTGGCAGAAAGTTCTGGAATCTGAGAGGAGCCACAAATTTCCTTCCACCCAGCGTCCCCCAAAGTCTCCCGATAAAAATGATACCTCAATTGTGTGGGTAGGCCTAGCGCCCGCGACAGGAAACGCCCCAAAGCGCAACGTGGACACATCCAAATTTTTGGAAGAAAACAGAGGTGTTTTTTGCGAAGTGCCTACCTGTAGATTTTGGCCTCTAGCTCAGCCGGCACCTAAGGAAACCTACCAAACCTGTGCATTTCTGAAAACTAGAGACCTAGGGGAATCCAAGATGGGGTGACTTGCGGGGCTCGGACCAGGTTCTGTTACCCAGAATCATTTACAAACCTCAAAATTTGGCTAAAAAAACACATGTTCCTCACATTTCTGTGGCAGAAAGTTCTGGAATCTGAGAGGAGCCACAAATTTCCTTCCAGCCAGCGTTCCCCCAAGTCTCCCGATAAAAATGATACCTCACTTGTGTGGGTAGGCCTAGCGCCCACGACAGGAAACTCCCCAAAGCGCAACGTGGACACATCCAAAATTTTTGAAGAAAACAGAGGTGTTTTTTGCGAAGTGCCTACCTGTAGATTTTGGCCTCTAGCTCAGCCGGCACCTAGGGAAACCTACCAAACCTGTGCATTTCTGAAAACTAGAGACCTAGGGGAATCCAAGGAGGGGTAACTTGCGGGGGTCGGACCAGGTTCTGTTACCCAGAATCCTTTGCAAACCACAAAATTTGGCTAAAAAAACACATGTTCCTCACATTTCTGTGGCAGAAAGTTCTGGAATCTGAGAGGAGCCACAAATTTCCTTCCACCCAGCGTCCCCCCAAGTCTCCCGATAAAAATGATACCTCACTTGTGTGGGTAGGCCTAGCCCCCGCGACAGGAAATGCCCCAAAACGCAACGTGGACACATCCCATTTTTTGAAAGAAAACAGTGCCTACCTGTGGATTTTGGCCTGTAGCTCAGCCGGCACCTAGGGAAATGTGGAGATTTCACCATTCATTGTAGTATCTCCTTTATGGAACTTAGAATGTGATGAGGTAGTAGGATGAGGTGTGAAATGGAATGATGGGAAGAGAGGAGGATCTGAAGGAAGAGAAAGAGTGGCTAGCTCTGTATCTGCTGAAGGTGTTGTGACTTTTTACGAGAATAAAGAGAACTTGAAAAAAGAAGAAGTTGTCTGTGGAGTGGAACTTAACATTGGCGACAAAGCTGAACAGGGGATTGTAGCAGAAATAAAGAAGAAAGAAGAACCTCGCGGTGCACTACGATGGAATAAGTCCGATAAGGATGATGATGTTGTTAGAGTGAATAAAATTGAGAAACGGAAAATACAGGAATGGAGAGTAATAAAATGTTATCGATGTGATGCTCCAGGGCATATAGCTTCCAGTAAAATGTGCGCTGCCAGGAATGCTATTTGTCGCAATTGTGGAAAAAGAGGGCATTTTGCCAAAGTTTGCAAATCCAAAGTGGGTACCGATAACAAGATGGTTCAGGAGGTACAAGATATATGCGAAACCATGGAAGATATAATCTTGACGGTCCATGGAGAGTTGATTTCCCACAATTGTGAAGAGATTTCACTTCAAAGAATCAAAAAGGAGAGCACTGAGGCACTTGATAAACCGCATATCCAAGCTATGTTAGATGATGTTCCAGTTAGGTTATTAGTTGACTCAGGAAGCTTATTCACTCTTATTTCAAAAGAAGTGTTTGAGTCTGGATGGGCTAATTCCTTGTGCAAAAATCTATCAACGCCTGTTATAAAAGCAGTGGGATATGCAGGAAGGAGAATAGAGATTATAGGAATGTGCTGCATGATGATTTCCTTCAAAGGAAGGATCATTCAGGGGAAGGTATATATCACAGATTCTGGTACAAATCTTCTTGGTTGGCGCCATCAGAAAGATCTTGGTATAATTCTGAATCCTAACGCAAAAGAACCTGTGTCACTCACGGAGGATGTTAATACTGGTGCTGTGACGGAATCTATGGAACATGGTTTAGTTGAGAAATATCCTGAGGTTTTCTCTTCTAAATTAGGACTTTTAAAGGGGTTTGTGCATAAAATTATACTGAAAAAGAATGCTACACCTATGGTGCATAAAGTAAGAAATGTCCCAAACTTAATGAGGGAGCCATTGAAACAAGAATTAGAGAAATTATTGAAGGAAGATATTATCGAACCAATTGAATCTTCTGAATGGTTGGCTCCGGTCGTCGTCGCGCCGAAGGAAGATGGGAAGATTCGCTTATGTATTGACCTCAGAGATCTCAACAAGTGCATATGGGTTGACCGACAACCCCTTCCAAATATCACAGAGATGCTATCAGTGAAGGCGATGGGCAATACATTTAGTGTGTTGGACATGTCTTCTGCGTATCACCAAATAAATTTGCATGAGGATTCACGGCATTTAACATCCTTCGTGACACCGCTAGGGGCCTTCAGATATAAGAGGATGCCTTTCGGACTTGCCTCTGCGTCTGCGGTGTTCCAAAGGATAATGGAGCGAATTTTTGGGGACATGGGTCGTGTGTTATGTTTCCAAGATGAAGAGGAGGATGAAGATGAAGAAGAGGAGTCAAAAGATGTAGTGAACACTATTTTAGGAGACGTGGCTATAACGGCGCAAGAATGGGAACAGGCAGAGGTAAGTGACCCAACTTTGCAGGTTGTGAAGGAAAGAGTAGTTAATGGTTGGAGGAATGGTGATGAGCAGGATTGTGACTTAGTAAAGTATTTTAGAATTAGGGATCAACTAAGTATAGTCAGTGGGAGGTTATTAAGGAGGGACCAATTGGTTCCACCTGTTAGTGTACGTAAACACATTATTGAGATTACCCATCAAGGACATCTGGGTAGGGGAATAATGAAAAGGAAGGTAAGGCAAACATTTTGGTGGCCTGAGATGGACAAACAGGTGGAAGAGGCTGTGAGGAATTGTGTTGCATGTACCAACAGTGACAAGACCAAGGTGGTAAGGCATGTACCTTTGGCTCCTATAAAATTTCCTAATGGTCCATGGGAGAAACTGGCTGTGGATTTTATTGGACCTATATCCTGTCTGGGCATGGGGTGTAAATATATTCTGGTGTTAGTGGATTATCACTCTAAATGGTTCATTACTAAGGTGGTTGGGGATGTGAGAACTTCCGTAGTAATAGAGTTCTTTGAGGAGGTATTCATGGAAGAGGGCATACCAAAATACATTGTGTCCGATAACGGGGTGCAATTTATATCATCAGAAATGACTGATTATTTACGAAGAGTTGGAATCACACATGAGAGGGTAGCGCTTTTCCATCCGCAAGCCAATGGTCTAGTGGAGAGGGTAAATCGATTGATTATGGAGAACATACAGCTATCTTTGGCGAATCAACTTCCGTGGAAAAAAGAGTTGAGAAAAATGATGTGGACCTATCGAACGACTCCCCATTCTATAACAGGAGTGTCACCTTTTGTATCATTGAAAGGAAGAGAACCGGGTGTGCTAGAGTGTCCTGTGTGGTTGAAGACAAATAAGAAGGTGGTGGTTGATAGAGAGTCAATAAGAGCAAGGGTTGAAAAAATGCAGGAAAAGGGTGCTACATACTACAACAGGAGGATGTGTGTGAAATCTAGCATTATACGAAGGGGAGATTGGGTGGCAGTAAAGAAGAAAGGTATTGTTCTTAAAGGAGAAAGCAAATTTTATCCTCCTCAACGTGTATTGAATGTAAGGAAAAATGTGGTGGTTTTAGAGAATGGATCTACATGGAACTTGGGGAATGTTTGCAAACTTGATCGTTAAAAATTTCTTAGATGCTCTACATTGTTGTACATAGTTTATTATATTATTCTATTATTCTCTTTTTGATTTATTTGTTCCTATAGTGAAAGGGGGGAGGTGTGTGGAGATTTCACCATTCATTGTAGTATCTCCTTTATGGAACTTAGAATGTGATGAGGTAGTAGGATGAGGTGTGAAATGGAATGATGGGAAGAGAGGAGGATCTGAAGGAAGAGAAAGAGTGGCTAGCTCTGTATCTGCTGAAGGTGTTGTGACTTTTTACGAGAATAAAGAGAACTTGAAAAAAGAAGAAGTTGTCTGTGGAGTGGAACTTAACATGAAACCTACCAACCCTGTGCATTTTTGAAAACTAAAGACCTTGGGGAATCCAGGATGGGGTGACTTGTGGGGCTCGGACCAGGTTCTGTTACCCAGAATCCTTTGCAAACCTCAAACTTTGGCTTAAAAAAACAAATTTTCCTCACTTTTCTGTGGCAGAAAGTTCTGGAATCTGAGAGGAGCCACAAATTTCCTTCTACCCAGCATTCCCCCAAGTCTCCCGATAAAAATGATACCTCACTTGTGTGGGTGGGCCAGGTGCCTGCAACAGAATAAGGCCCAAAACATGAAGAGATAGAAGGGATAGCACAGCGAGTTTATAAGGGCATATTCTTTTATACATCTTTAGACGGACTCTGCTTTGGGGACCCACATAAGTGAGGTGTCATTTTACTTGGGAGACTGAGGGGAAAACTGGGGAGTAGGAATTTTCTGCTGGAGCGGTGATCCTACTAAGAAAAGTCAGGGAAATATGCTTTTTTTATGCAAATTTTGAGGTTTACAGAGGAGTCTGGGTAAGAAAATGTTGGAGGAGCCACGCAAGCCACACCTCCCTGGACTCCTTGGGGTGTCTAGTTTTAAAAAATGTCTGGGTTTTCTAGGTTTCCCTAGATGAAGGCCGCACCCAGGACCAAAAACATAGGTGGGCCCTCCCCCCCAAAAACAGGTATTTTTGTAATATATCATATTGATGTGTGCACATACGTCCGTGATGTGCCGAACACTAAAATTGTGAAAAGAAACACACTTAGGTTATGTGATGAAGACCCCTCACCCACCAACCAAGTTGGTGGCATGCTTCATCATCGGGGTCCCACCCGAGGCACCTAGCGTGTCACAGGTGTGCTGCGACGCCTGATTACAGCGGAGCAGGTTTTGTCATTTTTACCACACATACTGGTTGGATTTGGCACGAGGGTGAGTGATGGTTCAGTGGATCAAATTTTATTAACAAGAGATTTCACAAAAATGAAATGCACTGCTAATAACTGAAAGGCAAAAAACTGAACCAATGACTCACAGCTCGTGAGCTGTAAAGCCGCGACAAGGCACCAACCGCTTTACAGTCCATTCACACACCTTTCATACATGACACGCACCAGACCATTCACACCGCCAGCCACGGGCCCAGCACATTACAACACTCACATCGACAGACCGCGCCACTCAAGGGCCCATCACTTACATACGCCCACATGCCTGATACAAGAATCACACCAGCTGATGGGAGTGTGGACTGGCGTTTGGCTGGCACCGCCAGCCAAGCGCCACCCCACGCTCGCCACCCCAAACACACCGCCAACCAAGCGCCACCCCACGCACACCGCCAGCCAAGCGCCACCCCAAGCACACCGCCAGCCAAGCGCCACCCCACGCACACCGCCAGCCAAGCGCCACCCCAAACACACCACCAGCCAAGCGCCACCCCAAGCACACCGCCAGCCAAGCGCCACCCCACACACACTGCCAGCCAAGCGCCACCCCAAGCACACCACCATCACTTTTTTTGTTTATAAACAACAAAGAAACCACTAATTATAAAATAAGCACAAAACTAAAAACACAAAAGCTCTAACTAAATACATGACAGAGATGCCAACCGTGAAACATATGAAAATATAAAACAGACAGCTTACGCTCAAGGTATTTCCCAGAATTTTTTTGGGGTATGGTAACTTCTGTAACAGCCGGGCACACACAGCCCAGGCTTTGAAGGGCATTCAGGGCAGTACATCCGGCTCTCCCTCCGGATTAATCTCCGGGCACATACTCTACATTTCTTTGTGGGCATGTCTTTTTTGGGAGTGGGAGGAATGTGATCTGGAAAGTACCGATCTTTCAATCTAGCCACATCCTCCACCACTTCTACTCTAGGAACTCTTGCCGGTTCAACCACAATAAGGCTTTCTATCACCGACTCCTGAAATTTAACAAATGTCATCCTTGACTCAGGTGAACAATCCTTGTATACAATAAAGGCATTAAAAGTTGCCAAATGAAATAAATGTAGGGCCAACTTTTTATACCACACATAAGACTTACGAAGAGCAGTGTAAGGTTCCAACCTCTGATCTACTCTATCAACACCACCCATGTGCCTATTGTAGTCCAAAATGCATGCAGGTTTGCGTACTTCCGCAACCTGACCCCAAACAGCCACAGGGGAAGTACTCTCATCATGGATGGTCGCAGTGGCGTAGCGTGGGGGATGCAGAAGGGGGCGGCCGCACCGGGCGCAACATCTTGGACGAGACTCGAGTGCTAAAATCCACGGTTTAGGGGGCGCAAATTACTTGCCTTGCCCCGGGTGCTGACAACCCACGCTACGCCACTGGATGGTCGATAGCATGTACACATCCCTCCTGTCTGAAAATTTCAGAGCTAGCAGCTCATTATTCCGCAAGGCACTGCACTGTCCCCTCTCAAGTTTTTTACAGGCAAGCTCCCTTGGATAGCCTTTCTGGTTAGAACGGATTCTGCCACAAGCAACAGTGTCCACCCTAAACAACTCCTTGAACAACTGCACTCCAGTGTAGAAATTATCTACGTACAAATGGTGACCTTTGTTAAACAGCCGTCTAGCAAGTTCCCACACAATTTTTTCGCTAACTCCAAAAGTGGCCGGACAACCAGGAGGGTCAATACTGGAATCCCTACCAGTGTAGACCCGGAAATCATACACATATCCTGTACTGCTTTCTGACAGCAGATACAATTTAATCCCATACCGTGCCCTCTTACTAGGAATGTACTGCTTAAAAACTAAACGCCCCTTGAAAAGGACCAAAGACTCGTCCACACTTATCTCTTTGCCTGGAACATAGACCTCTGAAAACCGATCCACAAAATGATCAAGGACAGGCCTAATCTTAAAAAGGCGGTCACAATCAGGGTGATCTCGTGGCAAGGCTAAAGCATTGTCTACAAAATGCAGCATACGAAGAAGAAGCAAATACCGATTACGTGTCATAGTTGCAGGAAATATAGCAGTTGCCATCAAGGGACTAGTAGACCAATAAGAAGCCAGTGACGGCTTCCTGATCAACCCCATCAAACAAGACAAACCTAAAAACCTTTTCATCTCTTCCAGATATATGGGAACCCAATGAGTAGCTCTAGACTGAGGCTTAAGTGTGGCAGCGTTGTCCCGCAAATATTGCTCTGCATACACATTTGTCTGCTCCACAATCTCTTCCAAAAATACATCGTCCATAAACAAGTGAAAGAAATGGACAGGCAGAAAGTTTTCTGTATTAACTCTACACCCTGGGAGACCAGTAAATGCAGGTAACTGTGGCTGCTCCATGTTTGGGGCAATCCAGGTGTCAGGTCTTCCAATGGGAAACCCTTCAGCCCCAGGCTGCTGCACTCTTGGCACATCAATGTCCTCCTCTAACACAGGCCCTTCATCTGCACTGAGAGTAGCTTCCTGATCAGAAGAATACTCTCGGACAGAAAACTCACTTCCAGAATCTCCTGCTTCCTCCTCTGCCTCAGATGCAGAGTCAGTGTCGTAATCATGGTCTGAACACGACTCAAAGAGCATGCCAACAACCTGCTGAGCGGTCACTTTGCGGCTAGCCATGATCCTAACAACAAATGGATTGCCAACAACAACTAGCACTAAAATAAGTAATAAACAAAGTGTAGCTTTATCACAAAGAGTTATGTACTACAAAAAACTATACCACTCAGTTGCCTGAAATAGCTACTCACCAAGCAACTACTCTGCACAGACACAGCAATCACCAATGATATCCCACTAAAAAGAAAAAAGAAAAAAGCAAATTATACATATGACAACACAAACATCACTGTGCTCAAATCTAAGGACAATGTCAAACACACAATACTGCATTAAGTACACCACCTACAAACATGTCATTCATGCATGTCAACAATACTCCTTTGGAGTAAATTGCTTTCACTTACCTAAAATATGCAACCATGCAAACCACAGGACAACTACTGCCAAAACCGCAAAGATCCACAGCAAAGGAAGCAAAAGCGTTGAACTAGAAGAAAAAGAAGAAATAAATTGTTATAATCGCAAATACAAATACTTTGCCAGTTGACAAACACCCCACCACCAAGAACTTAGAAGTTGTCCCTGGTACCTAAGTGGATCCTGTCCCCCTCGGGGGTAGATGGGCATAAAACAATTGGCCAATCTGCCCCCAAGGGGGGCAGAAATGGGCAACACCTCTGTGCCCCCTTTTAGGGGGCGACCCTTCCCAAAGGGGGCACCCCCAGCACAACACAAAACAAAACAAAAAAATCCCTGCCATATTGGTGGTTTCTGCCCTCCTTGGGGGCAGATGGGCCTACAAAATTAGGGGCAGAGATGGCCAATACGAATTTTCCCCACCTTAGGGGGGCGACCGTTGCCCAAGGGGTGCCCCCAAACACACACCACACACACACATACCACACAATCCCTGGCGCCTAGTGTGCTTCCACCCCCCCGGGCCAGATCGTCCAAAAAATGGCTGGTCTGCCATTTCGGGGGCCGAAACAGAAAAAAAAAATAGCTCCCCAGGGGTGCGACCCTTGCCCAAGGGGTTGCCCCCAAAATAAACAATAAAAACAAAATCCCTGGTGTCTAGTGGATTTCGCCCCCACCCCCGGCGGCAGATCAGCCCAAAAATTGGCAATCTGCCCCCAGGGGGGGGGCGAAATACTAAAAAAATAGCCCCCCAGTGGGGCACCCCTTGCCCAAGGGGTCGCACCCCAAAAAAACTTTACAATAAAAATAAATCCCTGGTGTCTAGTGGTTTTCGCCCCCCCGTGGGGGCAGATCCACTGAAATACTAAAAATAATTGCCCCCGGGGGGGGGCGGCCCTTGCCCAAAGGGGTCGCCCCCAAAATACACCTAAAAAACAATATCCCTGGTGTCTAGTGGTTTTTGCCCCCCCCCCTGGGGGCAGATCCGCCGAAAAATCTGCGGATCTGCCCCCAGGGGGGGGGCGAAATACTAAAAATAATTGCCCCCGGGGGGGGCGACCCTTGCCCAAGGGGTCGCCCCCAAAATAAACAAACAAGAAAATCCCTGGTGGCTAGTGGCCCTGCCCGCGATCGTGGAGCAGGAATCTTGTGAAAACAGACACAGGGGGAAAGGAAAAACCCTTTCTGTCTGTTTTCACCACCCCCGCCCCCCAAAAACGGAGAGGACTCACCTTATGCGTCCTTCTCCTAAGACGCACTGGAAGCAAATGGCTTCCAGCGCGCCCGGCAACACTAGATGACGTCAGCGTGCTGTGCGCGCGCTGACGTCATCGGATTGCCGTGGGGGGAGGGGGGGTGGAAGGGGAAGGTCTTCCCCTTCCATCCCCGCCTGGGGGGGGGGGAGGGTGCACAGGGGAACTGTAGCCTTGGACGAGATCATCTCGTCCAAGGCACAGAACCGGTTAATGTGGCATGGCATTATTTAGAGCCTTTGTCCTGAGTCACTGAAACTCACTACAGGAGCCTCTCACTGTGCGCAGCCGATGTCTGTTTTTCCCATCACAGTATTGAGGATGCCGGGGAGTTACCGTGACTGTGGCTCATATTTTTTGAGTGTGCCACAAGCTTCTTACATGCTCCCGGCAATGCTTAATTTGAGCCGGTGGTTTCCGGTGGGGGCACTGGCACTTATGTTTGGGGACCAGCACTTATTTTTCTGCCTCAAACATTTACTGCGAGTAAAAAGCACATATGGGAGAGAGGGAGGAAGAAAAGGACGGAAAAACATCATAAAGGAAAAAAGCAGAAACTTGCAAGAGTGAGTTGGAGACTCGCTAACTCTTCCAAGAGGGACTGCATATCCCAGACTGCTTTGTGGCAGCAGGAGGCAGCCATTTTCTGCAACACTTGGTCCCACTTGCCAAACCAACGAGCGCTATAAAGCGCTAGCGAGCACACCGCAGCACGGGACCTGCTAACTCTTCCAAGAGGGACTACATATCCCAGACTGCTTTGTGGCCCCTAGAGGCAGCCATTTTCAGCAACACCTGCTCCCACTTGCCAAACCAACGAGCGCTATAAAGCGCTAGCGAGCACACTGCAGCACCGGACCTGCTAACGCTTCCAAGAGGGACTACATATCCCAGACTGCTTTGTGGCCCCAAGAGGCAGCCATTTACTGCAACACCTGCTCCCACTTGCCACACCAATAAGGCTATAAAGCGATAGGAAGCACACCGTAGCGTGGGACGTGCTAACTCTTCCAAGAGGTACTACATATCCCAGACTGCTTTGTGGCCCCAGGAGGCAGCCATTTTCTGCATCACCTGCTCCCACTTGCCACACCAGTGAGTGCTATATTGCGCTAAGGAGCACACAGCAGCGCAGGATGCACGCGGGGTGGGCCCGTCCACGCCCATTGGAGCCAAAGGAGGCTGGGCTGGGCCACCCCCCTAACATCTATTATCAAGTAGGCTTTGTTGGTGCGCCTGTATTGATGCAGCTTCTGTGGGTTGCTCCATTGATCTATCTTATCTTTAAGGGCCCATCTTTTTGGTTAAAACGTTTTTGATGGGTAAAAGGAAAGTGACATAGAGTGGGTCTGGGGTGACACAAATCAAATCAAATCATTAACATTTATAAAGCGCGCTACTCACCCGTGCGGGTCTCAAGGCGCTAGGGGAAAAAAGGGGGGGTTATCGCTGCTCGAACAGCCAGGTCTTTAGGAGTCTCCGGAAAGCGGAGTGGTCCTGGGTGGTCCTGAGGCTGGTGGGGAGGGAGTTCCAGGTCTTGGCCGCCAGGAAGGAGAAAGATCTCCCACCCGCCGTGGAGCGGCGGATGCGAGGGACAGCAGCGAGTGCGAGGCCAGAGGAGCGGAGGAGGCGGGTGGGGACGTAGAAGCTGAGGCGTCTGTTGAGGTATTCCGGTCCCTTGTCGTGGAGGGCTTTGTGTGCGTGGGTGAGAAGTCGGAAGGTGATCCTTTTGCTGACTGGGAGCCAGTGCAGGTGTCTCAGGTGTGCGGAGATGTGGCTGCTGCGGGGTATGTCGAGGATGAGGCGGGCTGAGGCGTTTTGAATGCGTTGCAGGCGATTTTGGAGTTTGGCTGTGGTCCCGGCGTAGAGGGTGTTGCCGTAGTCCAGGCGGCTCGTGACGAGGGCGTGGGTCACGGTTTTTCTGGTGTCGGCGGGGATCCAGCGGAAGATCTTGCGGAGCATGCGGAGGGTGAGGAAGCAGGCGGAGGACACGGCGTTGACTTGCTTGGTCATGGTGAGAAGAGGGTCCAAGATGAAGCCGAGGTTGCGGGCGTGGTCTGTGGGGGTCGGTGCGGTGCCGAGGGCTGTGGGCCACCAGGAGTCGTCCCAGGCGGACGGGGTGTTGCCGAGGATGAGGACTTCCGTTTTTTCAGAGTTCAGCTTTAGGCGGCTGAGCCTCATCCAATCTGCGACGTCCTTCATACCCTCTTGTAGGTTGGTCATGGCGCTGGCGGGGTCCTTGGTGAGGGAGAGTATAAGTTGCGTGTCGTCGGCGTAGGAGGTGATGATGATGTCGTGCTTGCGTACGATGTTGGCGAGGGGGCTCATGTAGACATTGAAGAGTGTCGGGCTGAGTGATGAGCCTTGGGGTACGCCGTAGATGATCTCGGTGGGTTCTGAGCGAAACGGAGGGAGGTAAACTCTTTGGGAACGGTTTGAGAGGAAGGAGGCGATCCAGTCCAGGGCCTGGCCTTGGATTCCGGTGGAGCGGAGGCGGGTGATTAGGGTGCGGTGACAGACGGTGTCAAAGGCAGCCGAGAGGTCGAGCAGAATGAGGGCGACTGTTTCACCGTTGTCCATCAGGGTTCTGATGTCGTCAGTGACTGAGATGAGGGTGGTTTCCGTGCTGTGGTTGGTTCGGAATCCGGTTTGTGAGGGGTCGAGCAGGTTGTTGTCTTCCAGGAAGGTGGTCAGCTGTTTGTTGACGGTCTTCTCTATTACTTTGGCTGGGAAAGGCAGAAGAGAGATGGGGCGGAAGTTTTTCAGGTCGCTCGGGTCAGCCGTAGGTTTCTTTAGTAGGGCGTTGACTTCGGCATGTTTCCAGCATTCGGGGAAGGTAGCAGAAGAAAAAGAAGAGTTGATGACGGTCTGGAGGTGCGGGGCGATGATGTCGTCGGCTTTGTTAAAGATGAAGTGCGGGCAGGGGTCCGAAGGGGCGCCGGAGTGGATAGAGTTCATGATGGATTTGGTTTCTTCCGTGTTGATGTGGGACCAGTTGTTGAGGGTGATGGCCGTGGATGCCGGTTCGGTGGTGTTTGGTTGGGTCTGGTGTCCGAAGCTGTCGTGGAGGTCGCTAATCTTGCGATGGAAGAAAGTGGCGAGGGATTCGCACAGATCCTGTGAGGGTGTGACGGCGTTGGCGCTGGGGTTGGAGAACTCCTTGACGATGCTGAAGAGTTCTCTGCTGTTGTGTCTGTTTTTGTCCAGTCTGTCGGTGAAAAAGTTCCTTTTGGCGGCGCGGATCAGGTGGTGGTGTTCGCGGGTAGCGTTCTTGAGGGCGGTCATGTTGTCAGCGGTGCGGTCCTTGCGCCAGGCTTTCTCAAGGGCGCGACAAGTTTTCTTTGATTCTTTGAGGGTGTCAGAGAACCAGAGAGGTTTTTTGGTGTTGGTCTGTCGATGCGTGCGTTTGAGGGGAGCAAGGATGTCTGCGCAGTTGGAGATCCAGTTTGTGAGGTTGAGGGCTGCGTCGTTGGGGTCGGTGGTGAGGGTGGGTTGGTTGGCGGCGAGTGCGGAGAAGAGTTGCTCTTCGGGGATCTTGTTCCACTGTCGACGAGGGATGGGTTGGGTGCGGAGGTGGCGGGTCTCGCATCGGAATGTGAAGTGGACGCAGCTGTGGTCGGTCCAGTGTAGGGCGGAGGCGTGGCTGAAGAAGACGTGTTTGCTGGCGGAGAAGATGGGGTCAAGTGTGTGTCCGGCGATGTGGGTGGCGGTGTTCACCAGTTGTTTGAGGCCGAGGTTGGCGAGGTTGTCGAGCAGGGTGGTGGTGTTGGGGTTGTTGTTTTGTTCCAGATGGAAGTTGAGGTCACCTAGGAGGATGTAGTCCGGCGAGGCGAGGGCGTGCGGGGAGATGAAGTCGGCGATGGCGTCGCTGAAAGGGGCGTGTGGCCCGGGAGGACGGTAGATGAGGGATCCTCTGAGGGTGGTCCTCGGATCGGTGCGAACACACAGGAAAAAACACAAAAGATAGAAGCATGCAGCAAGCAACTGTGCAATGGAAAGGATTGACAATCTTTTGGTTGATTGTGAGGACATTTTAACTTCCTCCCTGGATAGAGTCTCTAAAGGTAACCGGAGCGAGCACTCCTCAGTTAGGCAAAAGGAGGGCCATAAGAAAATCCCAGACATGTTAAAAAAATGCGTGACACAGGTTCTAATTCCTACAGGGCAGGGAGAAGCAAGAAATGCAGTCGTCCACACTCCCTTAGCATCAGTGAATGAGCTACCACCTGCTGATAGTGATGCGCCAATCGCTTCCGCCCTCTAAACGATATATATGAGACCTACACGATGACCCTGACCTAAGTGCCCTGATGGGTCGGATAGTAGACACAGTAGACACAAACGTAAACCCAGACCTGCCTAATGCTCAGTACACCTCATGAATACAAGATCTAAAGAATCCGGTGTTTGAGCTTAAATCCATGGTCAATTCTTTAATTGCAGTGGTTAAACAGTTAACATCTGTAGAAGCGATGTCCATTATGGACCACAACTGTAGGTCCACGCTTAATCCCTCAGGTCCCCCAACGCTGTTGCCCAAATTTCCCCTGAACACCGGTAATAAGAACTGAAATTGCACTCCTTGCCCTGCTGCTGCCAGTCTGGTGCCCTGTACTGGCTACCTTCCCGTAGGCAGTAGGACTGAGAACTCTTCAGGCTCCCACACACAATAGTCTAAACCTGGGCGCCAAACCAAGGCTTCGCTGCCAACTTTCTATAATGATAAACATAATAATGTCCCAGATCGTGCTGGACAGTCTGTTGCCAATGGGTCCAATTCTAACAACACTGTCTTAATGGTTCATGTCCCTAAATTACATCTGTCGGCCCAAAGGGAAGAGGGAGAATCTGTTAGAAACACAGCAATCCATTGGATTTGCCACGTGAGGGGCTGTTATTCCATAATACGCGAGGACATAATTGAGGTAGTTAGAAGGCCAGATCCGGACACATGCTAGGATACGAGTGAGCTGACACTCGGGGACAGGAGCATGGTTAATATTTGGTGGCCTTAGACACAAGGACAAGCACCTCTGGGTACTCCCATATTCAGTTTAAGTATCCCAGGCTTTCCCTGTGTCATGGGGCCAGGTTTACCAACTATTCAGTAGGCAACCCTTCTACATTAAACAAGAACGAGTGGCTCAGAGTATTATCTGAAACTCCTGTTGATCTACCTTTCCACCCACACGATATAACTATCCCTGGTTTGGTTGTTTCTTCTACTGCTGACTCTAAAGATACACTCTCCCCCCTTTTGGATAGACTCCACCAGCCCACTCAGGACCAACTGGCCAATTGTGAAAATATTGTTCCTGAGGGGAAGATAAGGATAGCATTCTGGATCGTGACAGGCCGAGTGTCTAAAGTGGCAATAGCAGACTGGTGTGATTTTGTTAATAGCTCTACTGTAGTCTGTGTTCAAGAGACATGGGCAGTAAACCCAATCCACCTGAATGGTTTTAGAACCTATCATACCCTGGCGGTACCATCTAACTCAGGGAGAGCAAAGGGGGGAATCTGTACCCACGTATCAAACATCTTGGGGGCATCTAGTGTAAACTATGCTGGCACCGCAACCCTACCGTCAGATTGCCATTGTTGAAATCTCTGCCACGTGCGTGCTGGCATTAATCAGCTTGTATAATAGCATCCCGAAAGCTGAGATAAAACAGCCTTGACCTTATTAAAAAGGGATGTCAAAGCTCTCAGGAATGGGAAATATCAGGATTTGGTATTCCTATGTGGGGGAGACTTCAATTCCGAACTATGTACTAGGGGTTCAGAGAAGATCTGTGGTCTAAGTGAAAGGAGAATGCTGGGCCCTCACACTATACACACTCCATCCATGGGGAGCAATTGAATGAGCTCATATTTAGGAATGGCCTTGATTCTGCAACAAGATCTGCTGCCCACCAATCCCATTTGTAGCCACATTTAATGGTCAAGGAAAAAACTCTGTCATAGACTACGTATTGGTCACAAACAGACACGCCTCAAGGGTTGGAAACTTTATCACCCATACAGTTGCATGCAGTGACCACTACCCACTGGGTATAGATTTGGATGTGGCGTCAAGGGATTTTTTTATCCCAAACACCACCTCCTAACTATTGCACCGTGGGTGATATGGACATTAATAGGCTTAACGGGTATACCTTGCGTTGGTCAAAGATGGAGCCCCAAAAGTTCCTAAAAAAGTTGATCTGTGGATGTACGCATACTTTTGAAAAATGTTTAGACTTGGGTACTAATCCCGAGGATATCATCAAGAGTTTTCAAAGGATTTCTGGGGACATTAAGGAGGGTCTGGTGAGGGTCCGGTTATTACAGGTAGGGGCAGTGGCAATAACAGGATGTTGGGATGGTTTGATAAATCTTGTTCCAAGGCCCATAGCACGTTGAAACGAGCCCTACAAGAACGCCCACGCTGTGTAAATGAAGTCAGGGCTGCTAGGAAAAACTATAAGTATGTTTTAATACAGAGGTAATCAGTATTGAAAAAGGAATTATGGGACAATTTGCAAGAAGCCAGCAATAGTAAGGATTCTGCAGCTCTCTGGCAGGTAATCAATTTGCCCTATTTTCAGTCATACACTGGACCACGCCTTGAAATGGCCATTAGCGAGGGAGACTGGATCTCTCACTTCTCAGCCATTTATTCTAATCCAACTGATAGGTTAAGTCTGACAGAAGATGATGCACCTGACAGCAACTTTTCTGCCCCCGTTAATTTCCCAATCAAGCTTGCATTTACCCTGGAAGTGGTCATTACTGCCCTAAATGCAAGCCAGCAAGGCGCCGGGCCCAGATTTCATCCCCGTAGATCTGTTTAAAGCCAACACGACCCTTTGGGGGCCATTGCTTACTCAGGTCCTGAATGCATGTTGTCAAGTTGGCCTATTGAGGTCTTGGAGGGAATCAATTATTTTGCCAATTTTTAAAAAGGGAGATAGACACAGCCCTACCTGTTACCGTCCTATCTCTCTCCTAGATTTGATGCTGAAAGTGGCAGGTCATGTTGTCTTGAACAGATTGCAAGAATGGGCCCAGGAGAAGAATGTGCTATCAGACTTACAGTATGGGTTCCGGGAGGGAGTAGGGACCGTGGAGCAGTCCCTGAATTTAAGCATGTTGATAGAGAAATATTCCACTGTCAAACAAGGGAGACTGTACTTGGCCTTTGTTGATTTAACTGCTGCATTTGATTGCGTAATCCATAGTAAATTGTGGAATTGTGGGGAACATGGGGGTGGACCCACGGATCGTACAGTTTCTCAGGCAAACATATTATGGGTGCAGGGCCAGAGTGCAACATGGTTTAATGGGCGACTGTACCTAGCGTTTCAGCATAGCGAGGGGAGTAAGGCAGGGTTGTCTTCTGGCACCCTTCCTTTGTTCCTTATACATTAATAACTCGGGTAATGTACTGTCTGCTGACTGTAACAACCTGCCCCAAATAGGGTCCCGGCCCATTCCTGCTCTAGTGTATGCTGTTGATGCTGTTCTTATGGCACAAACCTCCCTTGCACTGCAACAGTTACTACTGCGCTTTGTATCCTATATGGGGGAACTGGGGCTATTAGTTAATAAAAGTAAGACATTTGCCATGAGGTGTGGGAGAGTGAAAACCGAAACCCCCCAGCCTCGTGATAAAGGACACTGTAATTGACTACGTCACATCCTTCTCCTACCTGGGGATCATGTCTATTCTAAGGGGACATTGAGGATGGCAACTAGAACTAGAGGGCTACACTTTCAGAAAACTGTTACAGCCTTGTGCAACTTTGCGTGCAGGGTTGGAAAGAAACCCCCTAGGGAGATATTAACAGTGTACAAGGCCAAATGAATGTCAACGGCCCTGTATGGGGCAGTCCTTTGGGGGCACGTAAACCATGACTCCCTACAGCTCACAGAGAAGGCCTTCTTGAAGTATCTTCTTTCTCTCCCACAGAGCAGCCCATCACACGTGCCACTCGGAACAAGGGGTCCCGCTCATTTCAAACCTAAAATACAACTGATCCTGCTATGGCATAAGAGATGGGCTTCCGAGTACACCAAGCTGAACCAAGAGATTATAGGGGACTGTATTAGGTCCTCCCATGCAGGAGGAGTACAATGGTTAAGATATTTATGAGTTATCTGGGGCATCAAGAGTATTACTACAAACCAGAAACTCTACAAGCTGTTACAAGAAAACACCTGAAAAAAGAGTGTCTGTCACACTTAGAAGAACTAAGCCTATCTGTTGAACTGCTTAAGCCAAGTGTTGTTAAAAATCAGTTGATCCTAACCTCATTCGGCATGCATCTGTATCTAAAGGAGGTGAACAATGAACAGCATAGATTTGTTTTAACCAGGTTTAGGCTAGACCTCTTTTACCATTTGGTGAGCTTTCCAACCACAAATGATTGGTCAAGGGCTATGGCTAAATGCCCGTGCGACAAGGTTACTGAGCAAAGTAGTTTTCATACAGTTTTATTCTGTACACCATATAATTTGCCAAGAAAGACATTTTTACTGCCATTATTGAGATGTATGGACTTGGTACAATGTCGACCAGCTTATATGTTTTTACAGTCTCTGCCAAGCATATGTATCTGTAATATCATGTCTAAATTTTTATGGGCTATTTTTAGACACAGGAAATTAATACATTTTATCAATTACTGAGAGGTAGATTTTATACTTATAGCTGTAGTTACCTGTTGTTTTTTAAATATTTTATTACTGTCTTTTTTTGTGCTTTTATTACTCCGAAAAAAAACGAATAAAGCTAATTTGAATTCGAATTTGAGTTAAAGGGGCAGGGAGTGGGTGTAAATGGATTAAAGAGGCCCGAGATGGCTTCAGGATTACTTTGCCTCCGTATTTGGTGCTTGCACATTTAATTGCAGCAGCCGCATGTTTCAGAGGAGAGCTCTGGGCATCAGCACGTTTTTGTTTACAAATTAAGCACTGTCTCCAAGCTTTTTTCATTTATTTATTTTAGGATTTGTAAGGCATTGGGTAGTGTGATTAATTCATTAAATACTCTTCCATAGAGCACACTATACCTTGAAAAGAGCACCTTTATCTGGCATGAGCTGCACTTCCAGTTTTCATTAAATAGCACTAAAGTCCGACTTGGCTGTGTGTGGCCATTCACCAGTGGCACGTGAAGTGACAGTAAATGTTGTAGCAACCACTCATTATGTCCCAAAGGCGAGACCTACTGGTTAAGCCAAGGATTGTTAAAGCATCTCATAGGTAACTCTTTTTAAATGTGTGATTCTTTGCACACTGGATTAGTGATGGGTTAGTGATGGATTACTGATGGGTTAGTGAGGGATTAGTGATGCATTAGTGATGCCTTGGTGATGCATTAGTGATGGATTAGTGATGCATTATTGATGGATGAGTGATGCATTAGTGATGCATTAGTGATGGATTAGTGATGCAGTATTGATGGATTAGTGATGGATTAGTGATGCCTTGGTAATGGGTTAGTGATGCATTAGTGACGGATTAGTGATACATTAGTGACATATTAGTGATACCTTGGTGATGGATTAGTGATGCATTAGTGATGGATTAGTGATAGGTTAGTCATGCATTAGTGAAGGATTAGTGATACATTAGTGACAGATTAGTGATACCTTGGTGATGGGTTAGTGATGCATTAGGGATTGATTAGTGATGGATTAGTGATGGATTAGTGATGCATTAGTGATGGATTAGTGATGCCTTGGTGATGGGTTGGTGAAGCAGTATTGATGGATTAGTGATGCATTAGTGATGCCTTGGTGATGGGTTGGTGATGCAGTATTGATGGATTAGTGATGGAATAACTGGGGCCAGCCTCAGTCTACATGATACTCAAAGGGGGATTGTGTTAATTCAATCATTTCTTTGAGCAGAACACAATAAATGCATTAATATATACTTTAAGGACTCAAAGCGAGGCAGAGTGTGGTTTTGATAATGTCAAGAATGCACCACGTTGTATAGGCATTCTCAGTCCCAGAAAACATATTCATAATATACCCTTACTTATCAGACGCTGGCGTAATCTTAAAGCCAGTAACTGGATTAATACCCTGGAGAGGCTAAAACCATCTAACAATGATAATATTAGAGACATGTCGGAGTCTTTTAATAGCTGGATTACTGGCAGCCTAGACGTTCTTCTGCCCTCTTCCACTAAAATGAAAGGACGCCGTAGTTAGAGCCCCCCTTGGTTCTCCCTGCACCTTCTTCATCTCAAAAGAGAATGTAGAAAATTGGAAAGGAGATGGCAAAAATCCTATGACGATATATTAAAATTAAGCTACAAGAAAGCCATCCGGTCCTATCATACTGAAATCAAAATTGCCCAAACTGCGTATTATTCGGCAAAAATTGAGATAGCGTCAAATTCTCTTAAGGAGATTTTTCGGATAGTCAATGAAATTACCCAGCCTCAGCAGGAATTGGCACTCTTGGATGCTTCCCAGGAGCATGTCAATAATCTTGCAATGTACTTCCAACAAAAGGTACAAGACATCTATTCCACCCTCCCTACAGCCGCGGCCCAGGCCCAAGAGGTGATGGAACAGAGGTCTCTGGGCTCCTCAACTCTTTTAGATTTTTTACTGCTATCCGAAGAAGCTGTGACTAAATACCTTACATCCATCAAATCAGGATCCCCGCTTGATCCTGCCCCTCCTCAGGTGCTGACATTGGGTACTCCAGTGACGGTACCTGTTATTACGAACCTTCTGAATTCTTCACTGTCCTCGAGGACAGTACCAGAACAATGGAAACATGCCATTGTCAAACCACTTCTGAAAACACCCAACCTTGACACCACACAGCTTAGCAACTATAGACCTATTTCGTTGCTACCTGTTCTCGCCAAAATGGTTGAAAAGCATGTCAACACTCAACTTTCCTGTTTCTTGGAGGACAATAATATTTTACACACCACTCAGATGGGTTTCAGACCGCTCCCTGGAACCGAGGCAGCTTTAATTGCCGTCACAGAAGAGGCTAGAGGCATCTAGACCAGGGTTCGGAGACAGCTATCATTCTTCTGGACCTTAGCACCACTTTTGATACGGTGGACCTTGATATACTACTTGACAGGATACAAGGGACTGGAATATTAGGGCATGCCTTAGAGTGGATCACCTCCTTTACTAAGGGTAGATCGTATCAAGTCCTAGATAGGTCATACTTTTCAAAGCATGTTAAGAACAGCTGTGGAGTGCCGCAGGGGTCCTCTCTTAGCCCCACTCTATTTAATATTTACATGTTACCTCTCACAGAAATAGTTAAGCCTTGTGGGCTGGCGTTGGTATCATATGCAGACGACACACAGCTAGTAGTATCACCAATGACCCTAGTGCTAATGGTCCAGCACTGGGTCCATGCCTCCAAGCGGTGGCGGCATGGATGTCCCTAAGCAAGCTAAAACTTCATGACAATAAGACTGAAGTGATGTTATTTGGAAATCACACACAACCCATTTCTAATCCATCTATTATGGAGAGTCTGGGAGACCTGCCACCCCCCAAAGCACTTATTAAGAGTCTGGGGGATATGACTCAACCCGCAACTATCTATGATGTATCAAGCTAATAAAGTCATTGCCACCTCTTTTGGCCTCCTTAGGCTTTTAAGGAAGATTTTTACAATCCTACCTTTAGTAGCCGAAAAGGTCATTATACAGGCCTTGATTGGTTCACATTTGGATTATGGAAATGCGCTGTATATTGGAGCACCTGGATATGTGATCAAAAAGTTGCAGGTAATTCAGAATGCATCAGCCCGTCTGCTTCTAAATATACCTAGACGTGAATCAGCAAAAGCAGGAATTTCCTCTCTCCACTGGCTGCCTGTGGCCAAACGGACAGAATTCAAGATGTTGTGTCACATTCATAGAGCACTGCACAATAGAGGTCCGTCATTACTGAGGACAGTGGCTTCCTTCTACTCTCCGAGCAGGTCACTTAGGTCCTCCACAGCTCTTTTAGCGGTGATCCCCAAAGTGAAGAAGGCCAGATGGGGAGGAAAATCCCTGGCCTATCAGGGGGCAATGTTATGGAACTCCTTACCTATGAGCTTATGTATAAACAGCCACAAATTAACTTTCCGGAAGGCCTGAAAACCTGGCTGTTCAAAGCATAATCCTCTTCTTTCCATAGGTCGACTCCTAAGTGTCCTAGCTTTCAGCGCTGGGAGTCCTTCGGGTAGCCATGCGCTATATAAATCTTCATAACATAACATAAACCAGAACAGAACCAGCATCTCCTGGTCTAAATGAAATGTGTATATGTCATTATTAGACACAGAGGTCAGGATGACCTTGTATGTTTGGTGTTATTACAACCATCAGACATGAAACAGCAGGAAAGGGCCAGAACTCTTCTGGAGAGAAGCAGGTCATCCACCCTGTGCCCAGGGAAGCCTCTTCACAGACCCCAAGTGTCCGCAGGGGTCGAGTGAAGGTGGTCAGAGGGGGAGCAAAGAGAAATCGAGGAGGAGAGAAAGAGAGAATGGACTGATGGAAAGAAACTGCACGAGGAGGCGAAGGTGACTCTGAGATTTCCCTTTCTCAACCTGTGGGAGTCACACTTCACTGGTCCAGGTGAGCCTGTGATCTCTCCTCCTAAACCTGTGGGATTCATAATCCACTTCTCAAGGTGACCCTGTGTTCTCTCTTCCTAAACCTGTGGGATTCTTGCTTCACCTCTGAAGGTGACCCTTCGATCTCTGCCTAAACCTGTGGGATTCATACTCCACCGATGAAGGTAATACCTCAATCTCTGCCTGAACCTGTGGGATTCATTCTCCACCACTGAAGGTGACCCTGAGATCTCTCCTCCTCAACCTGTGGGATTCACACTCCACTGCTCAAGGTGACCCTGTGTTCTCTCTTCCTAAACCTGTAGGATTCATACTCCAGCGATGAAGGTGACCCTTCAATCTCTGCCTAAACCTGTGGAATTCATACCCCACCGCTGAAGGTGCCCCTTCGATCTCTGCCTGAACTTGTGGGATTCATACTTAACCGCTGAAGGTGACACCTCGATCTCTGCCTGAACTTGTGGGATTCATACTCCATCGCTGAAGGTGCCCCTTCGATCTCTGTCAGAACCTGTGGGATCCATACTTGTAGGAAAGCACCATTTTTGGCAAGGTTAGCTCCCACTTTTTGCTTGGTATCTGATGTGATTTTGACTGAAAGTGCACTGGGTTCCTGCTATCTAGGTCTCCAGCGCCAGATCTCTTTCCCTAAATGGTAGAGTTGTTTCTCTCAATTGACCCTACAATTAGCACCCTCTGTAAGTCCCTAGTAAATGGTACCCTAGGTGCCTTGGACCGGGAGGTACTAAAGAAGGTCCCCAAGGGCTGCAGCACGAAGTGTGCCACCTCAGGGACCCCTCACCAAACACACACAGTGCTGCCATTGCAGGCCCCGTTTCTTGGTGCAGACTAAAATGAAAACACGACCTGTCACACATCCCTGTGTGCCAGGTCTCCCCGCCACTGCATGTGGCATTTGTAAGTCACCCCTACAGAAGGCCTTACAGCCCTAAGGCAGGGTGCATTACATCAAGTGTGAGGACATATCTGCACTAGAATATATGTCCCTGCTATGTCTCTGTCAATTATTAGACATAGTAAGTGACCAGGGAAGCCATTTTCAATACATGTGCTGGACACTGGTCATTACGGGTTCCCCAGCTACAGGATGGCTTCACTGAACTAGGGTTGTTTGGATTCAAACATCTAGTATTAATAAACCCTCATATTAATACATGCCCTCAGAGGGCACCTTAGAGGTACCCCCTGAGAACCTACCCAACTGCTAGTGTGTTAACTGACTGGTCAACACCAGTACAGCCACCATAGATGGATTTCTCACCTCCTGGGGGGGAGACCCAGCACTCTTGGAGGCCAGGAACAAAGCCTGCTCTGCGCAGAGGTGTTATCAGCTCTTCCAGGCAGGATGGACATTCCAGGGCGGGAAGCTTCAAAGGCCTAGCTGCCTTTGTAATGCAACCCAGGTAACTCCAGATGGCAGCGCAGACCAACCCTGTGTCCTGACCCCACGTTTTGGTGGCAAGACAGGTGGGAAAACTAGTAAGATTAGGAAGTGTGCTCACATCATGCCAGCCCCTCCCCTTAGGTGGACCAGCTGATGTGGATACCACTTTTTAAATTCCTTTACCTTGTTTTGGACAGAATTAGTATTCTAGGGTCATGGTTGTGCCCACTTCCCAACCGAAGTGGTCATATAGAGGGTATAATCATTCTAAAGGTAAGCAGCCCAGTGGCAGCTCCCTGGCACTCCCTGAAACACCCTGAAATTGAGGATTTAGGTGGTACCCCTGAACCCAAGAACTCAGATTCGGTGGATCAAGAGAAGACGGATGAAGAGGAGTCACTGCCTGGTGAGAACAGCAGAAGAGCTGTGGACTTTGTGGCGCAAAAAACTGCCTGCCTGCACCTCTCTCGACAATCATGACAGAGTGACTTGTCCTGCGAGCTGGAGAACTACCCAAGCCTCAGGTAGTTTGCCAGCACTTCAAGACCACCGCCCATCTCCCTTGGAGTCGAGGAGCTACTTCCCTGCAGCCACAGGCACCAAACAACAGAGTCTGGTACACTGCCTTGCAGCTCCCGAGCTCAACCAACTCTTCAGATAACCAGGAGGAGGTACCCATGCTCTGGAGGACCAGGCCTGTCCCCCCACCAAGTGTGACAACAGCAAGCTCCACCGGAGTCGTGCAGCACCATTCCCCGGGGTACCAGATGTCATGCACCAAGCATCAACAGTGAGAGTCCACTCAGGATTCTCACTGCCCCAGGACCAAGCAGCCATTGAGGGGCATTAGCATCTCTGACACCAATTTTGTGAGTTGCCCAGCTGCCCTGCTTTTGCCCCTGCCAACTGTTGGCCCCTGACCGCAAGGAGCACCTTTGCACACAGAGTCCAGCCACCCTATACATACTACATCCAAGCCACTCGGCCCGGATCCTGAAAAACCGGTTGTACCCTCTTGCTCCAAAAACCATTCCTACCTAATTCCGCATTTGGGAGCCCTTAGGCTTGTCCCCAAGTCCCCCTGTGCAGCCTGTTTTTAGGTGGCCCCACCTTCTTCGTAGCATGCCCAGCTACAACCTAACCTGCACCCTGCCCCCAGTGGAATTTGGGGAGTTCCTGACAAATTGAAGGTGGTACTTTAGACCTTGGGCCCCTTCTTCACTGAACCCAGAGGTGGACCCTGAAACTGACTGTACTTATCTCTATGCATCATTACCTTTTCTTTCCATAGGACTGCAATGTGTGTAAAGGTAAACAGGTTTGAACTGCTTACTTACCTGTACCTTTTTAATTCAAAGACAGTACTTACTCTTTTGCGAGGTTCTTGGTTTCAAAATATATATAGAAAAGACTTGTGTGAGTTTCTTGTTTATTTCCTCTCTGAGTACATCAAATGCTTAGCACTATCCTTTGATACGCATCACTTCGCCCACACTACCACAAATAAAGCGTTAGTATTGTCTACTTTTGCCTCTGTCAGCCAACTGGGGATCCACTGGACTCTGCACAGTGTACTTATTTTTATTGCAGCATGTACAGAGCCAGCGCCCTACATTGGTGGCAGTGGTGGGATCTGCGACTTTGCATTTGCAGATATCACTTTGGTCAATAAGTGACTACACAAGTAATTCCAAAATTGCCTTAAGTTAAAAGGGCATTTTTTCCAATGGGTCATGTTTCTAAATTCTTGAAAAGTAACTGTTAGGGCCTTAGTTAAGTCCCTGTAGTTGTAGAATTTAAACACGTACTCTAGTTAGGACTGCAAAACTCCTGTTAGGATTTTTTCTAGCCCTGAAAAGGTCCTAACAATAGTGCAATATTGAGTATCTTAGAGAATGTGGCCAAGGAGCTCGACCTTAGCCCTTATCTGCAACTTTCTTACAAGCAGTTAAGGACTCTCTGTAAAGGGTACGAGATAAAAGCTGGTCCAGAAGCTGTTGGCAAAGAAAGAGCTGGCCCATCCTGCAGATGGAGCCGAGTACCCTCTATTGAGTGAGGAGGATGATCCAGACGGGCCCCCACTCGAAAAAGAGGTTGTTGCCCCTGCACCCAGCAGACCAGACCAGGCCCCAGATTTATTCTTATTGCCGCAAAACTGCACAAACACAGTTTTGCGGCAAAAAGTATAGCACCGGCTTGCACCATTCCACAGCGCCAGCCGGGCATCATATTTATTGAATGGCGCAAGCCAGCGGTAAACTTGGGCTAGTGTCTTCAAAAAAGACGCTAGCCGGGTGGGGCTGGCGGTAGGGAAGGAGGGAGTTGTGCGCCAGGAAATGGCACTATCCTGGTTTGAGGCAAAAATAATGCCTCTAACCAGACTAGCACCATTTTCTGGCGCACTACCACCAAAAACATGACTCCTGTCTTAGGAAAGACAGGACTCATGCCCACCACAGCAATGGCCGGCACAGGGTACAAGTGTCCCCTGGGCATGGCCATTGCACCCTGTGCCATGAATGTGGCCACAAGTTAGGGCCCCCGATGGCACTTTAAAATAATTGTAAAAAATATTCACCAATACTTACCCTACTTACCTGGCATGGGGTCCCCCATCCTCCGGTGTCCCTCTCGTGGGGCTGTTCCTGGGGCTTGGAGAGGGCACCTGTGGACCTGTTCCGTGGTGTTTAACCGTGGAAACGGCTCCACAGGTCCCCTAACACCTGGTCTGATCCAGGCATTAAATAATGGTGTAAGGCAAGCTTTGCACCATTATTTGGGCCCTCCTCCCACCTGTGCGTCATTTTAGCACAGAGGGATAAGTATGGGGCTATAGGGATAGCACCATGTTTTAGATGGGAATGCCTACCTTGCATCTCATTGACACAAGGTAGGTTCACGCATCCAAAAAATGGTGCAAACTCAAATATTTTGACGTTAGATGTGTCTAACATAAAAATATAAATATGGAGTTAGGTTTGCGCCAAATTTGCATTAGAAAAGATGCAAATTTGGCACAAATGGAGTATAAATATGCCCCCATGTGTCAAGGGCACCTGTCTCTAGTGAGGATGGCTCAGATCGCTCAAGTTACAGAGATGAAGCCTCTGAGGAAGAGGGTCAGTTAGAAAGATTGGCCCGTAGACTAGCCCTGGAAGACAGGATATTGGCCATAGAAAGGGAAAGACCAGAAATGGGTCTAGCACCCATGAATGGTGGCAGCAACTTAATACATAGAGACAGAGTAAGAACTTCTGATCCTAAAATCCACAAGGAGATTGTCCCCAAATATGAGGATGGTGATGATATCAACAAGTGGTTCACAGCATTGGAGAGGGCCTGTACCACCAGAGAAGTTAACAAAAAGTACTGGGGCTCTCTTCTTTGGGAACTGTTCTCAGGATAGTGCAGGGATAGACTCCTGACACTGAATGAGGCAGATACCGGGTCCTATGATTTCAAGAAGGGTACCCTGATTGAGGGATTTGGGCTCACCACTAAAGAGTACAGAATCAAGTTCATGGAGTGTAGGAGACTGGCCTGGTTTGTAGTGGGTACCTAAGGTACTTACACCTTATACCAGGTCCAGTTATCCCTTATTAGTGAAATGTAGGCAGTGTCTAGCAGCTTAGGCTGTCTACGGGTAGCTGTAGCAGAGCAGCCAAGGTGTAACTAGGAGACATGCAAAGCTCATGCAATACCACTATAGTTACACAGTACTTATACACAAGCAAAGACAATACTCAGTGTCACCAAAAATAAAGGTACTTTATTTTAGTGACATAAGGCCAAAACATTTCTTAGAGGCAATACTCCTTCTGGAGGTAAGTATTATACACAATATATACACTAGTAACCGAAATCAGGTAAGTACACAGTAAGAAAATAGTGCAAACAGTGAAAAACTCAGTAGGTTGCAATAGGCCTAGGGGCAACACAAAGCATATACTGAAATAGTGGAATGCGAATGTCGGTTTCCCCCCTAGGCAAGTGTAGTGTGTAGAGGGGCACTGGGAGTGTAAGAAAACACCAAAGGTAAGTAAAGTACCCCACCTCAGAGCCCAGGAGAGCAGGAGTAAAGTACAGCATGTTTCCTCAGAACACACTACAAGTCGTGGTGAAGGATTATGCAAGAACCAAGCAAGCCTGCAAGCAACCATCTATGGATTCCTGGACCTGAAGACCTGTGGAGAGAGGAGACCACGTCCAGAAGTCGATGAAGAGTCCAGGAAGAACAGGAGCCCCTGCCCACCTGGAAGAAGGAAAAGATTCTCTGATTGGAAGAAAAGTACAGAAATGCACCAAAGAAGATAGCTGCGGGTTCCTGCTTGGTGATGGAGATGTCCCACGTCAAGTCGTTGGATACAGGCTGTTTGCGTAGCTGGATCCACCAACAAGCTTTAGTTCATGCAAGAATGCGTTTTGCGTCAGAGGGGGGCCGCCCGGACCCAGGAGGGACCTGGGAGTCTCAACTCGGACTGAGGAGACAGAGGGGGCTCTCAGCACTTCAGAGAGCCCTCAGAAGACCAGGCAGCACCCACTGGAGTCCCAGGACATGGGGACAAAGCAGTTGCAAAGTGCGGTCATCGCAGCACTACACAAAGGGATCCCACGCCGCCGGAGAACAACTCAGGGAGCTGAGCATCGCAGGATAGAGTGCTGGGGACCTGGGCTGTGCTGTGCATGAAGGACTTTTGGAAGAAGTGCACAGAAGCCAAAGGAGCTGCAGAGGACGCGATGCACAGGGGTACTGTCTGGCACAGGGAGGATACTTTGTTGCAGTTACAGCGGATCCTGGAGCAATCTGCAGTTGATCCGACGGTCAGAAGCTGAACTAGAGGATGGAGACTTGGAGGAGTCTTGCAAACCGAATCTGAGGAAACACCCAGAGGAGAGACCCTAAATAGCCCTGAGAGCGGGATTGGCTACCTAGCCAGTTATGCACCTATCAGGAGGGGTCTCTGACGTCACCTGCTGGCACTGGCCACTCAGATGCTCCCAGAGGGTCCCCACACCTTGGAATCCAAGATGGCTAACGCCAGGGATACTCTGGAGGAGCTCTGGGCACCACTTGGAGTGGTGATGGACAGGGGAGTGGTCACTCCCCTTTCCTTTGTCCAGTTACTTGCCAGAGCAGGGACTGGGGGTCCCTGAACCGGTGTAGACTGGATTATGGAAGGATGGCACCGTTTGGGCCCTTCAAAGCATTTCCAGAGGCTCTGGGATGATACCCCTCCCATGCCTGTAACACCTATTTCCAATGGGAGAGGGTTTAACACTGCATTGTTCTTCCTTCCTGGCAAACCCCAGGAGGGCAGAAACCTGTCTGTGAGGTGGCTGCAGCTGGGGCTGCAGTGGAAACCTCAGAGAGCTGGTTTGGCAGTACTGGGGGTCCATGGCGGAGCCCCCAGGGTGCATGGAATTCGCCCCCCAATACCAGATTTGGATTGGGGGTTCAATTTCACAATCTTAGACACCTCACATGGCCATATTCGGAGTTACCATTGTGAAGCTACATATATGTATTGACATATATGTAGTGCACGCTTATAATGCTGTCCCTGCACTCAAGAAGTCCAGGGAATTGGCCTTGGACAATGTGGGGGCACCTTTGCTAGTGCAAGGGTGCCCTCACATACAGTAACTTTGCACCTAGCCTTCAATAACTGAGGGTTAGACATATAGGTGACTTATAAGTTACCTGGTGCAGTGAAAAATGCATGTGAAATTGTGTGTGCACTATTTCACTCAGGCTGCAGTGGCAGTCCTGAAGAAAGGTGTGTATGAGCTCCTTATGGGTTGCAAAAGAAATGCTGCAGCCCATACAAATCTCCTGGAACCCCAATGCCCTGGGTACCTAGGTGCCATATACTGGAGACTTATAAGGGGGTCCACTGTGCCAATTAGAATGGGTGTATGGAGTCACTAAACTATAGTGACAAATTTGGTAAACAGAGAGAGCATGAGCACTGAGGTTCTGGTTAACAGAATTCCAGTGACACAGTCAAGCATACTGACATCACACATTAGGCCACAAACTATAAACACTGGGGTCCTGGCTAGCAGGATCCCAGCGAGACAGTAAAAACACACTGGCAAACAGGCCAAAAATGGGGGTAACCTTGCTAGAAAGAGGCTACTTTCTCACATGGAGACTTGAAATCCCAGAGTCAATCCTGGGTCGATTTTGTGAACTTTTCAGTAAAAAGACTAGGTGGCTGGTTGAAAGGTAACAACGTGCATGCTTCTGATGGACTTTATAATTTAATTATGAAAGAGCATCTGCCGGGTAATTGTGTTCAAGAGAAGATACATCAGTACGTGGTAGACTTAGGCCCACTTTCTCTTCAAGAGTTGAGTATGAAGGCAGACCACTGGCAAGACAAGGGCGACCAGAACTACCACTTTTTGCCTGGTATGTGATGTAGCTTCAAAATTGTTAGTGCCTATGGCCCTTGCTAACTAGATTCCCAGGACCAGATCTCTTTCCCTAAAACTGCTGTGACGCATTGGCACAATTGGCAACACCTTTAGCTGTCACTATAAGTCCCTAGTAAATGGTACTCAGGTACGCAGAGCATGGGGCCGCTGAAGGCAGCAGCACAGATTGTGCCACCCTCTAGTTCCTTGCATCCAGGAGCACTGCCATTGAATGCTGTGTGTTCTGGGCAATCCTAAAAGACAAACTCAACATGGCACACAGTCTGTGTGCCCTGTCCACTATACACTCCATGCCCCATAGATAAGTCACCCCTCTGGCAGGCCTTCCAGTCCTAAGGCAGGGTTCACTGTATGGTATGTGAGGGCATAACTGCATGAACAATATGCCCCTACTGTGTCCTTGCCAAACCTGTGACATAGTAAGTGAACAGAGCAGCCATTTTAATACATGTGCTGCACACTGGTCAGTATGGGTTTCACAGCTACATGATGGCTACTCTGAACCCTGGGTTGTTTGGTATCAAACAACTCAGAATGATAAATTCAAACTGGTACCAGTACTGGATGTATTACAAAATGTACCCAGGGGTCACCTTAGAGGTGCCCCCTGAAAAAGCTAACTACCCTGGCATGGTTGCTGGCTGGTCACAACCAGCCTGCCACTGCCATACATGATTCTGAATCCTTGGGGTGAGAGATCCTGCTCTCTGGGATTCAGAACAAAGCCATTCCTGGGTGGAGATGCTAACACCCCCCTCCCTCAGGAATGTGCACTGCCCTGTTGGTGAACTTCAAAGGGCATGAATCCCTTGAAACTCGGCCCCCAGGCCTGCTGCTAGCAGCAGATGGCTTTCCCAGTTGCAAATGCTCCTCAACAGTGGGAAAACAGACACAGGGTAGGAGGAGTAGTCACCCCCGGCTTGCACCACCCCTAAGGTGTTGCATGCAAGGTGACCTCTCCATTTCATTTTCCTCCATCTTGGATGGAAGGAAAATAGCCAATCAGGTGTAGGGAAGTGACCTCTGCCCACAGGACGTGGTCCCTAGTTGGTCCCATTGGTCACAACCTGGTATCCCCTAAAACACCCACTAAATAGAGTATTTAGTGGGCATCTCTAGACCAAGCAATCAGATTCCATGGACAAAGGAAGACCAGAAACAAAGAAGACCCACGGCTCGAGAACTGAAGTCCTGCTGCACCAAGAAAAGGCAACAAACCCTGCCTGCTGCACCCAGGCCCCGACAATCTCTGCTGAGGGGTTGCTTGGGCATTGGACAGACTTACAACCCCCTAGAGGACCTCCACCATCACAATCGCCAAATATATCTCTCCAGAGTGAAGGCATCACTCTGCAACACCAAGGAACCAAAGACCAAGTGAAGACCACTTCACTGAGCAGCTGCTGACCAAGGAACCGGACAATGCAGCCAGATCAAACTTCACCCGTCAGACTATGAGGAAAAACCCTGTCAGTGTGCTAAGTTTGGTGGCCCTGCGCCCTCCAGTGGCCAGACAGTGCAATAGCCCCAAGTTCTGTTCACCTCACGTCGGACACCCAGAAGAACCATCCATTTCAGACTGGAAAAGGACCAGGAGGAAGCCAGAGTCGAGGGAATTCAGGAACCAACTGGACCTCCCACCAGAGTGACCCTGCTGACCTGCTCCCTACCTCTTGCTTCCAAGGGCACCTTTGCGCACAGCTCCTGGCTCACCGATTCGCTCTGCACCCGGCCACTCTGTGCCCTGCACGGAAGAACCAGCTGTGCCCAAAGGGTCCCCAACCTCTTGTGACCTTGACACTCCAAGGGGATCCACCGGACGTACCTCTTAGTCCACCAGTGCAGAGCTTTTCCAAGTAGTCCCCCGCAGTGGGCTGGCACCAGCTCCAACAACTTTCTGCAGCTGCTCCCGCCGGAACTGGGAGTCACCTGAACTTCTCCAGCTGGTCCCAGGTACCCATTGATGACCTCAAAGTACCTACACAAGAAGACACTGCATTGCCTGATTTACTGTGAATTTTCAAATTATTTTTCCATTGATTTCTATGGTGCGTAAGTACGCACAGATAGACTATTTTTAATAAAACTTCAAAACGTCATAACATAAAAAGTACTCACCCGATCTTGATGATCTTGGTCTTAACATTTATATAAACCTCTGAAGTATTTTTAGACATCAGTCTCAAGTTATTCTTTTGAATGTGTGGTCTCATTTATTGATACTGTGTGCACAACAAATGCTTTGCACTTCTCCAAAATTTGCCTAACTGCTCGACCAACCTACCATAAAAATTAGAGCATTAGGTGGCCTAGTGTTTACTTCTGTAAACCAATGTGTGGTTGCCTGAACCCCCTGCACAGTGAGCCTAGTTTTGCACACTACATAGAGGACCAGCCTCCTACAGTGGGAGAGACCACAAAAAGGAGGCCAAAAAGACCCCCCGGGAAAGATGGTAACCAGGACAAGAACAAAAATAAAGGGGCTGATTTAAGGAAAGTGGCCCTGCATCCAGTGCAGCGCCACTTTCCTTGCACCCCTTAGCGCCCCCCCTACTGTCACCATGTGTGCGCCGTATTTAAAATACGGTGCACCATCATGCAGGGTAGGGGGCAATAGCGTCATTTTTTTTTATGCTATTGATGTACTCTGCAGGAGTAGCACCAACATTTTGGCGCTACTGCTACTCCTGGAGAGTACATAGGGGCTCATTGTATTCAATGGCTTGCCCCTTTTTAATGCCTGCTCAGAGCAGGTGTTAAAAGTGCAGAAACAAATGGTGCAAGGAAATCTCTTAGGTTTCCGTGCACCATTTTTTCAGCCCCCCTAAAGGGGAACACCCTCTTTGCACACATTATGCCTGGCACAGGCGTAATGTAGCGCAAAGGGTTACAAAGTGGCCCAATGCATGCATTGCACCACTTTGTAAATATGGCGAGGCGTGTTTGGCCATCTAATGCCACATTAGCGTAAAAAAATGACGCTAATGTGTTGTTAGGTTGGCGCTAGGTGCTCTTAAGTGAGCCCCAAAGAGTCTTCTAAAGGCCCTCAAAAACCTGCTCAGGATGGTGGGCCTGAGGCACTTCCCAATCTAAGGGTATGTACAAAGGTAAAAATTGGAATCCAAAGAGGATTGGTGTCATGACTGTAAAGCTCATAGACAATGAACTGGAGACCTTACCTGTCCCAACAAAAAGAATGCCTCTAGTGCACTTGCAGTAAATGAAGTGGTAACTCTCCAGATGGGATTCAAAGCGGGTCTTGACCATGTCAGTGAGCCTACTGATGCAACTCTAGTTTCAGAGGGTGGGGTAGATGTATCTGCCCTGGCTGTCTGGCCCAGTAACCTGGAAAGATACAGACAACAGCTACATATCAATGGGGTTAGAGTTGAAGCACTGAGATACACAGGTGCCAGTGTCACCATGGGGACTGGCCACTGGTGTCCTCAGACCAGTCCTTAACTGGTGAGACATATACGGTCATCAATGCTGATAATCAGGCTAAGGTACATCCCATGGAGATGGTTTCCTTAGAATGGGGAGGGGTTAATGGCCAAAAGAAGGTTGTGGTATCCCCTGCAATACCTGTACAATGTCTGCTAAGCAATGATCTGGAGTCCTCAGCATAGGCTGAGGTCGAAAGAAAGACTTATGCAGTTATGCTGGGTATACCTGAATGGGGGTGTGTGAAAACACAAGTACAATGCAGAACCCAGGGTGAAAAAGTAGAACTGGAGCCTGGAATAATGGCCCAACTTACCAAGAGAAATGGCAAGAAGTCTGTGAAGCCAGTTTCCAAACAGATACCAGACCACAACCCCTCTCCTTAGGGAGAAGACCTGTCAGCTCCGATGGAACTGAGCCCCAGGAACTTGGGCCTTACACAGCAGAGCTGTTGGGCCCGGGGTACTCTTTAGGGAAGATCTTTGCCAGGGTCAGAGGACCTAAGACAGCAAGCTGCTGATCAGGAAAAGGGATATATCTGTACCTCTGGTACAGCAGCAAGCTGCTGATCAGGAAATGGGAGTTGATTGACCTATTGGGAGGAGGGACTCATTTGCACTGAGGCCAGAGACCCCACACCTGGTGCCATTAGGACAGTAGTAGTGCCTCAGCAGTTTAGAGAGTTTTTCCTCACATTAGCCCATGACATCCCCCTAGCTGGGCATCGTGGCGAGGCAAAAACTTGGAGTAGATTGGTCAACCACTTCTACTGGCCAGGTATGTTCCAGAAGGTGAACGAGTTTTGTAACTCCTGAGCCACCTGTCAAGGTAGTGGCAAGACAGGTGGCCACCTAAAGCCCGCCTTAATTCTACTACTAGCGGTTGTGGTTCAGTTTGAGAGGTAGGGATTGACATTGTTGGTCCCCTAGACCCCCCAAAAGCATCAGGAAACGGATTAATACTGGTTGCAGTGGATCATGCAACCAGGTATCCTGAGGCAAGTCCCCCGAGGACTACTACTGCCCCTGCTGTAGCTAGGGTCCTCATTGGTATTTTTACCAGAATGGGCTTTTCAAAGGAGGGGGTGTCAGACAGAGGGACCAACTTCATGTCTGGCTAACTGAAGCACATGTGGGGGTGAATGTGGTGGGACCTACAAATTCACTACCCCATACCACCCACAGACCAATGGTCATATTGAAAGATTCAACAAGACATTGAAAGGTCTGATTGGTGGACTCCCTGAAAAACTCAGGAGATGGGATGTCTTACTTCCATGCCTGCTTTTCGCTTACAGGAAGTGCCACAGAAGGGAGTAGTTTTCGCCCTTTGAACCTCTGTTTGAGCATCCTGTGAGGGGTCCACTCTCTCTTGTCAAGAGATGATGAGAGAGACATCTCAGAGAACCTAAACAAGATATTGTGGACTATGTGCTTGGCTGTCACTCTCGAATAGCTGAGTGCATGGAAAAACCATCCAAAAACCTTGAGGCCGGCCACGAGCTCCAGAAGCTCTGGTATGACCTAAAGGTTGCACTGGTGGAATTCCAACCATGGCAGAATGTGTGGTGTTGGAGCCTGTGGCTCCTAGGGCCCTCCAGAACAAATGGAGTGGACTCTACCCTATCCTAGAAAGAAAAGGAGAAGCCACCTATCTGGTGGACCTTGGCTCTTGAAGGCACCCCAAAAGGATCATCCATGTTAACCGCCTCAACCCCTATCATGACAGAGCAGAGAGGACCATGGTCACTGATGAGGGACAGGAACCTGAGAGTGAACCTCTCCCTGATCTCCTCTCCAGCAACCCCCAAAATGGCTCATTTGAAGTATTGATCTTTTCAGATACTCTCACTGACCAACAGCAGGCGGCCTCAGGCAAGACTTGCATCACTATGCTGAGCTCTTCTCTTTGACCCCTGGTCGGACTACCTGGTGTACACATGATGTGGACACTGGGGAGAATTTGCCTGTCAAAAATATAATCTACAGACAGTCTGATCATATAAAAAAAGAGCATCAAAGCTGAAGTAACAAAATGCTGGAATTGGGAGTCATTGGGAACTCTGAGAACCCCTGGGTCAGCCCTGTTGTCTTAGTCTCAAGCCTCATTCCCAGGGTGGAAAGAGAGAAATGAGGTTCTGTGTGGACAATAGGGATCCCTGGAGCAAAAGAGAAATCAGCATTCTCGACTCCAGATAGACATTATCAGTTTACTGTTATGCCTTTAGGATTAAAGAATGACCTTGCCACCTTCCACAGGTTGGTGAACAAAGTCCTGACTGGATTGGAAGACTTAAGTGCAGCATATCTTTATGACATTGCTTTCTTTAGCTCCCCCTGGCAAGATCACCTGATACACCTGGGGAAGGTTCTGGAGGCTCTGAAAAGTGCAGGCCTAACTATCAAAGCAAGCAAGTGCCAGATAGGGCAGGGCACGGTTGTATACTTGGAAAACCTTGTAGGTGGAGGCCAAGTTCATCACTAAAATCCACGGTCCAGACCATTCTGGACTGGGAAGCTTCAACTACTCAGACTCAATTCAAGGCATTCCTTGGCTTGACTGGGTACTACCGGAGGTTTGTGAATGGCTATGGCACCATTGTGGCACCCTCACAGAACTTACCTCCAAAATGATGCCCATAAAAGTCATCTGGACAGTGAGCTTTCAAAAGGCCTTTGTCACCCTAAAAGAAGCAATAAGCTCAGCACCCATTCTAAAAGTGCCAGAACAGACAAAGCAGTTCATTGTGCAGTCAGATGCCTCTGAACATGGGATAGGAGTGGTCCTGTCCCAAATCAGCAATGATGGTCATGACCAACCTGTTGTTTCATTAGCAGGAGGTTACTCCCCAGAGAACAGCATTGGAGTGCCATTTGGAGGGAAGCCTTTGCTGTGGTCTGGTCCCTGAAGAAGCTAAGGCCATGCTTGTTTGGCTTTCACTTCCTCGTGCAAACCGACCACGGGCCTCTCAGATGGCTCATGCAGATGAAAGGTGAAAATCCCAAACAGTTGAGGTGCTCCATCTCCCTACCGGGAATGGACTTCACAGGGGAACACAGACCAGGAACTGACCACACCAGTGGCCTTTCCAGGTTCTTCCACTTAGAAGATAAAGACTCTCTTGTGAGAGGTTAGTTTCATTCTCTTTTGTTTGGGGGTCCTGTAGGAAAGCACCCTTTTGGTATGGTTAACTAATACAGCCACCCTAGATGGATTTCTGACCTCCTGAGGTGAGAGCCAGTACTCTTTGAGGCCAGGAACAAAGCCTGCTCTGGGCGGAGGTGTTATCACCTCTTCCAGGCAGGATGGACATTCCAGGGTGGGAAGCTTCAAAGAGCTAACCGCCTTTGTAATGCAACCCAGGTCGCTCCAGATGGCAGAGTAGACCAACCCCCTATCCTGACCCCACTTTATGGTGGCAAACAGGCGGGAAAATTAGTAAGATTAGGAGGTGTGTTCACATCATGCTAGTCCCACCCCTTAGATGGACCAGCTGATGTGGACACTAACCTTCAAATTCCTCCATCTTGTTTTGGACAGAATTAGTATTCTAGGGCCAGTTATGCTCACTTTCCAACAGAAGTGGTCATATAGAGGGTGTAGTCACCTTAAAGGTAAGAGACCTGTTTGCTGCTACCTGGCACTCCCTGTAATGCCCCTAAATTGAGTATTTAGGTGGCACTCCTGAACCCAAGAACTCAGACTTGACGGATCAAGAGAAGTAGGACAAAGAGGAGGCACTACCTGTTGAGAAAAGCAGAAGCTGTGGACTTTGTGGCATGAAACTCTGCCTGCCCGCACCTCTCTCGACAATCATGACAGAGTGACTCATCCCGTCAGCTAGAGAACTGTCCAAGCCTCCGGTAGCCTACCAGCACTTCAAGAACCACCACCAGTCTCCCTTAGAGTAGAGGAACTACTTCCCTGCAGCCACAGGCAGCAAACAGCAGAGGCCAGTCCACTGCCTTGAAGCTCCCGGCCTCGACCAACGCCACAGACTACCAGGAGAAGGTACCCGTGCTGGTACCAAGTGTGACGACAGGAGGATCCACCGGAGCCGTGCAGCACCAATCCCCGGGGTACCGGACGCCCTGCAGCAAGCATCAACAGTGAGTGTCCAGTCGGGATTTTCACTGGACCAGGACCAAGCAGCCATCGAGGGACATCAGCATCTTTGAGACCCCCTTTGTGAGTGGCCCAGTTGCCCTGATTTTGCACCTGCCAGCTGTTTGCCACTGACTGCGAGGAGTGCCTTGGGCACAGAGTCCAGCCGCCCTATCTACCCTGCATCCAAGCCGCCCGGCCCGGATCCTGAAGAACCGGCTGTACCCCCTTGCTCTAAGACGCCCTGAAATCTAAGCCCCCTTTTGGGAGCCATCAGACGTTTCCCCAATCCCCCCTTTGCAGCCTGTTTCAAGGTGGCACCCCTTCACCTTAGCGCACCCAGCTATAACCCAACATGCCTCCTCCCCCCTTTTGGAATTTGAGGAGCTTCCAACGAACGGCCGGTGGTACTTTGGACCTTGGGACCCTACTTCCTAAACCCAGAAGGTGAACCCCTGAAACCAACTGTACTCACCTCTATGCATAATTGCCTTTTTTTCTATAGGATTGGATTGTGTGTAAAGGCGCGCAGGTTTGAACTACTTACTTACCTGTAACTTTTAAAAACAAAAACAGTATTTAATCTTTTGCGAAGTTATTGGTTTCACAATACATATAAAAGACTTGTTATTTATTTTTCTAAATTGGTCTCTGATTTATTCTTTGAGTGTGTGTCTCATTTATTGTCTCTGTGAGTACAACAAATGCTTAGCACTACCCTCTGAAAACCCTAACTGCTCACCCACAATACCACAATTAGAGCATTAGTATTATCTACTTTTGCCTGTGACAACCAATTGGGGGTCCACTGGACTCTGCACGGTGTACCTCTTTTTAGTGCACCATATTGAGAGCCAGCATCCTACAATACTCCACTGCTGAAGGTGACCCTTCAATCTCTGCCTAAACCTATGGGATTCATACTGCACCACTGAAGGTGACCCCTTGATCCCTGCCTGAACCGTTGGGATTCATACTCCACCGCTGAAGGTGACCCCTCGATCTGTAGCTGAATCTGTAGGATTCAAACTCAACTGCTGAAGGTGACCCTTCAATCTCTGCCTAAACCTGTGAGATTCATACTCCACTGCTGAAGGTGACCCTTGATCTCTACCTAAACCTGTGGGATTCATACTCCACCACTGAAGGCGACCCCTTGATCTCAACCTTACCCAGTGAGATTCATACTTCACCACTGAAGGTGATACTTCGATCTCTGCCTGAACCTGTGGGATTCACACTCCACCGCTGAAGGTGATGCTTCGATCTCTGCCTGAATCTTAGGATTCATACTCTACCACTGAAGGTGACTTTTAGATCCCTGCATGAACTTGTGTGATTCCTACTTCACCACTGAAGGTGACCCTTCGATCTCTGCCTAAACATCTGGGATTCTTACTCCATTGATGAAGGTGACCCTTCAATCTCTGCCTAAATGTCTGGGGTTCATACTCTACCGCTGAAGGTGACCCCTCGATCTCTACCTAATCCTGTGGGATTAATACTCCACCCCTGAACGTGACCCCTAGATCTCTGCCTGAATCTATAGGATTCATACTCCACCACTAAAGGTGATCCTTCAATCCCTGTCTAAACCTGTGGAATGTGTGCTCTGTGATCTCTCCTCCTAAACCTGTGGGATTCTTGCTCCACTTCTGAAGGTGATCATTGAATTTCTGTTTCAGATACCTGGCCACCACCTCACCAGCTCTACACTGTCAGATGCCTTTACTGCTGCAGAACAGTGAGTGTGGATCCTGGGCCCTGAGGAGCAGGCTAACGCCATACTGGGGGACTTACCCAAATCACTTCATAGCAACTCCATCAGCTTCTTATGTTTGCATCATCTCACTCAGGGGGTGATTCTAACCCTGGCGGTCGGTGATAAAGCGGCGGCCAACCAGCCAACAGGCCGGCGGTCCAAAAAATGGAATTCTGACCCTGGCGGGAACCGCCAACACAGCCCGCCGCATTAACACTCCGACCGCCACCGCGGTACAGACAAACAGCGCGGCGGTCACCGCCAACAGGCAGGCGGCAGACAATGTACCGCCCACAGTATCACAACTCACCAATCCGCCACCTTTTCCGGGGCGGGAGCCCCGCCGATAAAAACACGGCGGAAACAGACTACGGACGGGAAAACGCTCACCAAAACACACTCCACGAGTACGGAGGACAGCATGGAACCCGAATTAAACATCCTACCTGCACTCGTCTACCTGCTCATCTACCACGAGTACGAACTCCGGCGCAGAAGACAACGGTGAGTACTGCACCTACGACACACGGGAGGGGGGAGGAGGAAAGGTTACGGGCACACACATATGCGACCCCCACCCTCCCAAACTATGTACACACCAATGCAGAGCAACAATGCACAGTGACACCACCCAAACCCCCCTGAAAAATGCAAAGACATAATTAAATTGTGAACCAAATTTTTATATAAAAAATAGACTCTGAGACGTATCGGCAACTATGCAAAATATCCATAACAAAATAATACTATACACACTGCCATGGCGAACCGAGGCAATTAGTCCGCTACATCCAAGTCAAATGGAACAGTCCGTGGGCTACAGTGTAGCGACACAAGGGCAAAGCCCACACAGGAGACCTGAGTCCTTTGGAGAGAACACTGCAGGGGCATCTGATGAAAATACTACAGGCACCTCAGGGGGAAGGGAAGGGGGGGGCACCACAGCCACATGAGTCCACGACGCAAGATCCACGAAGGGGCCACCATGCCCACTGTGCCATCCTGGGGAGTGCAAAGCCACAGTCTCTCAAGTCTCTACAGTGGGTGGGTTGCCCACTGTACCATCCTGGGGAGTGCAAAGCCACAGTCTCTCAAGTCTCTACAGTGGGTGGCTTGCCCACTGTACCATCCTGGGGAGTGCAAAGCCACAGTCTCTCAAGTCTCTACAGTGGGTGGGTTGCCCACTCTGCCATCCTGGGGAGTGCAAAACCACAGTCTCTCAAGTCTCTACAGTGGGTGGGTTGCCCACTCTGCCATCCTGGGGAGTGCAAAGCCACAGTCTCTCAAGTGGATAACAGTCTCCACTGGTCAAGGAGGAGGCATGGTGGGCACAGTGAACCATAAACAGTGCTTGAGATGAAGGGGCCCAGCGGAGCGGTGCTTGACAGGAAGGGCACAGCGGAGCGGTGCTTGAGAAGGCGGGGCCCAGCGGAGCGGTGTTTGAGACGGCGGGGCCCAGCGGAGCGGTGCTGGAGCCGGCGGGGCCCAGCGGAGCGGTGCTTGTGATGAAGGGGCCCAGCGGAGCGGTGCTTGAGACGGCGGGGCCCAGCGGAGCGGTGCTGGAGCCGGCGGGGCCCAGCGGAGCGGTGCTTGTGATGAAGGGGCCCAGCGGAGCGGTGCTTGAGATGAAGGGGCCCAGCGGAGCGGTGCTTGAGATGAAGGGGCCCAGCGGAGCGGTGCTTGAGATGAAGGGGCCCAGCGGAGCGGTGCTGGAGCCGGCGGGGCCCAGCGGAGCGGTGCTTGAGATGAAGGGGCCCAGCGGAGCGGTGCTTGAGATGAAGGGGCCCAGCGGAGCGGTGCTGGAGCCGGCGGGGCCCAGCGGAGCGGTGCTTGAGATGAAGGGGCCCAGCGGAGCGGTGCTGGAGCCGGCGGGGCCCAGCGGAGCGGTGCTTGAGATGAAGGGGCCCAGTGGAGCGGTGCTTGAGACGGCGGGGCCCAGCGGAGCGGTGCTGGAGACGGCGGGGCCCAGCGGAGCGGTGCTTGACAGGAAGGGCCCAGCGGAGCTGTGCTTGACAGGAAGGGCCCAGCGGAGCGGTCCTCTTCTGCACGGCGGGCCCTGTTCAGCGGTGCTCTTCTGCACGGCGGGCCCTGTTCAGCGGTGCTCTTCTGCACGGCGGGCCCTGTTCAGCGGTGCTCTTCTGCACGGCGGGCCTTGTTCAGCGGTGCTCTTCTGCACGGTGGGCCCTGTCCAGCGGTGCTCTTCTGCACGACGGGCCCTGTTCAGCGGTGCCTATCTTCACGGCGGGCCCTGTTCAGCGGTGCTCTTCTGCACGGCGGGCCCTGTTCAGCGGTGCCTATCTTCACGGCGGGCCCTGTTCAGCGGTGCTCTTCTGCACGGCGGGCCCTGTTCAGCGGTGCCTATCTTCACGGCGGGCCCTGTTCAGCGGTGCTCTTCTGCACGGCGGGCCCTGTTCAGCGGTGCCCATCTTCACGGCGGGCCCTGTTCAGCGGTGCTCTTCTGCACGGCGGGCCCTGTTCAGCGGTGCACATCCAGTAGGTTCAAGGGAGCCAGACCTGGCCTGGACTCCGTGCTCAGACGCCCTCCGGCCGTGATGTTCCTGGGCCCTTCGGTGACGGAGTCCTGGGCCCTTTGGTGTCCTCCTTTACAGCTGGGATGTGGCATGTGGGGCCCACCTGCTCCGCGCTCCTGCTGGCTGACGTCTCCGCCCTGCTGCCCTTACGCTCCTTAGATGGGGCTCTCGGGCCCTTGCCTCCCCTAGACGTTGTGGCTGGTGAAGTGGGCGAACTCTGCTCCTTGGGGGCAGCCGTGTCAGTCTTCGCACGGCGGCCCTTGTGTCTCCTGGTCCTCTTGCCGGGGGGGGGGCTGGATGTGTCCTTGCTGCTGATGGAGGTGTCACTGCTGGCAAAGGGTGGGCTCCAGAACCCATGCACAACAGTGACACCCGAAGTTGGGCTGGTGGTGGCTGTGGTGCTCTTGGGACTCTTTGCAGATGGAGGGGGTAGGTCATCGGAGGGGAAGAGGTCAAGATTAGCCAGGAAAAGTTTTTTAGGGCCAAGGTAAAAGGTAGGAGAAGTGGAGATGGAAGTGGAGGAAGAGGATGTGGTTGTAGGAGAGTCAGGTGTGCTGTCATTGGGTGAAGGTGCAGGTGCTGTAGGCTGTTGTGAGGTGGATGTCTGTTGGGTGGGTGTCTGCCTGCGTTTGTGTGTCTTGGAAGGGGTGGTGACAGACACAGAGGGAGAGGACACAGGGGACGTGTAAATGGCAGTGGGGGTGGTGACTGCACGCGTGCGGACTGTACAGGAGGGTGTGGTGGTGATGGAAGCACTGGCTGATGTTGGTGTGCATGCAGGTGTGAGTGGAGACGTCACAGGGAGGGAGGAGGGAGACGAGGAGGAGGGGGACACAGGGGTGGTAGTGACTGTTGGGATGTCTGCATCTGTGTGTTGCTTGGGTGAGTGTTTGTGGGATCTGTGGTGCTTGTGTCTGGATGAGCTGCCCTTGGGTGTTGAGGTGTGTGCAGGCTGGTCAGATGGTGTGGATGGGATAGGCTGAGGAACAGGAGACAGAGACAGGGTGGAGGCAGTCAGAAGAGGGAGGCTGGAAACAGGGACAATGGCTGCCGTCAGTGCTGAGGCCAGAGCATTGAACGATCGTTGATGGGCAGCCTGACCCGAATGAATGCCCTCCAGGTAGGCATTGCTCCGATGCACCTCCCTTTCTACCCCCTGGATGGCATTCAAAAGGGTAGTCTGCCCAACAATGAGTGTCCTGAGGAGATCAATGACCTCCTCACTGAGGGCAGCAGGGGTAACAGGGGCAGGGGCTGAGGTGCCTGGGGCGAAGGAGACGCCCGCCTTCCTGGGTGAGCGGGCACGGAGCGTAGGCTGAGGGGCTGCTGGGAGGGCGGGGCTGGTGCGCTGGGTGGCGGCTGTACCTGTAGAGGCAGGGGGCCCGGATGTTGCCGCCACCGCTAGGGAGCTCCCATCCGAGGACGTGTCGCTGTCGCTGCTCTCACCAGCGGTCCCCGTCGTGGTGCTCCCCTCGCCCTCCGGCTCACTTGGGCCCTCAGTGTCTGTTCCTGTGCCCACCGGGGCCTTGTGGCTTGCAGCTCCCTCGTGCTCCGATGCCAAATCTCCTCTGCCTGATGATGCTAATGCACACATGCACAAGAAGATGAAGAAGAAGGGTGGGGGGAGAAAGAGAAGACCTGGTTGAGTGCATGCAATGTCAACACCGTTGGCGGAGAGGACAGACACAGGAGCCGCATGCACTAAGCCGCGCATTCGGGGCACACTACTCAGTACTTCTGACTCGGACAACAGGTCAGGAGACGACAAGCGCGCACATGTGTGAGGCTGGACCATCAATAGCTGGACTTGTCACCCTACGGAGGTGGGGGCCGGGAGCACAGGGCCATGCCTAAGGGAGAGGACTACACTACAGAAAGCGCCCTGGCCTAATGTCACCCCCAACCCTCCTCCCCCACCTAGACGCCTCCACTGCGCAGAAAGATAGCTGAATGTGCTGATACTCACCCCCTTGTGTCTGCTGTGATACTCTCAAGCGCCCATCCAAATCAGGGTAGGCCACCGCCAGGATCCGGGACATCAGGGGGTCAGGGTACGACTGGCACCCCTCCTAGGTTGGGAAGCCATCCCCAGCAGTGACTCGGCGGTCTTCCTGGTTCCGCGGCGGATGTCCTCCCACCTCTTGCGGCAGTGGGTGCCCCGTCTGACGTGGACCCCCAGGGCCCGGACTTCCTTGGCGATGGCATGCCAAATCCCGACTTTCTGATGGGCGCTGACCTATGTGACATGTACAGGGTGGGAAGGAAACAATCATCAACTTACTGCATGTTAGATGTGATTGGCCCCCCCTCCCCAACCTTACAATATAGCACATGCTCTCATCTGTCGTGCGTTGCACTCCTCATTCGCCCCCCACCCCACCAACTTACATCCACCCCACTCCACACAGGCATCGCCCATTCCATGTGCACCCGGTGTACTCACCTGTTGGTCTGGAGGACCGTAGAGTAACGCATACTGGGGGAGGACCCCATCCACGAGCTTCTCCAACTCTTCAGACGTGAAGGCAGGGGCCCTTTCCCCAGTCGCAGCAGCCATTGTCACTTCCAGACCGAGTTCACAGCAGCACTTGCAGTATAGGTCCTCTCCTGTGGATGATCAGGTCTCGAGTGATTAAGCAGATAGAAAATGGCGGTCACGCCCGCGGCGGTGCGTACCGCGGCGGTGCGTACCGCGACCGCCGGCGCACATCGTCTTTGGCTCCTGAAACCCATAGGCTTCAATGTTATCCAATGCGGCTCCGTATAGCGGTCTTCGACCGCCTACCGCCACGGTGTGCTCTGCCAGCGCAGTGACCTCACATCCCATTGTCCCACTTCACAGGTCAGGCAGCCGCCATTTCAAGGGCCCACATGGCATAATCTCTACTGCGACACACAGGCCTAGGCCTGGCATTGCCACACATACACGCCTTTCAATACCTAGATAACCGTGTGCCATGCAAGCAGTGGTGAACGTACCAGTGATTATCTTGACTCTGTGCTCCATGTTGTCCTTCCTAGGCACCGTCCGCTGGGATTTGCGAGGAGAAGGATGAATCCTCGCGTGTACCGACCGCTGGTGGACCTGTCGACAATGGAAGAACGCCACATCATACTACGATACCGACTTGACCGTGCCACCATCCATGAACTGTGTGCCCAGCTGGAGCCAGCCCTGATGTCCCCCATCCGCCAACCCACAGGAATTCCCCCTCTGGTGCAGGTGCTGTCAGTCCTCCATTTTCTTGCAAGTGGCTCATTCCAGACAACAGTGGCCATGTCATCTGGAATGTCTCAGCCAATGTTTTCTAAGGTTTTGTCTAGAGTGTTGTCTGCCCTGACGAAACACATGCGGAGTTACATTATATTCCCAGAGGAGGTTGATTTGCCCACTGTGAAGGGTGATTTTTATGCCCTTGGACATATTCCCAACATAATTGGTGCCATTGATGGGACCCATGTAGCCTTAGTCCCCCCAAAAGACGATGAGCAGGTGTACAGAAACAGGAAGAGTTACCATTCTATGAACGTCCAGGTGGTCTGTTTGGCTGACCAGTACATCTCCCATGTGAATGCCAAGTTCCCTGGGTCAGTGCATGACGCGTATGTGATGCGTAATAGCAGCATCCCTTTTGTGATGGAACAGCTACAGAGACAACGTGTGTGGCTAATAGGTGACTCTGGTTACCCCAACCTGCCTTGGCTATTGACCCCAGTGAGGAATCCCCGGACCAGGGCTGAGGAACGGTACAATGAGGCCCATGGGCGAACTAGGAAGATCATAGAAAGGACCTTTGGGGTTCTGAAGGCCAGGTTTAGGTGTCTGCATATGACAGGGGGATCCCTGATGTACTCACCAAAGAAGGTGTGCCAGATCATCGTGGCCTGCTGTATGCTTCACAATCTGGCATTGCGACGTCAGGTGCCTTTCCTGCAGGAGGATGGTCCAGATGGTGGTGTTGAAGCAGCTGTAGAGCCCGTGGAGAGTGAAGAGGAGGAAGACTCAGAGGACGACCCAGACAACAGGGACAGAGTTATCCAACAGTATTTTCAGTAGCACACAGGTAAGAATCACACACGCCATTTTAATTTTCCTGACTGCCTCGTTTTTCTCAACTTTGTCTATGACCCCCCAGTTATTTGAAACTGATGTTTGATTCTCCCTTCCCTTTTCAGTGCTGTATGACCCACTGCGTGACTTCTGCTTGGTTAGCCCATGGACTAATGCTTATTGATCTCGGTATGTGTTCAGCACAAAGTTTACAGAACATAATTGATCGGTAATGTGTTTTGCATTTGTAAATAATACAGCCTGACTCCAGCATGATTTCAGTGCATTGAGTGATTTATTTTTGGTGCTAGATAATGGTACATGATATAAACACGGTGATGGGTGGGGGTGGAGTAATGGCCATGGCAGAGTCCAGTTCTCAGTCTCACAGGTGCATTGTCCATATGCCTGTGGAAGGATGGAGCAGGGGCAGTTCAAGGTTGGACAGGGTGGCAATGTGGGACAGTGGGATGACTTCAGGGGGTATCTCATGCTGTCGATTTTTTTGATCTCAGGCTCCTCTTGCGGGGTGGTTGTTCTTCAGCAGGAGGTGGGGTTCTGGTGGCCTGTCGTTGTGGTGGGGCCTCCTGTCCACTAGCGCCGGCGGAGGTGGTAGGCTGTTCCTGGTCCGGGCTAGTGACAGGGGCCCTGTGTGGTGCCACATGGTCCCGCAACGTGTCTTCTATCCGGTGGAGGGCCTGGACTAGGCTCCCCATGGCGGTAGAGATGTTGATGAGATGATTGTTGAACCCCATGTAGCGTTCCTCCTGCTGTGCCTGGATCTCCTGGAACCTGGCCAGTACCGTCGCCATCGTCTCTTGTGAGCGGTGGTAGGCTGCCATGATGGTGGTGAGGGCCTCTTGGAGAGTCGGTTCCCTGGGCCTCTCCTCCCCCCCCTGTCGCACAGCAGCCCTCCGAGTTGCCCTGTTTCCCCCGGACTCTGTCCCCTGGACGGTGTGCCCACTACCACTGCCCCCAGGTCCCTGTTGTTGTTGGGGTGGTGGGTTAGCCTGGGGGCCCTGTAGTGGCAGACACACCGCTGATTGACCTGTCCTAGAGACAGAGCCATGGGCCCGCTGGGTGGGAGCTGTGCTGTTGTTCCCAGAGGGGGTTGGGTCTGCTGTGGCCTGTGTGTGGGGAACCGACTGTCCAGAGGTCCCCGATGGTCCGGGCTGGTCGTCAGGTTCCAGGTCGACAGAGCTGCTGTCATCACTGGGTGCCTCTTCCGGGGGGGGGGATGGACATTTCTGGACCCTCCTGGCCGGTGTGTTGGCGTTCGGGTCCTGCATGAGGTAAGAGAGTATGGTTATTGTTTCTGTGTGTGCTATTGTGTGCGATTTATGGGTGCCCTTGTCCCCCAGTGCTGTCATTCCCTTGGGGGAGGTGTTGTGGGGGTGTTGGGGGGGGGGGTATGTGCAGTGGTCATGCTTAGGTGATGGGTGTCCATAGTTTATGGTGGCATGCAGGGGTTGGTGTTGGGTGGGTTGTGCTGGGGAGACATTCTCAGGGAGGATGTGTGATGGGGGGTTGGGGGTGAGGGTGGTGGTGGGGGTTGGCATGCTGGGGGGGGGGTGAAGTAGTTGAGATTGTACTTACCAGAGTCCATTCCTCCGTGTACTCCAGCGAGGCCATCAGGATGCAGGATGTTTAGTACCTCTTGCTCCCATGCTGTGAATTCGGGTGGTGTGGGTGGGGGTCCCCCGCCAGTCTTCTGCACTGCAATGTTGTGTCGCGAGACCATCGAGCGCACCTTTCCCCGTAAGTCGTTCCAACGTTTGCGGATGTCCTCTCGATTTCTGGGATGCTGTCCCACCACGTTTACCCTGTCCACGATCCGCTGCCATAGCTCCGCCTTCCTGGCTATAGTGGTGTGCTGCACCTGTGAGCCGAAGAGCTGGGGTTCGACTCTTATGATCTCCTCCACCATGACCCGGAGTTCTTGGTCCGAAAAGCGTGGGTGCCTTTGGGGTGCCATGGGGTGGTGTGGATGAGGTGTGGGGTGGTGTATATGGTGAAGAGTGTGTTGGTGTGTGGTGCTTTGTGCTTCTATGTGGTGTGTGTGATGGTGTAGTGTGCCCCTGTGTGATGTAGCTCTCTATTCTGTGATGTGTCTCTCTCTCCTTCGTCTATGATCTTCGGTCGTAGGGGTTTGTGGGTGATGTGGGTGTGTGTTTTATAGTTGGTTGGATGTGTGGGAGTGTTGTTTGTATGTGTGTCAGGTGTGTGTATTTCAAATTGTCCAATGTGGCTGGGTTTTGGAGCTGTGTGTGTATTTTGACCGCGGCGGTGTGTCCCGCCAATGGAATACCGCGGTTGAAAGACCGCCGCGTGGATTCGTGGGTCAGAATGGCATGGGCGTGTTTGTGTTGGCGTGACGGTGGAGGTTTGGTCATCTCCAGTTTTCCGCGGCCCGCTGATGTGGCGGCCTTCCTTGGATGTCGGGATTTTGGCGGTTCCGCCGTTGTGGGTCAGAATGACCGTGGCGGTTTACCGCGGCCGCGGCGGTAGAATGGCGGACTTCTGACCGGCGGTAAGGGCCTTTTACCGCCTTGGTCAGAATGACCCCCTCAGTGCTAAACACTCCAAACAAACGATCCTTGTTGAATGCACCTGCACCTCTTTGACTCCACTGACAAAATTAAGTTAATTCTTTCCTGGGTTTAGATATTTTGCAAAGTCTTTAAAAATTCATGTCTCAGGGAGAACCCATCTACTTTGCAAAAAAAGAGTGAAGTCTGCGTGGCTGGTTTCCTATACTCAAAGCAGCTGTTTGTCTGAAGTCCCAAAACGAAATTAAACATCCCCTTAATGGCAAAGTTGTAGGAACGTAGCACCTTTCTGGCATAGTTACCCCCACTTTTGTCTGGTGTCAGTGTGTTTTGACTGTAGTACACTGGGATTCTGTTAACCAGTACCACCCATGTAAGTCCCTAGTATATGGTACTTAGGTGCCCATGGCATTAGTCCCCAGGGGTTCCCCATGGGCTGCAGCATGGATTATGCTGCCCGTGGGAGCCCATGCAACCTGTGTCTGCAGGCCTGTCATTGCAGTCTGCGTGAAAAGGTGCATGTACCTTTTACTTCACTGGTCACTGCACTTATAACCTGTAAGTCACCACTAAGGTAGGCCCTCCAGCCCAAAGGCAAGATGCATGGTTCTGAGTGTGATGGTACCCCTGCACGAGCAGAGGTACCCCTACAAGCCCCGGACTCCATTTCCTCAGCTTTGTAAGTGCGGGGAAGCCATTTTAAGGTATATAGCGGACACTGGTCATTACGAGATGTCCAGCTACATAATGGTTTCCCCGAACATAGGCATGTTTAGATTCAAACAATTGTTGCAATCATGCAACTACACCGATTTCAGTGCTAGTTGCATGATACCGTGCACTTTGGGGGTTCCTTAGAGGATCCCACATATCTGCCTATCCAGCCTTGCAGGGTCTGCCCTCCTGCTGCTGAGCCTATCTCGAGCAGGGGAAAGCAGAACAATGCATTTCCTTTGGAAGAGAGGTATGACCCCCCCTCTTCCTTTAGAAATAAATGTTACTGGGCTAGAGTGGGGGTGCTCTGAGCACCAGCAGACTCCTTTGAAGGGCACATTTCATGGCCTCCTTGAGCACCAAGCTCCTGCTCTGGCATGAAACCGCATAAAGGACAGGGGAGTGTCCACCCCCCTGTCGAGCCCCTCCCCTAGGGGGTTGCCCAGAGCTCTTCCAGGTGGTCACTTGCTTCTGCCATCTTGGAAACAGGAAACAGAAGGAGCAAGGGCCCCTGGGAGTCGCTGACTGGTCAGTCCTGCTAAGTATTATCCCTGACTCCCCGTAGGTGGGTCATCATAGAAGCAGTACAACCCCCTTCCTGGGTTACTTAAGGGCCCTTAAGCATCTTGAGCATCGACCGAAGTCTCTTCTGCAAACCTGGACACTGGATTTGGCTGCTGGTCTTTGCTTGGAACCGAAAACAAGACTGTATCCAGTAGGAGGGCTCCTCCTGAAACTTTGTATCCAAGTTCTGCAAGACTTCTGCAACTTCTGTGGCCATTCATCCTCCAGAGTTGCAAGAACTCTGCCTGCACCAAGGACATCGAGAAGGAATCTCCCTTGGAGTGAAGCAGTCACACCCCTGCATCCGCAGGCACCTTGATGACAATGACTGGCTTGTGGATCCGGCAAAACAGTCCTGCAGCTCTCACCATGGCCATCTTGTCTTCTGGTCAACTGGGAAGACGGTGGGTCATCGCTGCAGCTACTGGGACAGAACCTCTGTTCACCGCATCTGTTGCTGTTGCCAAGGCTTGTTGGCTTTTCAGCTGAAAGACCTTCTACCTCCAAGAATCTCCAGTCTCCAGCATCACACAGTTCCAAAAATGATGTCCTCCCTGCCATCTTGACGACATGGGCATCCAACTTTGCTGTGCTGCTGAGGCCTCCCTACGACTCTCTGTGCCTGCTGCCAGTGGGTCCTCGTGGGGCTCCTGTGATTTCTGCTGGCTCTCCTCTCTGCTGAGGGCTGGCCCCAACTCACCTGCAAAGATTGAGTCCCTTGGACCATGCTGGTCCTCACCACTGCAGCTCTATCTGCAACTACAAATCCTGAATTTGCCAAGGCTTCTCTTCTCTGGGTATCCATGGGTAGGGGTGCTCTCCCAACTCCCTGGTTAGAGTGGGTTTCCTCGGGGTCCAGTGGGAGGGGTCCTGAACCCACAAAACTCTAGCCTCGACTAGTACTTCCCCAGCCCCCCAAACCTTATAACTCCATACGGGTCCAGTGTGGTTTTCACATTCAATTTTTTAGTACATAGTTTGGCTCCCCTATAGGGGCTCCTGAATTTTATGCTGTACCTTCCTGTTCGATGGAAGTATTCTTTTGAATGTTCTTGCCAAGGTTAGTTTAGTACTTGTGTGTGAATAAATAATCCTTATTTTTCTAACACTTGGTGTTCTTTCTGGTGTATAACATAGTGACTGACTTGCTGACTATTGCAAGTGCTTTATGCTCCTCTCTGATAAGCCTTAGCTGCTCTCCACAGCCACCACTTCCAAGAGCTTAGGTTATGGGAAGCCTCTAACTACTTCTAGGGGTTGTCTGGAGTCAGCACAGGGTGCCTCACAAATAGAGGTACACCATATACTGAGCCAGCTTCTCACAAAGTCTTCTCAGATGAGATGTTTTCCTAACCGGCGACCCTACACGGAGTGAATACTTTGTCGTTTTTAGAAACATCTGAAATCCACCTGCTGATGATCAGTTTTGTAGAACAAAATGTAAAATGAGCAAAAGGAGTCTCAGGGTGGAGCAGACTTTCCATGTAACCTCTTCTTCTCTCTCTTGAACATGGTGCCCCAAGATCATCAGTCGCTCAGAGTGGGGGGCCCGCAAGGTGACCTGCCTCAAACCGATGAAGACCCCGGTGCGTTATGTTATCATTCATCACACGGCCAGACCACACTGTGTCGTCAAATCCAAGTGCGTGGAGCAAATGAAGGCGTTTCAGAACACCCACAGCAAGAAATGGTGTGACATCATCTTCAGGTGAGATGACGAGGGAACAGGAAGCAGTCACAAGTCAATGCTCGCAGCTTAGAACCCAGCTTCAGACATGTTGTTAGGTGTCGGCTACACGGGTCAGACCTGCCAGGTCCTATTCCAGGACAGAGGGGACAAGCATGACAGTGAGTTACAGCAGTTTCACAAACTACAGGGTTGTTACCACAAGGGGGTAAGAAAGTTGCTAATTCCCCCATCTTAGCCTCCCTGGACACCAGGCAACATAACTCTTGGTAATCACACAAAGCCCACCTTAGTTCTAGCCAGCTATTTTAACACCGTTTATGAACCAAATGACGAATATTCGGCCTTGACTGAAGGAAAAGACCATGCATGGAGCACCCCGTTTCTAGTCGTGAAGACAGTTAACGCCAGGTACATGGGGTGGGACCCAAAGTCTCTGTGCTTTGAATGGAAGGTCTGAATCATATTCTGGGAGACAACATACATAACATCATGAAAGTTTCACAAATTACAGATTACTTGGCTGACCTATGTTAGAACACGATGACTGACCGACCTGGGCTAGGGCACGATGATTGACCAACCTATGCCAGAGCACGATGACTCACCAACCTATGCTAGAACACGATGACTGAACCAACTATGCTAGAGCACAATGACTGACTGACCTATCCCAGAGCCCAATGACTGACCAACCTATTCTAGAGCACAATGATTGACCGACCTATGATAGAGCACGATGATTGACCAACCAATGCTAGAGCACAATGATTGACTGACCTATGCTAGAGCACAATGACTCACCAACCTATGCTAGAGCACAATGATTGACCAACCTATGCTAGAGCACAATGATTGACCAACCAGTGCTAGAGCACGAAGATTGACCGATCTATGCTAGAGCACAATGATTGACTGACCTATGCTAGAGCACAATGACTCACCAACCTATGCTAGAGCACAATGATTGACCGACCTGTGCTAGAGCACAATGACTCACCAACCTATGCTAGAGCATGATCATTGACCAACCTATGCTAGAGCACAATGACTCACCAACCAATGCTAGAGCACAATGATTGATCAACCAATGCTAGAGCACAATGACTCACCAACCTATGCTAGAGCACGAAGATTGACCGATCTATGCTAGAGCACAATGACTCACCAACCTATGCTAGAGCACAATGATTGACCAACCTATGCTAGAGCACGATGATTGACCAACCTATGCTAGAGCATGATCATTGACCAACCTATGCTAGAGCACGATGATTGATCAACCAATGCTAGAGCACAATGACTCACCAACCTATGCTAGAGCACAATGATTGACCGATCTATGCTAGAGCACAATGACTCACCAACCTATGCTAGAGCACAATGATTGACCAACCAATGCTAGAGCACAATGATTGACCAACCTATGCTAGAGCACGATGATTGACCAACCTATGCTAGAGCACAATGACTCACCAACCAATGCTAGAGCACAATGATTGACCAACCAATGCTAGAGCACGATGATTGACCAACCTGTGCTAGAGCACAATGACTCACCAACCAATGCTAGAGCACAATGATTGACCAACCAATGCTAGAGCACGATGATTGACCAACCTATGCTAGAGCACAATGATTGACCAACCAGTGCTAGAGCACGATGATTGACCAACCTATGCTAGACCACGATCATTGACCAACCTTTGCTAGAGTATTATGATTCACTGACCATGGTAGACCACGATGATTGAACCAACCATGCTAGAGCATGATGACTCACCAACCTATGCTAGAGCACGATGATTGACCAACCTATGCTAGAGCACAATGATTGACCAACCTATGCTAGAGCACAATGATTGACCAACCTATGCTAGAGCACAATGACTCACCAACCTATGCTAGAGCACAATGATTGACCAACCTATGCTAGAGCACAATGACTCACCAACCTATGCTAGAGCACGAAGATTGACCGATCTATGCTAGAGCACAATGACTCACCAACCAATGCTAGAGCACAATGATTGACCAACCTATGCTAGAGCACAATGACTCACCAACCTATGCTAGAGCACGAAGATTGACCGATCTATGCTAGAGCACAATGACTCACCAACCTATGCTAGAGCACAATGACTCACCAACCTATGCTAGAGCACGAAGATTGACCGATCTATGCTAGAGCACAATGACTCACCAACCTATGCTAGAGCACAATGATTGAACAACCAGTGCTAGAGCACGATGATTGACCAACCTATTCTACAGCACAATGATTGACCAACCAGTGCTAGAGCACGAAGATTGACCGATCTATGCTAGAGCATGATGACTCACCAACCTATGCTAGAGCACGATTATTGACCAACCTGTGCTAGAGCACAATGATTGAACCAGCCATACTAGAGCACAATGACTCACCAACCTATGCTAGAGCACAATGATTGACCAACCAATGCTAGAGCACGATGATTGACTGACCTATGCTAGACCACGATTATTGACCAACCAATGCTAGAGCACGATGATTGACCAACCTATGCTAGAGCACAATGATTGACCAACCTATGCTAGAGCATGATGATTGAACCAACTATGCTAGAGTACGATCACTGACTGACCTATGCTAGAGCATGATGATTGAACCAACTATGCTAGAGTACGATCACTGACTGACCTATGCTAGAGCATGATGATTGAACCAACTATGCTAGAGTACGATCACTGACTGACCTATGCTAGAGCATGATGATTGAACCAACTATGCTAGAGTACGATCACTGACTGACCTATGCTAGAGCATGATGATTGAACCAATATGCTAGAGCACGATGACTGACCGACCTATCCTAGAGTCCAATGACTGACTAACCTATTCTACAGCACAATGATTGACCGACCTATGCTAGAGCGCGATGACTGTCTGACCTATCCTAGATCACAATGATTGACCAACCTATGCTAGTGTACAATGACTGACTGACCGTGCTAGAGCACGATTATTGACCAACCTGTGCTAGAGCACAATGATTGAACCAGCCATACTAGAGCTCAATGACTCACCAACCAATGCTAGAGCACAATGATTGATCAACCAATGCTAGAGCACAATGACTCACCAACCTATGCTAGAGCACAATGATTGACCGACCTGTGCTAGAGCACAATGATTGACCAACCTATGCTAGAGCACGAAGATTGACCGATCTATGCTAGAACACAATGATTGACCAACCTATGCTAGAGCACAATGACTCACTAACCAATGCTAGAGCACGATGATTGACCAACCTATGCTAGAGCACAATGACTCACCAACCTATGCTAGAGCACAAAGATTGACCAACCAATGCTAGAGCACAATGACTCACCAACCTATGCTAGAGCACGATGATTGACCAACCTATGCTAGAGCACAATGATTGATCAACCTATGCTAGAGCACGATGATTGACCAACCTATGCTAGAGCACGATGATTGACCGATCTATGCTAGAGCACAATGATTGACCAACCTATGCTAGAGCACAATGATTGACCAACCTATGCTAGAGCACAATGATTGACCAACCTATGCTAGAGCACAATGATTGACCAACCTATGCTAGAGCACAATGATTGACCAACCTATGCTAGAGCACAATGACTCACCAACCTATGCTAGAGCACAATGATTGACCAACCTATGCTAGAGCACAATGATTGACCAACCAGTGCTAGAGCACGAAGATTGACCGATCTATGCTAGAGCATGATGACTCACCAACCAATGCTAGAGCACAATGACTCACCAACCTATGCTAGAGCACAATGATTGACCAACCAATGCTAGAGCACGATGATTGACCAACCTATGCTAGAGCACAATGACTCACCAACCTATGCTAGAGCACAATGATTGACCAACCAATGCTAGAGCACGATGATTGACCAACCTATGCTAGAGCACAATGACTCACCAACCTATGCTAGAGCACAATGATTGACCAACCAATGCTAGAGCACGATGATTGACCAACCAATGCTAGAGCACAATGACTCACCAACCTATGCTAGAGCACAATGATTGACCAACCAATGCTAGAGCACAATGATTGACCAACCAATGCTAGAGCACGATGATTGACTGACCTATGCTAGAGCACAATGACTCACCAACCTATGCTAGAGCACAATGATTGACCAACCAATGCTAGAGCACGATGATTGACCAACCAATGCTAGAGCACAATGACTCACCAACCTATGCTAGAGCACAATGATTGACCAACCAATGCTAGAGCACAATGACTCACCAACCTATGCTAGAGCACAATGATTGACCAACCTATGCTAGAGCACAATGATTGACCAACCTATGCTAGAGCACGATGATTGACCGATCTATGCTAGAGCACAATGACTCACCAACCAATGCTAGAGCACAATGATTGACCAACCTATGCTAGAGCACAATGACTCACCAACCAATGCTAGAGCACGATGATTGACCAACCAATGCTAGAGCACGATGATTGACCAACCAATGCTAGAGCATGATGATTGACTGACCTATGCTAGAGCACAATGACTCACCAACCAATGCTAGAGCACGATGATTGACCGACCTATGCTAGAGCACAATGACTCACCAACCAATTCTAGAGCACGAGGATTGACCAACCAATGCTAGAGCACGATGATTGACCAACCAATGCTAGAGCATGATGATTGACTGACCTATGCTAGAGCACAATGACTCACCAACCAATGCTAGAGCACGATGATTGACCGACCTATGCTAGAGCACAATGACTCACCAACCAATGCTAGAGCACGATGATTGACCAACCAATGCTAGAGCACAATGATTGATCAACCAATGCTAGAGCACGAAGATTGACCGATCTATGCTAGAGCACAATGACTCACCAACCTATGCTAGAGCACAATGATTGACCAACCTATGCTAGAGCACAATGATTGACCAACCTATGCTAGAACACAATGATTGACCAACCAATGCTAGAGCACGATGATTGACCGACCTATGCTAGAGCACAATGATTGACCAACCTATGCTAGAGCACAATGATTGACCAACCTATGCTAGTGCACAATGACTGACTGACCGTGCTAGAGCACGATTATTGACCAACCTGTGCTAGAGCACAATGATTGACCAACCTATGCTAGAGCACAATGATTGACCAACCAATGCTAGAGCACGATGATTGACCAACCTATGCTAGAGCACAATGACTCACCAACCTATGCTAGAGCACAATGATTGACCAACCAATGCTAGAGCACGATGATTGACCGACCTATGCTAGAGCACAATGACTCACCAACCTATGCTAGAGCACAATGATTGACCAACCAATGCTAGAGCACGATGATTGACTGACCTATGCTAGAGCACAATGACTCACCAACCTATGCTAGAGCACAATGATTGACCAACCAATGCTAGAGCACGATGATTGACCGATCTATGCTAGAGCACGATGATTGACCAACCTATGCTAGAGCACGATGATTGACCAACCAATGCTAGAGCACGATGATTGACCAACCAATGCTAGAGCACGATGACTGACTGACCTATTCTAGATCACAATGATTGGCCAACCTATGCTAGTGTACAATGACTGACTGACCGTGCTAGAGCACGATTATTGACCAACCTGTGCTAGAGCACAATGATTGAACCAGCCATACTAGAGCTCAATGACTCACCAACCAATGCTAGAGCACAATGACTCACCAACCTATGCTAGAGCACAATGACTCACCAACCTATGCTAGAGCACAATGATTGACCAACCTATGCTAGAGCACAATGATTGACCAACCTATGCTAGAGCACAATGATTGACCAACCTATGCTAGAGCACAATGACTGACCAACCTGTGCTAGCGCACAATGATTGACCAACCTATGCTAGAGCACGATGATTGACCAACCTATGCTAGAGCACAATGATTGACCGACCTGTGCTAGAGCACAATGACTCACCAACCTATGCTAGAGCACAATGACTCACCAACCTATGCTAGAGCACAATGATTGACCAACCAATGCTAGAGCACGATGATTGACTGACCTGTGCTAGAGCACAATGACTCACCAACCTATGCTAGAGCACAATGATTGACCGACCTGTGCTAGAGCACAATGACTCACCAACCTATGCTAGAGCACAATGATTGACCAACCAATGCTAGAGCACGAAGATTGACTGACCTATGCTAGAGCACGATGATTGACCAACCAGTGCTAGAGCACGATGATTGACTGACCTATGCTAGACCACGATTATTGACCAACCTTTGCTAGAGCACGATGATTGACCAACCAATGCTAAAGCACAATGACTCACCAACCTGTGCTAGAGCATGATGATTGACCGATCTATGCTAGAGCACAATGATTGATCAACCAATGCTAGAGCACGAAGATTGACCGATCTATGCTAGAGCACAATGACTCACCAACCTATGCTAGAGCACGAAGATTGACCGATCTATGCTAGAGCACGATGATTGACTGACCTATGCTAGAGCACGATGACTCACCAACCTATGCTAGAGCACAATGATTGACCGACCTATGCTAGAGCACAATGACTCACCAACCTATGCTAGAGCACGAAGATTGACCGATCTATGCTAGAGCACAATGACTCACCAACCTATGCTAGAGCACGATGATTGAACCAACCATGCTAGAGCATGATGACTCACCAACCTGTGCTAGAGCACAATGATTGACCAACCTATGCTAGAGCACGATGATTGAACCAACCATGCTAGAGCATGATGACTCACCAACCTGTGCTAGAGCACAATGATTGACCAACCTATGCTAGATCACAATGATTGACCAACCAATGCTAGAGCACAATGATTGACCAACCTATGCTAGAACACAATGATTGACCAACCAATGCTAGAGCACGATGATTGACCGATCTATGCTAGAGCACAATGATTGACCAACCTATGCTAGAGCACAATGATTGACCAACCTATGCTAGAGCACAATGATTGACCAACCAATGCTAGAGCACAATGACTCACCAACATATGCTAGAGCACAATGATTGACCAACCTGTGCTAGAGCACAATGATTGACCAACCTATGCTAGAGCACAATGATTGAACCAGCCATACTAGAGCTCAATGACTCACCAACCAATGCTAGAGCACAATGATTGACCAACCAATGCTAGAGCACGATGATTGACCGATCTATGCTAGAGCACAATGATTGACCAACCTATGCTAGAGAACGATGATTGATCAACCTATGCTAGAGCACAATGATTGACCGACCTGTGCTAGAGCACAATGATTGACCAACCTATGCTAGAGCACAATGATTGATCAACCTATGCTAGAGCACAATGATTGACCAACCTATGCTAGAGCACAATGACTGACCGACCTATGCTAGAGCACAATGATTGACCGACTTGTGCTAGAGCACAATGATTGACCGACCTATGCTAGAGCACGATGATTGACCGACCAATGCTAGAGCACAATGACTCACCAACCAATGCTAGTGCACAATGATTGAACCAGCCATGCTATAGCACAATGATTGACTGATCTATGCTGGAGCACAGTGACTGACCAACATATGATACAGCACGATGACTGACCGACCATGTTAGAGCATGATGATTGAATGACCCATGCTAGAGCACGATGATTGACTGACCTATGCAAGAGCACGATGATTGAACCAACTATGCTAGCGTACGATGACTGACCAACCTATGCTAGAGCACAATGACTGACCGACCTGTGCTAGAGCACGATGAATGACCGACCTATAGTGAAAAAGTGCCTCTTTTGTCAGGGTCAGCTCCTTCCCCCCTTTTTGCCTGGAACATGATGTGGTTTGAAAACTGTAAGTGCCCTGAATCCCTACTAAACAGATTCCCAGGGCCAGATCTCTTTACCCAAAACTGTATTGTGATTGGCAACTTCAGTCACCCTTGTAGGTCCTAGTAAAAGGTACCCCTGGTACTTAGGGCATGGGTACTGGAGAAGAGCCCCCCAGAACTGCAACATCAATCGTGCCACCCCGAGAGGCCCCACACCAGCCTATGCAGACTGCCATTCCAGGCTGCATGACAAGGTGTCCCCAAAATTGCAAAGACAACATGGTACTCGGCCTCAGTTCCATGTCCCCTAACACTGCATGCAATATAGATGTCACCCCTCTAGCAGACCTTTCAGCCCTAAGACAGAGTGCACTACATTACATGTGAGGGCATATGTGCATGAGCAATGGTCAGGGTTGTGTTCCCCTCCCAAAGGACGTGGTCACATAGTGGGTGTAGCCACCCTAGAGTAGGTGACCCATTGGCTAATACCAGGTAACCCCCAGACACGCCCTAAATACAGTATTTAGGTGGCACCCCTGACTAGAAAATTAAATCCCGGATGACCAAAGAAGTACCGGACACCCCAGTAGCCGCACCGGCATAGAAGACTGCAGACACCAACTGGCTTGGCCCCAGCCCTACTGGCCTGTCTGCAGCCCTTGAAGAACCTGCACCAAAAGATGACTTGTCCTGCAGCTCAGTGACCTCCAAAGCAGGGCTGCCTGCCTTGGATAAAGATCAAAAGCTCCTGTGGACAGCGGACCTGTCCAAAAGAAACCAACTTTAAATAAATAAAAAGTCTGCCTGAGCAACCACGAAGCTGCCTCTGGAACCACCTCTGCACCTGACGCCCATGACCCTAGTCCAAGTGGCTTACTGGTCCTGTGAAGGTTCCCCAGTGCTTCTGAGCAAGAGCCCACCATGGGCTGATCCCGGCTGGACTCCACAGCAGCGCCTGCAGCCTCAATCCGACCATTCACCCTGACCGCAACCTGCCTGGTAAGCTGTTTCTGACACCAAAAGACACCCGGCTTCGAGAGCCCCTGGGCCTTTGGGAGCTGGAGCATCAGTGTCTCTATGACCCCTGGCATCTCTACTTACCTGGGCAGCTGTGGGTTTTCTTTGCCAGGCCTCCCAGCCTGTTTCTGAAACAAATCTCCTCTATTAAAAAACATTTGCCATCCAGTGGTGTGTTGCCACTCTGCACCTTGCTGCACCGGTGCCGCTGAGGGTGTAATATTAGTGCTGCCTTGTGGCACCCCTCGTACTTACCTCAGCTCCCTGATCTCGCTCTACTCACCTGGGAACAGCGCATCTTTGGTTACCCGTCTCTATTGATTAACACTGGGAGCCCAACGCTGTATTGGCACTCTGCACCCGGCCGCCCCTGTGATGCTGTGAGTGCACTCTTTGGGCTGATTTGAACCTTGCCTGGTGTTGACCTCAAAACCCGAATACTAAACCTGTAAGTCATTTACTTACCTGCGAAACTGCATTCTTGTTTTCCTCCCATAGGATAACCTTGAAGATTCTGAAAATTGCACTGTCAATTTTTTAAACTGAAAAGTATTTTACATTTAAAAACTGCTTACCTTGTAACAAAGTTCTTGGTCTTAAAAATTATATAAAGGTCCATGTTATTTTTTTAAATTGGACTTGAGGTATTCTTTTGAGTGTGTCTCCTTTATTGATGTTGTGAGTACAACAAATGCTTAGCACATCTTCGAGATTAGCCTAACTGCTCGCTCACACTGCCACAAACACAGAACACTAGGTGGTCTGCTTTTTACCTCTGGATACCAAGCAGTGGCGGCCGGTAAATTTAGGAGGGAGGAGGCAGGACACACATGCACACTCACACTACTCACTCACTCATTCATTCACACACACACACATCCATTCACAGCACTCATTATCAACTATTGCAAACATACACGCACCAAACATTCATTTAAAAAAACACACACACTTACCTTCATCTCTGCCTCGAAGGTCCCAGGAGGGTTGGAACTGCTGCCTTCCCTCGCTGGCTGACCTTAGGTCAGCCAATGAGGAAAGGCAGCAGTCACAGCTTCGTCACAGAGTGGGATGGGGTCAGTGAGACTGCTGACCCCACCCCACTCTGTGACGAAGTGTCACTGATTGACACTCGCCCTGGGCGCTTCAGGGCTTAAACCTGAAGCGCACAGGTCGGAGTCAATGGTTGCGCGCTTCCCCTCGTCACTGAGGGGGAGGGCCTCGAGGCACCCTTGCTTAGCTGAGGAGGTCACGCCCATAGGAGCTGTGACCTCTTCAGCCCAGCAAAGTTCAGCCCAGGCAGCCAGGAGTGTGCGCAAATCACGCATGTCTAGCTCCTGGCTGCCTGACCTGAACATGAATACTGTCTGTCAGGCTGACCTTTGTTCAACCTGACAGACACTTTTCTTGAGGGGCAAAAGGTGGGGAGGTGTGGCCCCGCCGCCCTAAAGGACGGCCCGAGGCTGATTCCAAGGTGGGGTTGCTCAGACCCTCTCCGCGGTGCACATCATATTTCTACACAATATAGAGAGTCAGCCTCCTGCAAGGGCCCTTTAAACTGTTTGTTTTATATAACTCTGAAACACCCACCCTTCCTCATGCTGTATGGTGTCTAAGCAACAATGCTTAGGAATAATATTCTATTTTTCTTTGCTCAAGTTTTGTAAATTTGGCTCTTAATTTGCAGTTTCCTGGTTGGCGAGGACGGCAATGTGTACGAAGGCCGCGGCTGGAACAAAGTTGGGTCTCACACCGCGGGCATGGACGACAAGTCCATCGGGATCAGCGTGATGGGGAACTTCTTGAGTAAGTGGCTCCTTTGCACTCACTAGAGAAGAAGTAAAGTTTAGGAGGGGGTCACAGCAAACTACCCATAGAAGCAGCCACTGCCTGTGTGAGGTGTGTATCAAACCAGCAGTGAATAGGAGCTTGTGTGAGCCCTGACTCACACAAATTATACAACGCCTCACCTTTGCAGACAAGAGCACCCCATTCTATTAAGACCTACAGTCACCCCGAACTGACCTCTGCCTCTGTAGTGACCCCGCACTGACCTCTGCGGTCACCCCCTCTGACATACTGCTATCCCGCACTGACCTCTACCTCTGCGGTCACCCCACACTGACCTCTGCCTCTATAGTGACCCCACACTGACCTCTGCCTCTGCAGTCACCCCACACTGACCTCTGCCTCTGTAGTGACCCCGCACTGACCTCTGCCTCTGTAGTGACCCCACACTGACCTCTGCCTCTGCAGTCACACTGCACTGACCTATAGCCATCCCAAACTTACCTCTGCCGTGACCCCCGCACTGACCTCTGCCTCTGCAGTCACCCCCTCTGACCTACTGCTATCCCGCACTGACCTCTGCTTCTGCAGTCACCCTGCACTGACCTCTGCCATCATCCTACACTGACCTACAGCCATCCTATACTTACCTCTCTCTCTGCAGTCACCCCACACTGACCTCTGCCTCTGTAGTGACCCCGCACTGACCTCTGCCTCTGCGGTCACCCCCTCTGACCTACTGCTATCCCGCACTGACCTCTACCACTGCGGTCACCCCACACTGACCTCTGCCTCTATAGTGACCCCACACTGACCTCTGCCTCTGCAGTCACCCCACACTGACCTCTGCCTTTGCAGTCACCCCAACTGACCTCTGCTTATGCGGTCAACCCACACTGACCTCTGCCTCTATAGTGACCCCACACTGACCTCTGCTTCTGCAGTCACCCCACACTGACCTCTGCCTCTGTAGTGACCCCCGCACTGACCTCTGCCACTGTAGTCACCCCACACTGACCTCTCCCTTTCCAGTCACCCCACACTGACCTCTGCCTCTGAAATCACCCCACACTGACCTCTGCCTCTGCAATCACCCCACACTGACCTCTCCCTTTCCAGTCACCCCACACTAACCTCTGCCTCTGCAATCACCCCACACTGACCTCTACCTTTCCAGTCACCCCACACTGACCTCTGCAATCACCCCACACTGACCTCTCCCTTTCCAGTCACCCCACACTGACCTCTGCTTCTGCAATCACCCCACACTGACCTCTCCCTTTGCAGTCACCCCACACTGACCTCTGCTTCTGCAGTCACCCCACACTGACCTCTGCAGTAACCCCACACTGACCTCTGCAGTCACCCCACACTGACCTCTGCTTCTGCAGTCACCCCACACTAACCTCTGCCTCTGCAGTCACCCCACACTGACCTCTGCCTCTGCAGTCACCCCACACTTACTTCCCCCTTTGCACTCACCCCACACTGACCTCTGCTTCTGCAGTCACTCCACACTGACCTCTGCAGTCACCCCACACTGACCTCTCCCTTCGCAGTCACCCCACACTGACCTCTGCTTATGCAGTCAACCCCTCTGACCAACTGCTATCCCGCACTGACCTCTACCTCTGCGGTCCCCCCACACTGACCTCTGCCTCTGTAGTGACCCCACCCTGACCTCTGCTTCTGCAGTCACCCCACACTGATCTCTGCCTCTGCAGTCACCCCACACTGACCTCTGCCTCTGTAGTGACCCCCGCACTGACCTCTGCCTCTGTAGTCACCCCACACTGACCTCTCCCTTTGCAGTCACCCCACACTAACCTCTCCCTTTCCAGTCACCCCACACTGACCTCTGCCTCTGCAATCACCCCACACTGACCTCTCCCTTTCCAGTCACCCCACACTGACCTCTGCCTCTGCAATCACCCCACACTGACCTCTCCCTTTCCAGTCACCCCACACTGACCTCTGCTTCTGCAATCACCCCACACTGACCTCTGTTTCTGCAGTCACCCCACACTGACCTCTGCTTCTGCAGTCACCCCACACTGACCTCTGCTTCTGCAGTCATCCCACACTGACCTCTGCCTCTGCAGTCACCCCACACTTACTTCTCCCTTTGCACTCACCCCACACTGACCTCTGCTTCTGCAGTCACTCCACACTGACCTCTGCCTCTGCAGTCACCCCACACTGACCTCTGCACTCACCCCACACTGACCTCTCCCTTTGGGTCACCCCACACTGACCTCTGCTTAAGCAGTCACCCCCTCTGACCTACTGCTATCCCGCACTGACCTTTACCTCTGCGGTCACCCCACACTGACCTCTGCCTCTATAGTGACCCCACACTGACCTCTGCCTCTGCAGTCACCCCACACTGACCTCTGCTTATGCAGTCACCCCCTCTGACCTACTGCTATCCCGCACTGACCTCTACCTCTGCGGTCACCCCACACTGACCTCTGCCTCTATAGTGACCCCACACTGACCTCGGCCTCTGCAGTCACCCCACACTGACCTCTGCCTCTGTAGTGACCCCGCACTGACCTCTGCCTCTGTAGTCACCCCACACTGACCTCTCCCTTTGCAGTCACCCCACACTAACCTCTCCCTTTGCAGTCACTCTACACTGACCTCTGCTTCTGCAGTCACCCCACACTGACCTCTGCCTCTGACCTCTGCCGTCACCCCACACTGACCTCTGCCTCTGTAGTGACCCTCGCACTGGCCTCTGCGGTCACCCCACACTGACCTCTCCCTTTGCAGTCACCCCACACTGACCTCTGCATTTGCTGTCACCCCCTCTGACCTCTGCCTCTGCAGTCACCCCATACTGACCTCTGCCTTTATAGTGACCCCACACTGACCTCTGCCTCTATAGTGACCCCACACTGACCTCTGCCTCTGCAGTCACCCCACACTGACCTCTGCCTCTGCAGTCACCCCACACTGACCTCTGCCTATGTAGTGACTCCCGCACTGACCTCTGCCTCTGCAGTCACCCCACACTGACCTCTGAGGTCACCCCACACTGACCTCTCCCTTTGCACTCACCCCACACTGACCTCTGCTTCTGCAGTCACCCCACACTGATCTTCAGCCATCCTGCACTGACCTATAGCCATCCCAAACTGACCTCTGCCTCTGTAGTGACCCCCGCACTGACCTCTGCCTCTATGGACACCCCCTCTGACCTTCTGCTATCCCGCACTGACCTCTGCATCTGCAGTAACCCTGCACTGACCTCTGCCTCTGCAGTCATCCTACACTGACCTACAGCCATCCTACACTGACCTCTGCCTCTGCAGTCACCCCACACTGACCTCTGCTTCTGCAGTCACCCCTTCTGACCTACTGCTATCCCGCACTGACCTCTCCCTTTGCAGTCACCCCACACTGACCTCTGCTTCTGCGGTCACCCCCTCTGACCCACTGCTATCCCGCACTGACCTCTCCCTTTGCAGTCACCCCACACTGACCTCTGCTTCTGCAGTCACCCGACACTGACCTCTGCCTTTGCAGTGACCCCCGCACTGACCTCTGCCTCTATAGTGACCCCACACTGACCTCTGCCTCTGCAGTCACACCACACTGACCTCTGCTTCTGCAGTCACCCCACACTGACCTCTGCCTCTGTAGTCACCCCACCCTGACCTTCAGCCATCCCACACTGACCTCTGCCTCTGTAGTCACCCCGCACTGACCTCTGCCTCTGCAGTCACCCCACACTGACCTCTGCTTCTGCAGTCACCCCACACTTACTTCTCCCTTTGCACTCACCCCACACTGACCTCTGCTTCTGCAGTCACCCCACCCTGACCTTCAGCCATCCCACACTGACCTCTGCCTCTGTAGTGACCCCCGCACTGACCTCTGCCTCTGCAGTCACCCCCTCTGACCTACTGCTATCCCGCACTGACCTCTGCATCTGCAGTCACCCTGCACTGAGCTCCGCCTCTGCAATCATCCTACACTGACCTACAGCCATCCTACACTTACCTCTCTCTCTGCAGTCACCCCACACTGACCTCTCCCTTTGCACTCACCCTACACTGACCTCTGCTTCTGCAGTCACCCCACACTGACCTTCAGCCATCCCACACTGACCTCTGCCTCTGGGGTCACCCCCTCTGATCTACTGCTATCACGCACTGACCTCAGCCTCTGCAGTCACCCCACACTGACCTCTGCCTCTGCAGTCACCCCACACTGACCTCTGCCTCTGTAGTGACCCCCGCACTGACCTCTGCCTCTGTAGTCACCCCACACTGACCTCTCCCTTTCCAGTCACCCCACACTGACCTCTGCCTCTGCAATCACCCCACACTGACCTCTCCCTTTCCAGTCACCCCACACTGACCTCTGCTTCTGCAGTCACCCCACACTGACCGCTGCCCTCTGCCTCTGCAGTCACCCCACACTGACCTCTGCCTCTGTAGTGACCCTCGCACTGGCCTCTGCGGTCACCCCACACTGACCTCTCCCTTTGCAGTCACCCCACACTGACCTTCAGCCATCCCACACTGACCTCTGCCTCTGTAGTCACCCCGCACTGACCTCTGCCTCTGCAGTCACCCCGCACTGACCTCTGCCTCTGCAGTCACCCCACACTGACCTCTGCTTCTGCAATCACCCCACACTTACTTCTCCCTTTGCACTCACCCCACACTGACCTCTGCTTCTGCAGTCACCCCACCCTGACCTTCAGCCATCCCACACTGACCTCTGCCTCTGTAGTCACCCCGCACTGACCTCTGCCTCTGCAGTCACCCCACACTGACCTCTGCTTCTGCTGTCACCCCCTCTGACCTCTGCAGTCACCCCATACTGACCTCTGCCTTTATAGGGACCCCACACTGACCTCTGCCTCTGCAGTCACCCCACACTGACCTCTGCCTCTGCAGTCACCCCACACTGACCTCTGCCTATGTAGTGACTCCCGCACTGACCTCTGCCTCTGCAGTCACCCCACACTGACCTCTGCCTCTGCAGTCACCCCACACTGACCTCTCCCTTTGCACTCACCCCACACTGACCTCTGCTTCTGCAGTCACCCCACACTGACCTTCAGCCATCCTGCACTGACCTATAGCCATCCCAAACTGACCTCTGACTCTGTAGTGACCCCCGCACTGACCTCTGCCTCTATGGACACCCCCTCTGACCTTCTGCTATCCCGCACTGACCTCTGCATCTGTAGTCACCCCGCACTGACCTCTGCCTCTGCAGTCACCCCACACTGACCTCTGCTTCTGCTGTCACCCCCTCTGACCTCTGCAGTCACCCCATACTGACCTCTGCCTTTATAGTGACCCCACACTGACCTCTGCCTCTGCAGTCACCCCACACTGACCTCTGCCTCTGCAGTCACCCCACACTGACCTCTGCCTATGTAGTGACTCCCGCACTGACCTCTGCCTCTGCAGTCACCCCACACTGACCTCTGCCTCTGTAGTCACCCCACACTGACCTCTCCCTTTGCACTCACCCCACACTGACCTCTGCTTCTGCAGTCACCCCACACTGACCTTCAGCCATCCTGCACTGACCTATAGCCATCCCAAACTGACCTCTGCCTCTGTAGTGACCCCCGCACTGACCTCTGCCTCTATGGACACCCCCTCTAACCTTCTGCTATCCCGCACTGACCTCTGCATCTGCAGTAACCCTGCACTGACCTCTGCCTCTGCAGTCATCCTACACTGACCTACAGCCATCCTACACTGGCCTCTGCAGTCACCCCACACTGACCTCTGCTTCTGCAGTCACCCCTTCTGACCTACTGCTATCCCGCACTGACCTCTCCCTTTCCAGTCACCCGACACTGACCTCTGCCTCTGCAGTCACACTGCACTGACCTACAGCCATCCCAAACTGACCTCTGCTTCTGCAGTCACCCCACACTTACTTCTCCCTTTGCACTCACCCCACACTGACCTCTGCTTCTGCAGTCACCCCACCCTGACCTTCAGCCACCCCACACTGACCTCTGCCTCTGTAGTCACCCCGCACTGACCTCTGCCTCTGCAGTCACCCCACACTGACCTCTGCCTCTGTAGTGACCCCCGCACTGACCTCTGCCTCTGCAGTCACCCCCTCTGACCTACTGCTATCCCGCACTGACCTCTGCATCTGCAGTCACCCTGCACTGAGCTCTGCCTCTGCAATCATCCTACACTGACCTCTCCCTTTCCAGTCACCCCACACTGACCTCTGCTTCTGCAGTCACCCCACACTGACCTCTGCCTATGTAGTGACCCTCGCACTGGCCTCTGCGGTCACCCCACACTACAGCCATCCTACACTTACCTCTCTCTCTGCAGTCACCCCACACTGACCTCTCCCTTTGCACTCACCCACACTGACCTCTGCTTCTGCACTCACCCCACACCGACCTTCAGCCATCCCGCACTGACCTCTGCCTCTGGGGTCACCCCCTCTGATCTACTGCTATCACGCACTGACCTCTGCCTCTGCAGTCACCCCACACTGACCTCTGCCTCTGCAGTCACCCCACACTGACCTCTGCCTTTGCAGTCACCCCACACTGACCTCTGCTTATGCAGTCACCCCACAGTGACCTTCAGCCATCCCGAACTGACCTCTGCCTCTGCAGTCACTCCACACTGACCTCTGCCGTCACCCTGCACTGACCTACAGTCATCCTACACAGATCTCTTCCTCTGCAGTCATCCGGCACTGACCGACAGCCATCCTGCACTGACCTCTGCATCTGCAGTCAAGCAGAACTGGCCGTGCACTGATATCCAGTTGACATGTGACTGATAAACACACGACTGCCTTTCTGAAACAAGCATTGGAAAAGCCAATCAATCTGACTGTGGCTGCCAGATTTTTGGCTTTTCCTGTGCTTGTTTTGTCTTGTCGTGGTTTTTGCAGAAAAGTATTGCTGGGGAAGCTGCCAATACAAAATGTTGGCTAAAATTAAAACTATTTTTTTGGTCTCAAAAAGCAGACATTGCCATGTTAGAGCCGACACTCAAGGACACGTCTGTGTGAGTGAATGTGCTGTTTGTGAGAGGGCAGAAACCCGTCACTCACACTGAAGCTAGCCAATGGGTGAAGTTGGTCGCCCTCTGCCTATGTTGTAGGCTGGAGGAGGTGGAAAATATATGAATGACAGATCAGTGGATAGAGAGAACCGGCCCTTATACTTTTGGTAAAATCAAATGGTCTTGGCTAATGCAAGACTTAAAAGGAACTGGCTTTCTTAGAACACAATTCATAGAAATCTCGTCCTCAGAGATTCTTTTATATTCTGTAGGATCGAGATACACGTCTCTTCTCTAGAAAGAGGCACCTCTCTAGGGCGCCCCTGTAGCGCTCCTGTTGTCAGCCCTGTGAGTACAGCCCAAGGACTTCTGTAAAGACACCTTGAGCCCGGTGAGATGGCAGTTCACTCCCACCATCAGAAGAACCCAGCCACCCTCTGATCAGAGGAGCCCAGACAAGTATCCCTTGTCCATGAGTGATGAGCTGCGCCTCTGCCGAGGAACTACAAGTCCCAGAATTCAAAGAACCGCCCTGGAGCGGAGCAGCTCATCGCTCATGGAGCCGGTTATGTCACAGCTTACCTGCATCCCTTCCTCTTCCGCGGGCTCCGGCCAGGTCCTGGCTGTGTAACTACCACTGCTCAGGGTGTCTGAGTGTGAGGTGTGGCCCTGGACTCCGCCCATCCCCTCTACTGACCAGCCTGCTCTAAACTACAAGGATCCCCAAATGATGTCTGCCATCTTTCACATACAAGTGCATTTTCGGGAACGTTTTCTCCTGAAAAGAACCTCAGAGTCATAGATGTTGTGGAGACTAGCTATAGGCTTGGACTAAGCATCCTTAGGCCGTGCTACATGCACTGTCAGCACACAAATGCTGGAGAGCCAATCAGCGGCTGCCACATCACAGCTTGAATGAGCAGCCAATCAATGCTCTCAGAGCAAGGCAGCATTGACCTCCTGTAAAAACAGCCTGAAGAAGTAAGGTACGATTCCTTAGGATATTATGGGATCGCAATACGGCAGACGGGATATCCGTCATGTTTGTGGCAGAGCAACCCCCTCCGCTAGGATCTAAATCAAGCCCTTTGTCAGATTATCACAGACTCAGGGTCATGCGCATGACATTCCGTTGTACTATTAGTACAGGAGCAAATACCACACCTGCCAATGAGGGTCAGCAGCAGCAACGTAAACTGTCAGAGCTGTTGAGAAGAAACTGAAATTTCAGTTCTATTAAGGACACGCACGACAACAAGGAAGTCCTCATCTTCGGCTCCACCCCCTCCGCATGGGATGATTCCTGGTGGCCTGCCACTCTCGGAACCGCTCCGACTCCTAGCGACCACACACGCAACCTGGGATTCATCATGGACTCCTCACTATCCATGACCCAGTAAGTCAACGCCATCTGCTCCTCCTGCTTCAACACCCTCTGCATGCTCCGAAAGATCTACAAATGGATACCCACCGAAACCAGAACAGTCACCCAAGCCCTCGTAAGCAGCAACGCCCTCTACGCGGGAACTACAGCCAAACTCCAGAAGAGGCTGCAACGCATCCAGAACGCCTACGCACGCCTCATACTGGACATCCCCAGCCACTGCCACATCACAGACCACCTGAAAAACCTGCACTGGCTCCCCGTCAACAAGAGAATCACCTTCAGACTCCTCACCCACGCTCACAAAGCACTGCACAACAGCGGACCAGAATTCCTCAACAGATGACTCTCCTTCTACACCCTGACCCGGCATCTCCGCTCTGCCGACCTCGCCCTCGCAACCGTCCCACGCGTCCGCAGAACTACAACGGGCGGTAGATCATTCTCGCACCTCGCCGCCAAAACGTGGAACACCCTTCCCACCCACCTGCCCCAGACCAAAGACCTCCTTACCTTCAGGAAACTTCTCAAGACCTGCTGTTCGGACAGTAGCAGCACCCCTCCTGGCCCCCCCACCTTCTCCCCCTCTCCTCTCCCCCTCTCCTCTGCGTCTTGAGACCCTCACGGGTGAGTAGTGCGCTTTACAAATCCCTGATTGCTTGATTCTGCATGCCTTTCTTCACCTTTATTAAAACAGCAGCTGTTTCCAAGGTCATTTCTTTAATATAAAAAAAGCAAATAACCCAAGAAAACAGGGATAAATAATTTGCAACATAATAACCGGATGGTCCACCATTCATTGCACGTTCGGCAATCGCTCCTGTTATATTGTCCTTTGTCCACTCCTTAACATCCTCTTTTTTTTTGCGAGGAAACTCTGATGTCTTCTTCTCTTACTGGTCTTTTTTTCTCTCAAACCTAATAAGGCAATTTGAACCGATTATCCAGTCCTTTGAGTAATTCTCTTATTATTCAACACATCACCTGAACTTCTCAATAACACCATATACATCAAGTATAATACTCGTGCAATCACATCAACAACCGCTAATCTGGAAAAAAAATGTACTCCTAATAACATCATTAATGGGAGAGAAGATTCTTCTTGCTAAGGTTTTTTGAGGAATAATCCTCACCTTCATATCTTTAATAGAGTTGAAAAATTCCTTCGCAATAGGTAGGGAATATTAAATTCTGTCTGGACTGGATGCAAGGATTATGCATGTTCAAATCTTACTTACATCTAAAAATACTACAACTGAAATGGCCTTGAAATAGAAGTCTTAATGGTTGATTCTGGCGACGAGTCCACAACCTTCATAACGTCTTCCAGTTGCCCGCCTACTGCAACCGCTTTGGAAGCCATTGCACCTCTCCCTGAATGTGTCCAAAATGTGACACATCTATAGCTACTTCCTGCATTATCCACCTTACCCACCTGGAGATGGATGGAGATGAGATGGCCTTGAACAGTTCCATAAGGCCAAAGGCGCGCCTAAAGCAAGCCCGTCTGCGCCCATCCGCGCCCGAACGGGCCCGAGGTCAGGAACTCTGTCCCTTAAAACACAGAGAGTATCGTATACTCTTCTCATTCTCTGTATGCCCTCAGACCCCCATTATGGAAGCTTGTCAGCATATGTCTCTCACAGGCCCCTTAATATGGTCATGCACCAACTGTCACTGATCATTACAATCTGAATCGGTTACATCCCCATGTGCTCAAGACAGGCCCTCCAGTCTCGTCCTTCTAACTAACTGTCGGTCTCTTGCCCCACACAAATTAGATATGCATTTTCTCCTCAATGAGTTACATCCTGAAGCCGTATTCTTAACTGAAACATGGCTCCATGAGGAGTCCTCTCCTGATGTGGTCCTCGCGCCTCCCCAGGTTACCTGATATCAGGTTGGACAGAGTTAATGGCACAGGTGGCGGAGTTGCCATTATATATAAGGAGACAATAAAATGCACATTCCATCCTCTAACTCTCCCTGGCTGCGAAAACATGTGTTTCTCCCTCACACTTAGCCCCTCATATTCATTTTCTGGGGCTTTGATATAACGCCCCCCCCCCGGCCCCTCAGACATTTTTTATTAAATCCCTTCCTGATCTGGTCTCAGACTTAGTTTGCAATAAACCAAATGTTATCCTTCTTGGGGACTTTAATATTCATGTTGACGATGTATGCAATTCAGTCACCAAAAGTCTTCTATTAGATCTGGGTGCTCTAGGATTGGCTCAGCTAATTAGCGGTCCGACCCACTCCAGGGGTCACACTATTGACCTTGTCTTCAGTAATATTACCAACTTCACCTTCCTGCCCCCTCACCCTTTGCCCTGGTCTGACCAATCACTAATCATATGGGAGCTTCCCATCTCTTCGGATCACAGAACACCCCCTACAATAAAACTATGACAATGCTGCTGGCATAAGCTTAATCCTAATGACTGGGTCACCACTCTAGAAGGTCTTAAACCTAATCCTACCACTCTAGAAGGTCTTAAACCTAATCCTACCACTCTAGAAGGTCTTAAACCTAATCTCATGGACCACCCCACTCTCCTCTCTGAGAAGTTTAGTGGATGGATCACCGGTGCTCTTGACACTATACTACTGGTAGCCACTATAACACAAGGTCGACATAAAATTAGCGCCCCTTGGTTTCCTCCCCACCTTTACCTTCTAAGAAAGCATTGTAAATGCCTCAAGAGGTGCTGGAGAAAGACCTATGATATCCTTCTAATCAATCAGACACTTTCACTAAGAAATCAGAGCAGCTCAGTCATCTTATTATGCGTCTAAAATTGAACATTCCTCAAATAAAGCTAAGGAAGTCTTTCACATCTTTAAAGAGATTGTCACCCTCCGCCCCCCGCACTCCAACCTTCCAGATGCTTCACAAGAACATAGCAACAATTTTGCTAACTTTTTTCAAAGGAAAATCCTTGACATCTATTCTGCTTTTCTGGATAAACTGCATCGGTCAAATGATTCCTTCAGCTTTTCTGCACCTCAACTTCACACTATCTCATTCTTCCCCCCTCACAGAAGATTTGGTTATTAACCTCCTTCAGTCTCTAAAGTCAGGCTCTCCCCTCGACCCAGCACCTCCCCCCATCTTGGCCTTGGGGTCGGCAGTCATAGCCCCAGCCTGATCTTCCCAACTCTTCCCTTACCTTGAGCTACGTCCCACATCAGTGGAAGCATCCCATTGTTAAGCCCGATTGAAAAAGCCCCACCGTGATGCTGCTCTCCTTAATAATTACATTTCTATCTCCTTGTTGCCCGCGATGTCTAAACTAATTGCATAACACCTGAATAGACATCTTACAGACTTTCCTGAGGATTATAATATCTTTCATCCCACGTAATTGGGTTTAAGGCCTCAACATAGTACTGAGACTGCACTTCTCACAGTTATGGAAGAGGCTAGGAGGCGCCTCGATCAAGGTGGCGTGGAAGCCATCATTCTAATTGATCTCAGTGTGGCCTTCGATACGGTTGACCATTCTACACTGATTAAAAGAGAATGTTGGATGACAGGATTACTGGCAAAGAGTTAAAATGGCTCTCCTTCTTTCTGGAGGATATGTCTTTTCAAGCTCTTGATCGTTCCCATTTTTCAAACTGTGTTTCACTCAACTGTGGGGTCCCTCAGGGCTCTTCCCTGAGCCCCACTTTGTTTAATCTTTACTTGTATCCGTTAGCGGATGTTATAAAACCATTTGGCCTGACGCTGGTCTCCTATACTGACGATACTCCATTGGTTTTCTCAGTGTTTAATTTGTAAATAAAAATGTGCTGGTGCCCAAAGCCCTCTTGTTAAACACGCGACTGCTGAGATTAAATATGCGAACACGAATCCTAAGGCAGCGTAATCCTGAAGCCACCTCTGGCCTCTTGAATCCATTTACAGCCACCTCCTGCCCCTTCAACTCGCTCTTGCAGCTTTCTGATTTCTCCCATTGTGACGCTTTTTCGTTTTTCGCTTCCTCCGTCTTTCCCATATGTGTCTTTTGGTCGCAGCAAATGCTTCAGGCAGAAGAATAAGCGCCGGCCCTCAAAAATAAGTGCTGGTGCCCCACACCAGAAACAACAAGCACAAATTAAGGACTGGGTTTTCTCTTTCTCTACTAAATCTAATACCGATCACTCCTCTCTGACCCCTTGTCTCCAAGCAGTGACCAGATGGATGTCTGCCTGCAAACTAAGACTTAACAAAGACAAAAGGGAAGTAATGTTATTAGGGCACCACCTCCTCAAGGGCTCCAGTCAGCTATTCCGGAGTCTCAGAAAGCCCTGCCCCTTCCCAAAGTTAAGATAAAAAGCCTAGGAGTCTGGCTCGACTCACCGCTTAGCATGAACCATCAATCTAAACCAACAGCAGCTACCTGTTTCAGCCTGTTAAGACTTTTAAAGAAAGTTTTCATTCTTAGCCAGGAAGCTCTTGGTCCTGATTATTTTGCAGCTGGATTATGGCAATGCTCTTTACCTCGGCTCCCCCAAGTATGTAGTAAAAAGAGTGCAGGTGGTCCAGAATGCCGCTGCGCAGCTCTTCTTTAACATCCCTAGACATCAATCTGCTAAATCTTCTATTTCCCTTCTCCACTGGCTTCCGGTGGAACAGTGGATACAGTTTAAAACCCTCTGCTTGATGTATAGAGCCTTACACAATAGAGGTCTGTCCCTACTAAGATCTATTGCCTCCTTTTATACGCTTTCCAGGTCTCCTCGACATCAGCCGTGGTCCGGCTTCCTGCAGTGAAGAGAGCTAGGTGGGGCAGTAGATCCTCGTCCTACTTAGGAGCCAAGCTCTGGAACTCCCTCTCACAAGAGCTCCAGCTAACTAGTCAAGAACTTCCCTTCCGTAAAGCGCTTAAAGCCTGGAT